>NC_140644.1:23403928-23936827 GCF_978046115.1 Saccoglossus kowalevskii
TCTGACTTGGCACAATCTTGTACATCATACTATTCATGATGTTTGCAGAAACATAAATTTAACTTGTATGCGCTTTCATATATACGGTATAAAATGAAATTAAATCTTTTTCACATAAAAACAATATATAACATCAAAACTAAACTAAACTACAGAAAGATAAAATAACTGGTTTTCAGTGAATGCAGTTATCTATGCATTGTCCATTTCAGTACATGGTTATAAAGAGTCATAGAGGGCAGTAGACATAATTTCACCATACCAGATAAACAATAGAGGGCAGTATAACACTGAGGTGATCCTTGTGCGAAGTAAACTCTAGTGGGAGAATCATGTTGACACGTAAACAACAAACTGCTGAATTGGCTACATCTTGAAGTAGTAAATAAAAGTTAACTAAATTAACAAAAGAAAGTGCTACATTATAAGCGGGGGGGAAAAAAAGCTGCAGTACTATATCTGCAGAATTTGTCTACACTCACCCGTATGCGTTCTTCGATGTGCCTTCAAATGTGAACTCTTTGTATAAACCTTTGTACAACCCTCAAAGTCACACACATGAAGCCTTTTCCTTTTTGCTGACTCGGTTGGCCTCAATTCGAGATTCACTGCATGATGGGAAGGTGGTGAGGAGGAAGATGACGACGTTGGAGATAATTTGATTGTTCTGTCTAGTAAATGTTTTATTGGCTGCACTTGAGATGGAAGATCAGCACTGAAAAAAGAAGACAAGGAAAATAATTAGAAGTTGCAGTTGTCTATTTTATTGTCAGTTTCCGATTTATATTGCTACTCTGTGTCCAAGTCATTTCTTGTTCAGCCTGGGTACCTCTGATTTTACAGAAGGACTGACTGCTAATATTTTGCTCATTAAATATGTACAGTGACATCATAAAGAATTTTACTTTCATTGCTGTGGCAATTCTTAGTCGATATAGCTAATAATAACAATGTACAACTGTCTAAAATTAGCATATTCTGATTAACAGCAAGATAAATTTATCAACCATTCAACGCTGTGACAGCATCCCGCTGATCACGGAGAAATATTTACTACATTTTCAGACATTAGAGTGAGTGACAGAGGAATGGGAATTAAATACCAAGGCTATTCGTGTCTGGATAACAAAACTTTCTGTTATATGAAGTTTTTACATTTTACGTATTGAACACAAGTATAGGGAAGTACAATGTATATCCATAATTGTTAGATTGTCAAAATAAAACCACCTGCATAATTGTTCAAAAATCTCATCAATATATATATAATATAATTTATTATACGTTTTGTGATCCATTATCTAAACATGAATGGATTGGCAGTATGCGTGACCTCAATGTGTAACTTGTCAAAGGTTATCAATGATTGACTTCTGAATAATTAGGAGGAAAAAACAAACCAAAAACAAAGAATCAATATTTCAAGAAAAATTAATTATTTAAATGGTATGAAAAGTCAGAATTGAATTTCCTGGACAAATGTGCAGTTATCCAGACTAGTGTACCAAGTTTTGGAGATAGGGTTGCGTTCAAATTTGATAACACTTACTCTGCTGCTTGCTGTAAAGATAATAGCGCCCTCGCGCCACTTTCATTGACTGATTCTAAAGTTACTGTGGGACGATCATCATCACCATGACGATGTGGCGGTGTTGTACTACAATGACTTATGCTTGGATAATGCCTAGCAGACACAATGACCTGTGTTGCACCTATCGCTTCACTATCACATTTTTCAGCTGAAAAAAAAATAAACAGAAGAAAACATCATGTAATACTTTTTTTGCTGGGCAATAATGAATAAATCAAAAAAAACAATAGTGCAATAGATTTTCGCCATTTTTGATAAAGGAATAAATTCCATACAAAACACCAAAAAATTCTATTCAGGGAAAATTTATTCCAGCTAAAATTAAGTATTTTACAGTATAGAGTCCGTAGAGCGCCCTCAATGTTTAATTGACATTTTCATTCAGTGAAGAGCGCCCTCTGGCTACATTGATTGGTTTATTGAAACATTTGTTCTCAGTTAATATACAACATGATCAGCCTTAATTGCCCATTGTAAAGGAAAGTTTAAGTTTAGGTACTATTGCCCACAGGGCAGGTCAATAAAAACAAGCAGCCTGTCGGCTGAGATAGCTCCGCTGTTAGCAATGCACATTTCAATTAAAGAACTGAAGACATCATTAGAAAATGAACAATATGTATAGTATCAAAGTAATCGGACTTACAGTTTTTAACAAGAAGTCGAAAATATCACTTTTTACCAAAAATGACAAAAATATTCACCAAAATTAGAGAATTGAAGATATCATCACGAAATGAACAAATCTGAGAAAGGTCTACATGTAGTATCTATATATGTAATATCAAAGCAATTGAACTTTTGGTTTTTAACAAGAAGTCGAAAATATCACTTTTTACCAAAAATTACAAAAATATTCACCAAAATTAGAGCATTGAAGATATGAGCATGGAATGAACAAATCTGAGAGAAGTCTACCCAAGGTACATATACACCAAGTATCAAAGCATTCAGTCTTGTAGTTTTCAAGAAGAAGTCGAAAAAGTAAAACATTGACACGGACGACGACGGACAATCACTCACATGATAAGCTCCGCTCGACAAATTCGACAGCGGAGCTAAAAAAGAAAAGAAACAAACTTACTTTTTTATTTTGTTGACAACCACTATGGCTGAGAAAGATTTAGGTGACATGCTATTGCCTTCATGGCCAGTCAATATACAATGAAAACAAACTTACTTTTTATTTTATTGCCAACTATAGTAGAGGAAGGTTTAGGTGACGTAGACCGCACACCATTGACAGATAAATCTAGTGGTTCTGATTTAATGATAAGATGACTAATTTTTGCTTGTTGATCTAATGAATCATCAATCTGTGAAAACAACGTAATGAGTTGTTGACATATTACAAGTATAACACATCAAATGAGTACTGTATAAGTACTTTCAGGACACTTTCTATCATAAGTTATCTGAGTAAAATCAGATGTAGGTAAGTGCTTCGGTCGCTGGTGGACTTAAAGCGAAAGGGTTGTTATCTGCACACGTGCAGGAATTGAGTTCCGAGCAACGATAACACACGCTAAAAATGCAAAGGCTCATGGGTAGATGCTTGTTTGTAAACTGACACGCTATGGCCATCTGACGCATGCATAGGTGATGACTCCCCCACTTTAACTATATCTGATCAAATGATTAGATGTGAGTATTGCAACTTGTGTTACAGGCCATTTTCCAGTAATTAAAGTGCCTGTGAAATGGCTGCTATTTTCGCGCCTAAAATTATCAATTGATACATAAATATTATTAGTTTTTATGTTTCTAAACATGAATTATTTTTTTTAAGTGAAAAAATGTGTTTTAAACTCAGTCTATGGCAACTTTATTTTTGTGTATTTTAAAACGAGGCTCCTCATTAGCTTCTCATTTGCATACAGAAATTCCCTTTGTGACGTCAGAAGGGGAAGTCGCATGGCATCTTGCATTGCCGATACGTGTAAATAAGGCAAATTTCTTGTGCAGTTTTCTCGTCTTTGACTATATTGTCGCTTATGTACTTGTTCGTCGAGGAAGAATGGACCATAATGAACACATAGTATCAATTTTTGTTGCATGGGGTTGAGTTAGATGCGAAATATGTCCATTTTGGTGTAGCTGGTCACCGTGATCGACACCGGCGCACGTTTGTACACTGTTGCCGGACAAAATAGAATTTGACGTTGGAATTATCTCGTTATTTAGCAGGTTACTAGGCACGTCACTACACTGTTTTATTTCATCGATCGTCTGAGTAAAACTTTCAAAATTAAAATAAAAGAGAACATATTTTGACATTCTAAACATTAGACTATTAATAGTGATCACTATAAAATAATTAAAAAAACGACAAATCACAGTTACTAAATAAATGACAGGTGAACGCGTCGGGTCACGGCGAGGGCAAGTGCGTTAAAAGCGGCGTTTAATTGGATAACAAAAATAATCAAGATTGACACACATACAGATAAATTCAGAGTGGATTCGAGTTAGCGTGATCCATGGCGTGATTGTCATAATTATAACATCGTATTAAAACTTTATTTGGTGGAAACACATTGACCAAGCCCGGATTCTTATTTCATAAATTATTACGCAGATCAAGCTGCAAGCATGGAGGTACAAAAGAACAGAGGTGTGAATTTGACATTCAACACCAATTACCGAACAATTCAGAAACTTTTAGCCTTCGAAAATGAAAACAGTTAGCAGTGTGTAAGGGCTGTGTAATTTCCTGTTTGTCCGACGCTTCGTTTTTGTGTCACTGTCAAAATTATTGCTACCTTTTACTTAACAGGGACTAAATGGTCTCTATAAAACGATAATCAGAATCGCAAAAAAGGTCAACTGATTTGAAACACTTGCCGGACGTCTCTCTCTCTCTTCTGAAATCCGCCTCGGTGGTGGGCTGGTCCGGAATCTATTTCTTTCAAAAGTGTTGCGCCAGGTTTAAGGTTAAGTGATGTTGCACCTTCGAATCGATTAGAAACGTGTGAATACATACACTATGGCTATACGTTTCACTGCAACTGTCCACAACACAACATCTAAAAACTCTCTCTCAAAAAGAAAATACAATAGACAAAAAAAAAGAAAAGACGCCGACCGAAAAATGTATATCGTTTAAAAGTATACTGAACGACCAGTGTTATTACGGCTCAGGGGTATGACTTCATCTCACATTTTGTCATTTGGTGGCGCACTTTTGGCGAGAGTCGGAAATCCGGAAACAGTCGACCGTTTCAGGATAGGTGGGCGTGGCTACAACACGAGAAATATCCCAAATTTACTTGGATACGAGTAATCATTTGCAGCAAAAAAATCAATAACTACCCTTTTCAGTGGGACACAGATCTAAAACGGGAAACGTGAGGGTGGGCATTGCACAGGCACTTTAAGACACATTCTGATTGGTTGACAAGTTTCATGGTCATTTCGTCAGATGCAGTTTGTACTTCAAGAGACCGCGGTCCAATCAGATTGTACGATCTGAAGATATTACCAGTAAGATTGGGATTTCAATGTGAGCATCAAGAAAACTTATAACACAATGCAGTGGGCACTTGGGAATAGCGGAAACAAAAATAAGATAGTCCTGGAAATCTAAAAAACATGTAATTTAATAGTCATTTTGCGAACACTAGAAAAATAGTTCTAGACAAACATAAATAAGATCTTTCTAGGAATGTATGTTTTTGTGTTCATCTCACAATTAATATGACTGGATCTACTTTGCATATCATAGATATGACATGCCATCTGGGGCTGAACACTGAAATTGATTGGCTAGTATAATGTACAAGATTGTGCCAAGTCAGACAATAGTGCAATCTCATGTGTTTATTATAACTCACTTTTTCATCTGCATGTTCTGTTTCCTCTTTTTTAATTACTAGAAGAATACTATCAGATTTATTGTGACTTGATGGAGATGAGTTGTCTACATGCATAATAACGCCACACTGCTGCAATCAAACAGATGAAGTACTGAAGTGAGAGCTAGCTCTGGAGTTCAAATCTTACATATGATATCGACCCCCTAACTTAGATGCATGGAAGCTACAGACTGAAAGAAGAGGCCAACATCACTGGCAGATTCATTCTTTGGGTGAATAAGGTTAAGGTGTAGTTTTGCTAATTAAATTGATATTTGATTGACTGATGGAGTACTGGACGTCAGATATATTTTGGGTGGTAAAATGCACTGCATGTATAGTTAGCAGTTATGGTTGTAGGCAATTTTAACACAACATCAGTCGAACAAAATAAAACATTGCATATTACATCTTCCTGTCCTACCATTATATTGATGACACAATATATTTTCTTGTATTTGCAGTGAATGCTAATTTTGGCACCTTCCACCCTGCACTATGGCAGATATCCACACCTAACAACCAATGGGATCATTTCGAAAGTTGACATTTGTATGCCAGTTATTGTGCTGCCATGTATTAACCAGTGACAGAAAGCTACTCCTCACAACACATGAAATCTCCCACTCAATTAGAGAGATGACATTTGTATTCCAATCCATGTGAGCTGTGCTGCCATATATCACCCAGTGACAGAAGGTCACCCCTCATACCTAATGGAATCTCCCACAAGATGAAGAGATGACATTTGTATTCCAATTGCAGTTGACAGAAGCTGTGCTGCTGTATGTCACCCAGAGACGGAAGGTCACATGGCATTAACCTTACAGGCACCAGAGCACACATAAATACTATAAGCAGAACAACACATACATCACACATAGAGATCCAACAAACCACAAGACTACAGTGACTTTCACTTGCATTGTTTTATGTGTGTGACCTCTGATAATGATAATATGAAACACCTTTTATATATGTGATGACAATTCTAATCCCAGGTCTTAACTGATTTTACTCAAGTGGATACTGGTCTGCAGTTCAACTGCATAGCTGCATTGACTGAGACAGACCATATGTACAATGGAATGTAAATACTCCACCATGTGTCTATTTCAACACTTTCTCTTTGACATTGTCAATGCATTCTACAATCATTTAAGAGCCATGCGCAATCAACAAAATTAGCAATCATGTTTTTCCCCCATATAAATTCAATAATATTGAGTCTACAATTTTTAAGAGAGTTGTCAGGAAATTGCACTATTTATGCTAACGGTGTGTAAAAGTTTGTGGGTCATCAATTCAGGGTTGTTCTTTGAAGCACCAGCCAACCAGAATTATTGTTTCAAGTGCAATGAAAAAATTAGAAAGAAGCTAGTATTTATGGCAAAAAAGCATTTTCAGATTATCTACGATTTATCCCCAAATCATCACAAAATCCTAGTGAATGAAAGGTTATCCTGCCACACAAAAAAAATGATCATAAACAATCGCTGTGAAAATTGTAATAGACAAATACTTACCTTTTTGCTATGTGCACATGTGTGTACTCTGTCTGATATATGTTTTACACTGGAAAAAGAAAAATATCATAATCTCAGTAAAAATTCAAGCATTTGAAAAAATTCTCCTGCTATTTGAAAGCATTAAAAAAAAACATTTTATTTATTATGCATTCTATATATGCAACAACTTTTGAAGTGACAATCACCTTTGTAGGACCTGATTCTGAGACTCATTCTGTTGCAACACTAGATGATACAGAAACAACATGACCCATATTAAAAACTTGATATGCAACCACTTTCATTGTAATCAATAGCATATGTGAGTATGCTAGATGTAAGCTAGTATAAAACCTGGCCCTGTGTATAAACACACCCACAGAACCCTCTGTATCACTGTAAATCATCGCCTCTCCAAGATATGTGATATGCTATGTTAGTATTAAATACAGCCACAAGGCGTCTGCCAATCAGTTTTGAAAAGTCAGGAGTTGGTCAAGTTGAAACAGAAATCGGCTCTCTACATTCTTAACTCAGAATATTCTAAAACTATTTTCTATTTCAAGTAATCAAATCACACTGAGGAACTCCCAATTTGATGATAAAAATCAATATTGAAAGTAAAGCATTTTCCAGTAAAATTAGTCTGAAATGCATGCTGTACTTTCAAGTTGTTTTCTTTGTAGCCATTAGATTCCATGTTGTTACTGCATCAGAGTCAAATATCAAGTAAGACAATAACTGGATAAATGGTGCAATGATCAGCATTTATGCCGATAATACAACTTTACCGATTGCTCAAACATTTCCTGAAATGTTGCAAAGTTTTTCCATATGACTAGACAATTTAAAAATAAGAAATAATTTGGAGTACACAAACGATGACGCCACCACCACAGTACGACTTAATGATTTTGGGATTTCCCCCATAGCATTGTTTCTATTTTATTTGTATTTTGGGTCATATATTATACCATTTCCATTGCTTTCGAAAAGCATGCCCCTTATTAACATTACCAGATTTTATATAATAACTTGTTTCTCTCTGTATGACAAATAAAACACTCCACAAACTGAGAAATCAAGGGGTTTTGGAGGCATGGATACAAGAAATATTTAAAATTAGTAACAAATTTAATACTATCCTATCAAACAAGAAGCCTGTTGTCTAATATAGATTCAGGCTTTGAAAGCAATCTGATCCACAGATTCTTGAGATATCCCTGGATTATTGAATTCTATAAATGTAAATTAGATAATTAATATTTGATTTCATCGTATATGTATTATTACCTCCGATCACCTATGTACTGGTACTGAGTTTATCCAAAGCTAATTAGGTTTGTGGACTAAGCCAAACATCTATGTATCAAGTTTCAGTGAAATCTGATGAGAGGTTTTCGATATGTGCTAATTTATGTAAAGCAGATTTACACCCTTAGGCCTTCTGTAGATATAATTATGGAAATTAGATATTTAATAGTCACAGATTTCAACTAAAAACTATTCAAGATCGCCTACTGTAAAATACTGGAATTAATTTTTGCTGAAGCGACTTTTTGGGTCTTTTGTGTGGAATATATTTTCGCTGATTTTTGATGAGTTGAATGTAAAATATAGGAAAAAAGGTATATTCGCTGAATTTTATTTTCACTGAATCATTCCTTCAGCGGAAAATGTACAGTATGTACCTAGTTCAGTGGTATTTAGATGACATTCATTCTTTACTAACACCACATTGACATGTCATCATCATCTGACCTGGATACTAGACTATAAATACAATTTTAAGCTATAGTCTTTATCTGCAGGGAGGCCAAGATGTGGCTTAGTATTGGATGGGTAATAAGCTTCTGTTAAAATGTGTAGAAACTTTGTTGGTCGAGTCGTACATGAATAGCCCATGTATCCCAGTGTGTTTACCTGAGACATCGACCAATGCACATTATTGACCTTTGAGTGGAAGTTCAATAAAAACGTAGTAATCATCTTGCAAATTTTATGAGTGAATCTGTCACAAGGCTATAAAAGTGAGAAATGTATTGAGGGGAAAACAGCAATTCCACTCGCTAGTTAACCATCATCAATACAGACCCATTTTTTATTTCTTGTATTTTGTATTCGATTTAAAGATTTGCAGGACACCAGTAATTTTAAAAATCAGAATAATTAAATTTACCATCACCATCTACCATTATTGCAAAAATAGTACTTTTTAAACAATTTAGCGTTTTGTACACCCGCGACTGCTTGATCTAACACAAGTACAAGAACGTAATCACTGGCAAGACTACATTAGTTTCACTATGGTTATTACATAGGTTGAAGAAATACGAGCAGACCACCATAGGTGATGAGTGTAACACAGTCCAGTGGGATGAACATATTTTTAATATTTACATCTACAGTTACTATCTGTATCAATGGGAAACAGAAATGAACTATGAACACATTATCAACGCTCAAAACAACATGTGATTCTCCTGGAGCAGTGCATCTTCATATACTGTGAAATACTTTATTTTAGCTGGAATTAATTTTCGCTGAAAAAGCTTTTTGGGTGTTTTGTATGGAATTTATTTGCACTGATTTTTGATGAGTTGAATGCGAAAATAAAGTATTCTACAGTACATGCAATTTTTTTTTTTTAAATTGAAGATTTGAATAAAAGCCACAACAGTGAAGTATATTATGTGCATTAAAGCCAAAATAAATCGTATTATTCTTCAAGTATTAGACAGTTGATGTTACTGGTCAAAAGCGGTTGATAAATATTGATATTGGCCTCTCCCAGCATTTTCCTTTCCACTGACGTCATAACATATGGGACACTTTGATTGCTGCAGACGATAACAAGATGGATGACACTTTTTCTTCCAAGATACATTTAGTCACAGTTTTTGTTTTGGCGCACATTTTCACCTAATAATATTTTATTATTCTCTTTTGGTATAATAAAACAGTTCTTAGGCATGACTTTGACCAATAACTGTATAATATGGACATTTTAACATTTCTGCAACTGGAAACCATTAAGTTGTGATGGTGAATCCCATCTCACTGATGGGAATCTACAATTTAAAGTGCATCTTGAGGCGCGGGGGGGGGGGGGGGGGGGTCTCCAAATTGTTGTAGCAGTGATCATTTCACCCAATTAAAGTCATAATTTGTAAGACTATTTCCTTAATAGTCTCAGTGACTCAATTATGCTTTCCAATTAATAGCAACAAATATTAAAAAAAACTTTCGACTTGCAATAATACCATCAAAATTGTCATTCTCAGAGTCTTAAAACAAGATCAAAAGTTGCTGTCCTTTTAAGAAGACATTTCCGAATTTACCCTGGTACATGTATACGGCCACTGATGCAGGCGTAGTATACATGTTGAGGTCAAAGCATTGCTGACATGTGCAAACCAAAGTCTGTAACCCCCCCCCCCCTTTAATAGAGGCAATGAAAAACACTTAAATGCAACAAAGACAAGCTTTTAAGGAATGTCAGACTTGAATTGAAAGTGGTGAAGTTTTTAACTAATGGCGGACTCGCCTCTTGTAGCGTCTTGATATCATGATGGTTATTTTTTTTGCGGAGAATGGGCAGTGAAATTTACACCACCGCCTATCCATTGAAATCTACATTCTGATTACATGTGTTTTTTCATTGATATTTGTTATTGTTGGAATAAAAAAAATGAAGACTTCAATATCCCCATGGCAAAGTACTATAAAAACTGTAAATCACTTGAGTTATCAAAATACTTGCCGCTGAAGTGAGGTCAAACTTTGTGGATTTGGTCCAAAATTCATGAAAAATCAGAAGATGTACATTTTGGAATGTAAAAAATCTGTGGTGTCAGAAGGTTTTAATGGTAAACAGATTATATAGAATTCCCTAACCCCAGGGAAGCAGTAATACAGGGTTATTCATTTTAAACATTGACGTAACAGGTCAGACCACCAATGATCAGACAGGTTCGAATGTGACACTCGCAGAATGGAACTGTTTTGATTAGCTGTATTATAACAGGGTATTTATTAATACAGTACGTACACTGAAATCAAAACAGTAATCATCGGTGTTCCCCAGTGTATGTTACTGAAAAATATGGAAGTCAACACTTTGAATCATGTGAATAAAAAATGCCTGAAATGACAATTAATTATTCTCAGATTAACCAATTTCACTGAGAGACTTGTGTGTTTTGAAAATGCAGATTTAAGAACCATTAGTAATCATCCATGCCCTGTTGCAATTCACTAAACTTGTTCATGTCTTCCAAAGTTCAATATGCAACATAACACACTGTCAATTACAAAATCTAGGTCACAAACCCACAAATAGAATTTTTGTCAAAATTAACTACATGTACCTACACAAAGGATGGCATGCTTGTATTTTAAATATAGTTTCAGAATAACGATTCTTGAGTGGTATTTTAAACAACGGCCAGTGAATACTCTGCAGGGTAAACCAAAGTTGTGGAAGAATATAATATTAAGTACTGCAATGATACTGCTCAAAATGGATACTTGATTCACAGGCTCGAAGATGTAAACTAATTTTTATTTCTAGAGATTTTAATTACAGTGTCAAACCAGCTTTAGCTGATGCCCATGCTCACAGTAACCCTCCCCCACCTCTCTGCAAAAGAATTGGTATTTAAATTATCCACATTTTGTTTATGGCTGGCACAGATGGGAAAAGGTTTATTGGTATAAATCAGACCAGATGTAGCCACAAGCTTAAATTTGCTCTTAATTGTAGGGAAGCTAGAGCTAGTGATTATTATACCAGCACTAATATGCACTTGAAAATGAAAAGAAATCTCCAAAACAATATATAGTATTTAAAAAATGCAATGAGCAATTCTAGTAATAAAATAAAAATTCCCATTCACCTGGGGATGCTATTTGTTTTTGTACATCAAACTAGGTGTACTATTTATTTGTCTATAGCAGCGATGCCTTTAATATACATTGTATAAACCCAGACTGTGTTTTATTTGCATGTTTATCTGCAAAAAAACCCCGAGAAAAACGCCCCCATAGAATCCAATCTGACCTTTGCACATTCGCATAATTGATTCAACATCTGGGAAACAGCCTAGCATATATTGTTATTTTGTTTTCACATATTTCCCTACTCTAAATTTGTATTTTAACATTAAGCAGCAATTAATTTACTCTGTTTTCCAAAAGCAAACAGCAGATATATTAACAATAAGTTGATAGATATTTTATTCCCAAGACATGCGACTCTACATGCCTGGCCACTGTAGTATAAAATTAAACCATGCGAGTATGTTCATATTTGTGCTTTGGAAATAAAACCATTTTAATGCAATGAACCCTAGGTGAGGCATACTATGGAACTCCCACAGAGTCTCTTGAGGTGATCTGACCAACTGCTGTCTAGTAGTCTAACCCATGTGGTGTGAACCCTGGTAAAACTACATGTGGCCTTACCTTAGAATAACCTTTGTATAAAGTGAAACTGTGCAACCATGTTACTCTCAGCACGTTAAATACATCCACAACAATAAAAATCTAATTTGAAAATTTTATATTACATTGTAACGAGTTGATCTGACGAAATTAACCAGCCAATTTGAAACATTAAACAAAATAACCTCATTAATATTCATTGGCATTATAAAGATTTAAAAAAAACAATCTGGACAATTAACCACCTCCCAACATTAAAATTTTTGAAATTTTAACATTGAAAACACAAGAATTCAAGTTGCATGTTTTAAGAATACATAAAACTGACCTTAATTGCAGTCACTGAGCAGTGCGGGGGAAGATATAATTCTAACACACACTTGTTACATGTATAAAGCGTTGGCATACACATTGTGAAGAGTCACACCCTACAAGCCACTCCCTATTTATCTTGCCAATGGTAATAGATGACCTTTGAACCACAAGTAAGTGCATGTCTAGGTTACATGTACTTGTCAACACTGCGAGTACTATACTGATACAACAATCATATTGTAAATTTGGAAGATCCTTAAAAAGAAAATTCTAATTAACTTAAATCCAGAAAACAGTTTTATACACAATTCTGCACCTACCGATATGTTACTTTTAACACTCAGTAAATTGGTTATTTTTAAATCACTGTCATTTTTGCACATGTGAATGAATTTCTTTCAAATGGATATATTTTCTTATTGACTACATATCTGCATCAACAATTTATCATCAACAAAATATTGAAAAACATTAATTTTGACACCTAAAACGTCATGCATTGCAAGATATTCTTAGGTCAAATAAAAATCTTGATTTTAAGTGTATTTCAGGACAATCAAATATATATGGGAATCAAAGAAAGTTTAGAAAGAACTCCCGTGTGCTGAGAGTATTAGAGACACAGTAAAAATTAATTCAAAATTACTTGTACTTGAGATATTGATGGAAAAGCTAAAAACTATTTATGCAAATCAGAAAATTTAAATGAACAGATTTGAGTGTAAAACTAATAAGGTCTGCACAATGTAACAGACCATCTATGTACCAAGTTTCATTGTAATGTGATCAGAACCAACAAATTATGAATTATTATGCTAATTATGGAATTAATATGAACAGATTTTAACCCCAAACTGATCATATTTGTACATTGTCCTATAGCATATATGTACAAAATTTCAAGGAAATGTGATGATTAGTACTTGAGATATCAGTGTGAAAGTTGAAAATTGATTAATTATGCAAATTAGGTGATTAATATGTACTGATATTACCCTTAAAATTACCAGGTCTGTGCAGTGTCCTATGACATCCAGGTACCAAGTTTCATTGAAATGTGATGATTAGTAGTTGAGTATCAGTGGAAAAGCCGAAAAACATTATGCAAATCAGGTAGTTAATATGCACAGATTTTCACTAAAAACTAATCAAAACCTGGTAATAGTTCAGAGAATCTATGAACCAAGTTTCATCAAAATTCAATGAGTGGTTCTTTAGATAACAGTGGAACAGTCATGGAACAGCTGAAAATGAGCTAATTATCACGTAAATTACTAAGGTAATTAATATGCATGGTTTTTACCAAAACCTAATCAAATCTGCGCATTGGCCCAGAGCATCTATGCACCAAGTTTCATCAAAAATTGATGTATGGTTCTTGAGATATCAGTGGAACAGACGGACACACATACACACATACACACACACACACACACACAACTAACTGCAAAGACTCCTATTGTGTGCTTCGCACACGGGAGTCAAAAATGTGAAAAAAATGTCATTTTATCTATTTTAACTATGAAAAAAGTATTTCTAAATATCTAGAAACTTTGCTGTATAATTTGATGTAAATTTCAGATGTTGTTTGTCAACATTAATCATAAAATGCACAAATATACTGAATAGATGAAAAACTTGACTCAAAGCCCATAGTCAAACTGAGATGTAAAATGTAAATTATCAAACGGAGATTAGAAAAGTGCACACTAAGAAGACTTCCTTTGCGTATTCTCATTAGTATGCAAATCAATTTATCGACTGTCGGCGCAGCCAGCCAGTTGTCTTATTTCACAATTTATTAAAGCTGGCTAGGGTCTCAACAGATCACAATTTGAAAGCAAGAAACAAAATTGCCAACATATAATCATCCAATATCTGATTCTTTCAATATTAAAATAAACTTCAGAGACGTGTATTGCAATAATAAAACTAGAAATCTAAACTTGAAATATCTCCACTGCCAGTATTAAGGATGAACGTTTAGCTATTATTCTTGCACAGAAACTAAATACTTCATAAAGTTTTATAATACTCTCAAGATTGACTATTTCAAACATTGATGAAGAAACTTGGGGTATGCATACTAATTTAGGATTTTAATACAAAGCTTCTAAGTATGTACTTTAACTAATTTTCGTAGTGTGAAGTTATGAGCCACATGACTTCACAGTACTGTAAAATGACTAATTTTCACTGGGTTTGAATTTCGCTGATTTAGCATTTCAGGCATATTCAGTGGGTTTTAAATTCACGGTTTTATCATTTAGATAATGTGTTCTATGCTAAATTTTACGTATTCACTGGGTTGTAATTTAGTGTATTTTCCAGTCAGCCAAATAAACAAAATTAAAACCCAGTGAATAATTAACAATTTTACAGTATTACATTATTGAAGAAGAAATCAAAATGTCATCATTTCCACAGAAACACATTAAAGCCCTTCATGCAGGAAAATTTGCAAGGATTTGCAATACTGTTTGCATATTTGGTACATTGTAGTTAGTAGTATACTTGAACAAATGTAGAGTGTAAGAAACACAATTCTTTCTCTACCGCTGCACCAATCCATCTTTGACATTAAGTAATGTTACGCTCTATTTACGTTGAAACGGACAATGACGACATGATACGACTTGCTGATAATTATTTAAAATTTTGAATGGAAGGGTAAAAAACGACATAGGCTATTGTAGACATAATCCGCTGACCTCTATTCTCTAAAAATGTCCTCTATGTACCGGGGGTATGACCTCAAAGGTCAAGCATCCTGATGCTGAAATGTATAGAATTCAAAACTATATACAAAGTCTTCGGGATGTACATTTCTGTTCAATTTATTTAATGGGGAATTTTCAAAAAAGAAATCAGAGAATGAAACAAAGTGTTTGCACAGGCAATGACTGTTTCATCAAAATGTGACATGAATTATAAAATTCAAAATAATGGACATATTTTGTAGAAAATCAAATTTTTCACAATACTCCTGGAGATTGGCAATCTGGTGTGTTTAGTTCACTTATCATGATTCAAAGAACGCAGTGCTAATGCCAATCTATTTTATTCTTGGATTTTATTTTCTGATAATCCGGTTCATCAGGGAGAATAAATTGCAACTGGAAATAAGAAGTCCCCAGTATTCCTGCCCATGCTTCAGTAGACTCACATACGGTCGTATTTTATAGAATGCATATTTTACTTGAAAGCTACAATTCAATGCAGATTGAACATTTCATCTCGATTCCTGTTTTCATCTTAAATTCACCTGGAAACCACACACCTAGTAAATAATGCTCTCTCTAAAACCTAAATTTTGTACACGTACTTCCAAAATTTGTACAAAATTTATCAGCTATCTACGTGATTCATATATTAACGACTAAATCATTTTATTAACTGAAAGC
Organism: Saccoglossus kowalevskii; assembly: GCF_978046115.1. Taxonomy (NCBI): domain Eukaryota; kingdom Metazoa; phylum Hemichordata; class Enteropneusta; family Harrimaniidae; genus Saccoglossus; species Saccoglossus kowalevskii. The sequence goes on from NC_140644.1 coordinate 23,420,043, forward strand.
TTTTTTAGCTGGAGAGATAATTTTACAATGACGGTGATCGTCAATTTTAAAGTCATTTTCAAGTCAACACTCAAATTAGAAAGACTTAAAATGGTCCAACTACCATAGATACAGAATAATTTGTATAAAACACGCCCCTTGAAAAAATGCTTGCCTTAAAGTGCCTGTGAAATGGCTGCTATTTTCACGTCTAAAATTATCAATTGATACATAAATATTATTAATTTTTATGTTTCTAAGCATAAATTATTCTTTTTAAGTGAAAAAATGTGTTTTAAACTCAGTCTACAGCAACTTTATTTTTTGTATTTTAAAACGAGGCTCCTCATTAGCTATTCATTTCCATACAGAAATTCCCCTTGTGACGTCAGAAAGGGAAGTTGCTGGGCAGCTCACATTGCCGATTCGTGTAAATAAGGCAAATTTCTTGTGCAGTTTTCTCGTCTTTGACTAAATTGTCACTTATGTACTTTTTCGTCGAGGAAGAACGGGCCATAATGAACACTTGGATATCAAATTTGTTGCATGGGGTTGAGTTAGATGCGAGATATGTCCGTTCTGGTGTGGCTGGTCGCAGTGATGTCACCGTCCCGGCGCACGTTTGTAAACTATCGCTGAACCTCGGCACTTGACAACTTTCGAGTCGATAAGAAGTTCTAGTTTTTTTTTGTTCTAGTTGAGCTTACTACTCTTTATAAAATATCTTATCGATAATTTCAAAGAGGTATGTGTGAACTCTTTATTATGCTCGATAAACATAGATCGCGAATTTCTTCAGAAATATTGCCTGCTTCGTTCAAACGTGCATTGGCATCCATATTGGATTTTCGTTCATGGTCGAAGGCGTGAGTGTCTCGTGTGGCCCGAATGTCATCGGCGTTTTACTTTATCACGTTTGATTTTTTTTTTTTTTTTGCACAAATGAAACTCTTATTTTTTTCCACCATCAACAATTTCTGATATGGTTGTTGGGATCGGCCGACGTCTCTGTGGGCTGCTCTACACACGTAAAATGCCCAATGTTTTGATCTGGCTTCCCTTCACACGAAGCGCGGGTATGCATTACATCCGCAAGTTTCAAAATTTTAAACGTAAATTTGAAAAATGTTTGGTGAAATAAAATTGACATATTATTATGAAAAGAAAATGAAGAAAAAAAAAATTAATTATTTTTTGAATAATCGTTTGAGAGGATTGGGTGGCAATTGCTTATACTTATGTACTAATTGTAAATGTGTTCAATATTTTTTTCATCCATAATTCAAACACATATATAACATAATAATAGTTGCCTTTATTATAGTAAAAAAAGATGCATCATAAAACGAATGAATTACGTATAAACAAATGCCAAATAAAGATTGTGACCTTATTTATTTTCTAAACCTCCACAGGTTAACGAGGGGATACTTGAAGTTCCTTGAAAAAGACTACAGTACTACCAGAGTGAGCAGTAACAGATTTATCAACATTTATGTCAGAGAATTATTTAGGACTTAAATTACCAAATCTTGGTTTTTCATAGATTCCAAAATCTGAAGATGTGTTTCCTTTTTTTCATTGTCACACAGTGTCACTCAATTAAAACCATATACTATAGTAATAGTAATCCATGTACAAATTATATTTTATTCACATTATTTTCCTCACATACATGTACAGACAATCCAATGTTTACATTGTCATATTTCTTTGTTCATCACAAGTCTAAATAAAATTTGTGAACTGTGTAACGTAGCCTGTTTTTTATTAGCATAATTGTTGCAGCATCTGGAAATGTATTTACACTGTTATGTGAATCTTGTAGTGTGGCGATGAACTGCCGAGACTTTGTCAGGGTGGGCATACTGGCTGTTGAGTGGCAGGGGTGCATCATCAAGTGTATGTAATACACAATCTCCTCCAACATACAAGTCCAGTGTATTGAAGAGCTCTTTTACGTAATCTGTAAATTATAATGAGAGCATTTTGATTCAACAATAGTAGATAGAAAACCATAAAGAATCATATCATACATGCTCTATTGAAGTACATTTCCAGTAGAAGCATCAAAATTAAAAGAAAAAGAAAACATATTTTGACATTCTAGACGTTAAACTATAGTGATCAATAAAATAGGGAAATAACTAAAAAAAACGACAAATCACAGTTACTAAATAAATGACCGCCGCGTGGAAATAGATTCAGTTGAAATGGGTGAACGCGTCGGGTCACGACGAGGACAAGTGCGTGACTGGTGGCGTTTAATTGGATAACAAAAATAATTGAGAGCAACACACATACAGACAAATTCAGAGTGGACTCGAGTTAGCGTGATTGTCATACTTATTTACTTGGTGATAACGCATTGACAGCCAAAGCCCGGATTCTTATTCCATAAATGATTTCAAGACATCTCGACCCAAAATGAACATCTCGACCCACCGCATCGACGTGACCCTGTCTCAATGTGGCGACGCGAACCTCTTTCTAGTTCAACGTTGATCGACATCTTTTGATTCGAAACTACGTGTACTATCTACTAGTATTTCCAACGCGTGTGGTCGGCGCCTTTAATTGCGTTAATTTTGTTTTTTATTCGCGAAATCTATCACTGGCAGCGTTTGTTTTGTCATGTCTCATAACTGAAAGTCCAAGCTGACTTTGTTTTGGCTGTAGGTATGAAAAACAGGTCGGGATTTTTTGGGGTCGAGATGTCCAGTACCCCCATAAATTATTTCGCAGATCAAGCTAGAAGGAAAGTAATAGAGGTGTGAATTCGACATTCAACACCAATCACCGAACAATTCAGAAACGTTTAGCCTTCGAAAATGAAAACAATTAGCAGTGTGTAAGGACTGCGTAATTTCCTGTTTGTCCGACGCGTCGTTTTCGTGTTACTATCAAAAATTATTGATACCTTTACATAACGCAAACTTAATTGTCTCTATAAAGCGATAATCAGGATGGCAAAAAAAGTCAAATGATTTGAAACACTTACCCGACGTCTCTCTCTCTTCTGAAATCCGCCTCGGTGATCATGGGCTGGTCGGAATCTATTTCTTTCAAAATTGTTGGTATTGCGCCAGGTTTAAGTTGTCGGCGCTTCTCTTTAAAACCTAGTTGTTTTTTTACGGCCGAAGACAGTTTTTCGAAAAAAGAATCTGAGGTGAAGTGGATACTACATATGACGCTGTAAGGAGAAGGTCCACCCCAACCTTTTCTCGTTGTTTTCACGGCTTTCGTCTACTGACGTCGCACCTTCGGATCGTTTGGAAAAGTGTGAATACTTACACTGTGACTATACGTATTACTGCAACCGCCCACAACACAACGTTTAACTATCACAAACGTTTGTTCTGAAAACAACTTCTAAAAACTCTCTATCTCAAAAAAAAAAAAATGCCGACCGAAAAATGTATATCGTTTAAAAGTATGTTGAATCACGCAGTGTTATATAAGTACAGCTCAGGAGTATGGCTTCCTCTCATATTTTGGCATTTGGTGGCGCACTTTCGGCGAGAGTCGGAAATCCGGAAACAGTCGACCGTTTCAGGATAGGTGGGCGTGGCTACAGCACGAGATATATCTTAAATTTACTTGGATAGGAGTAACCATTTTGACAAAAAAAAATCAATAACTGCCCACTTCAGTAGGACACGGATCTAAAATAGTTAACGTGAGAGTGGGCATTGCACAGGCACTTTAAACCTTTATAAATGGAACACTGCATAAACTAAATAATATTTCAATTCCCAGGAGTTTGGTTTAGACAGGTTTCAGTATAAAACTTCTATAAAACTCTGTAAACTGAACAATTTTCACAGTCCCTTTGTTGGTCAGCTTAAACAGGTTTCACTTTGAAGTTTGAAGGTGATGACAATATATTTAAAAAATAATTCTAAATTTAAACCATGGAAGCATAGCAACACAGTACTTTTCATTCAATCATGCCACAGCCACAGCCTTCACATTGATGAAACAAATCAGCAATGAATTGTTTGTGACGTATTTGCTGCAGTGAGTTCGAAAGTGAGGCTTGGAAAACAAATAAGTCAGCAATGAATGAATGAAGCAATACTTTAAATTCATTTACCGTAGTTCCCTGAGCATAAGCCCACCCCTCTGTTTTTAGACATTTAACGAGTTGAGGGCATCCCTGAGTATTGGCCTAAGGTGTTTTTACCGGGCGTCGACGACATATGCATGTGAAAAGTGTATTTCATTGCATAAAAATCATGATTGGTACAGTAGTTTGGTTTCTAATTCGCATGGCGGGCGAACATATGGAACATTGTTCGCACCTTCTCTATTCTCTTATTTACTCAGGATTAACCCCGATGTTACATTAATGAAATACTCCATATTTCTTTTGAGTAGTAGTTTTCAAAATGTCAAAAATGTGATCGTCAAGTCGTGAAACCTGGTCATTGAACATTGTTTTACTTTTCCGAATAATGGTGTCCATTGAGACTATCGTGAGTGGGGTGGGAAAGAGCAAACTATTCTTCGACATGACTTGTTTGCGACTGTGAAAGGTTTATACTTCCTCCACCCTCAGTTTACTTTTTGAAAATTGTCAATCAACAGCTTTTAGGGGAAAAAAATCACAGTTTTTTGTCGAAATCAGTGTTAACAGATCGCATTTGAACATCACGGTATTTCACTTCCGCATTGCGATGGAAAAAATACATCGTCAATAATCGGGAAAACTTCGTCTGTACGACAGAACATTTTGATTGGTTAACGAATGACATGACCTGTTAGGTCAAAGGAAGTTGTTCAGGTCAAATCATGATAAAAAACACCATGGCGGAAATTGCTTTGTGTTGAGAGGTTGCGTATGATCGAAAACATTCCACAACGAAGATAATGATAAAGATCTTGCCTTTGACTGTTTTCCCACAGATCCAAATAATTTCTACACTGTAAATTCAGATGGTATGTAAACTGTATTGTAATAAAACGTGTGTATTTTTATGAACATGTTTGTTTCTTCATTTTAAAAAGTGTCATGGAAATCAATGATGACTCGTTTCGTATTTTTTTCCTGCGAGACCGGTGCCGTGAACGAAATGTGTAATTTGAATAATTATTCGTAATTGGGAAGATGGTTACAATTTTAAACCCCCTAAAAAATTATCTTTTCTGAGGTGGTCCTTGAGTATAAGCCCACCCCCTAATTTTCCTGATTTTACATGTTCAGGCCCCTGGGCTTATACTCGGGGAAGTATTGTAAAATATTGTAGATCATACATCATCTACCAAGGAAATAGTAATATCATAATATCTACTCACCAAAATGTTTTCATACAGGCATCACATGCATTGTATTCACTATCTGGGAAGGTAAAAGAAGAAAAAAAATTAAACAATAGAGAACAAGTTTTCAGTTCCTGGCAAGACGTGCATTTTGTGCATGTTTTCTAATACTCGTTGCAAAGTACTAAATACACATGTGACAACATAAAAATGACTTTTTCTCTCAGCACACTCAGAAATGGGATCCTGTTTCCATGGAGACACTAAGTTAAAACAAACAACCAGGTTACCAGAGTTAAATAAAAAGTAATTCATGAGGTTTCTGAGTCATGTGACTTACATGCACAGAAACACACACTTTAATAATAATAAGAACAGCATGATAATGAAATGGGAGATGGTAACCATGGTGATATCAGTCATGAATGTAAAAAGCCACATACTTTATATTTTTCTATCCAAATACATCATTTCATATCAGTACATGTATCAATATTTTTATTTTAAATGTGACACTGGTTTTAAATCGGGTTACAGGAAGTAATGGCGAGACTATCTTAGCAAAAACCTGGAAACTAAGTTTTATGTTGCTATGGAAGGTTTTTTTCAATATATCATTATTCAAACCTCATTCATGTCTTGGATATCGTAACCTGGATACAAGAAGTGTCTCTGCCTCTTGAGGGATTACAACGTGATGCATTATTGGTACAGTATAGAGAAAGAAATATACGATGGTACTAATGTACGTTGCCTGGTTGCGTTTACCATGAATTGGGCAATCTGGGAAATATGAGATACACGCTTTTTGAAACAAAAGATCTCGCATTCGTGAAAGTGTGTGCAAATTTAATTATATTATTTCTGAATCGCTCAAACAACTAACCACCTGGTTGCCATGCATACCGATTCATAAATGAAAACATTCCATGGTTATGATCACAATTATATAACCTATATATAAAATATGTTTTTGAAATGCAGTCCCTCACCCCCTTGGCTATGTTCTCCGAGCATCTCTAATAAATACCCCATCTAAGCGCTGTACTGAATTAGCTAAATTATAAAAAATTCATAGAAGATTGGGCGAAAATCGGTCGTTTTTGGCTTCAACGTTTTTTTGCTCGGAAACGCAAGGGCGATAAGACTTGATTTTCAAGAACGCAGGTCGCTCGGATCAGACAGTTTCTATTGTCTCGAGTCTGTTGTTTTTTGGTGAATATAGAACATGCTCTGTTCCAATAAAGGATTTTGATATGCAAATCGAACAATTTTAATAGTTCCTTATTGTAACGTCTCCTATATAAATAGTCCTCTACTCCCCAGAATTAGACAATGTATTAGCCCAGAATTGACTTTCTGTTCAGCGCGTCTTTGATTGTAGCAATGTTTACGCCACTGTACGAAAATACGCACACTCGCGAATTTGAGAACATTCACTTGAGCGTTTTAGGATAGTGGGAATAGAAGCAAATAGATGGAAATGCCAGTTACATCACTCATGAAGATTGATGATTCGATTGCTGGCCGGGATAGATGTATTTAGTGTTCATTTCTATGCAATATGTCTACACCTGCGATTCTCAATTTCGATGTGTAAAATCATATCGCTGCTGTGGACGGCGACGGCTGACAGATTGTTTTGGTTCTACGGCTCTCTTGGCATGGGCAACTGATTTTTAGGTTTCTGTTTTTTTAATATTCTGATGTTTACTTGGTCGTATTTTGTATATACCACTCAGACACTGACATCAAGTATAAAGTAAACGGGCCGGGACATAGTCAACATGGGACTCTGAAGGCCCCGGAAAAAGCGTCATCTTACAACATTAATGAACGAAATTCACACTCCAATCTCATGCTTCCGAACAATCTGATGTTTATGCTGGATAACAAAGTATGCATGCACTGCAAAATGAAATTAACATACCTATTTAACCGTTGTTGATTTTTGTACAAAATTCCAAGAACACAAAACAAACAACTGACAACAATAAACAAAACAAAAACACTACACAGTCACTGTAGCCACACCAGTAAGAAAAAAATACTGTGGAAACTCATTGCAAATGTAAATACAAAATAAATGTCAGTGAATACAATATTTATTAATTTGCAGCCTCCGTGGACAAGTTCACAGCCTCTAATATTGCAAAACCGTTAGTTGTGAACTGAACTTTAAATCTCATCAGGATTTCCATGTGAAGTTACACAAATAGAAAAAAATGCAATATTAAGGAAAATTGTGCTTTTTGTCAAGGCTATATTCTAATTTCTCTTATTTTGGGGGTATTTTTGTGAGTGTACATGTATGCATTAAAATTAAAATGTAATCATAATACAAATGTAAACAAAATTATTGAATTGCCAAGCCTGTTTATAGAACAAGCCGGTAGGCTGGTTGGCGATCCACTCCGCTCAAAAACAAGCAACATGTTTTCGGCTGTTGCCATGGTGGGGACATGAACGTGAAGCTAACGTCGGTTTATAACTAAAACCGGGCACCGTATACGAAGTTCGCAAAAAAACGTTCAGTCTTTAAAAATCACTTTATTTTATTGCTAGGACGTATATTCTGCTGTTAAATTTATTATTTTGCGATAGTATTTTCTAGATTGAAGGCAGCATTTTATGTTGATACAGTGTAACAATGTTGGCGCCGGTGATCTCTTACGAGTGTGCAACGTAGCCAAAATAAAAAACATATGAACACTGCTATCTGCTATAATACAAGACTGGTAGGAGGTAATAAATTTGGGGAGAAAGTATTCAAAAATCAGTTTTTGGCTGTTGCCATGGCAGCGGTGAGCGAGAATTTTTTTTTCAATTAGTGACGGTACGACCTGCCTGTCAAGTATGAACAAAACCAGCAAAGCCAAATAACCCACAGAGCAGTTAAAAGCCACTGGTGAAAATTTACCCCAACTTTGAGGTAAAGTTTCTCTGTAATGAAAATAGACATAAAACTACCAGTAAATTTATGCCCATACTGAAGCTGAGTAGAATGAGCTACTTAATCCTAGAACTGTAGGGTGAGACACATTTGGCGCGAAGGTATTCAAAAAATCAGTTTTTGGTTGTTGCCATGGAAATGGTGGGCCAGAATTTGTTTTCAGATTTTACAACCTAACTCGAGTGAAGGTGTGACTTGCCTGCCAAGTTTGAACTAAATGGCCCAGCCAAAAAAATCACAGAAGAGTCAAATTTGTCGGTAATGAAAAAAGATATCAAAAATTCAAATAGTAACTTTGTGCCCACACTCAAGCTGAGTAGAATGAGCTATGTCTTAGGAGTTTTATCACAACGCTATACAAAAAAACAGGGTTTTTTGGCTGTTACTATGGCAACGGTGGGCCACATTTTTTTTTTTTAGATTTTACCTAATAACGAGAGTGATGGTGTGACCTGCCTGCCAAGTTTGAGGAAAATAGGCCAAGCCAAAATAATCACAGAAGAATTAGTACGTGAAAACACTGGAAATCACACACAGACACAAAAAAATTATTTTAAAGGGCGGTGGTTGTCGCGCTGCGTCCTGTTCGATATGAGACTCATAGCGACGTACAACGCCTGTAAAATACATTGTTTATTTACATGAAATTCGAACACGTGTGACAACCACCGCGCTTCAAGGGCAATCCTAACGGAAAGGAACGCCAATAGTGAACAAAAATTTTCGTAAATATTACTGACCGCAAAAGACGTTCATCGCGAAGTGTCTTGTTTTCTAACAAAATGATTAATTGTAAATAGTTTTCATAATGGGAAAACGTATAACTACTGTAGTCCCCTCCCTCAGCTCTAGTCAACCTCTTTAGTAAACTGAACCGTTCCAACGCCTCCAGTAAAGTGAATTATTCCCACCCATACAGTAAAATTAATTATTCCCACCCCTCCAGTAAAGTGAATTATTCCCACCCCTCCAGTAAAGTGAATTATTCCAAGCCTTTAAAGCACAGAATCCAGGGAACAAAATGTCATGAAAGTTAATTACACTCTGATGTTACCATAGAAACCAAACTGCACCTGTCATAGGTGCTCTTACAATATTTTGACTGTTAAAATGCTAAACACATGATCTTTCCACTCGTGCACTTTCCAATTATTTTTATTACATTTTTTGACACTGGAACAAAAGTACAAATGAAGTCCTTTTCTCTGTCACAAAAAGTTATACAACATAAAATACTTGAATAAACAATAACAAATTAAATTCATTCTCAGTTTTGTTTCAATTCTTTCCCAGCTATATTCTATAGTTTTCAATTTGTGGCATGCTTGGGTGGTTAAAATAAGAAAGCAGGGTTTCACTCGATATATATTACATGTTTAGAACTCGATATCACTGAATAGGGCGGATTATGTAGACTAATTGAAAGATTAAAGTATTACCCCCATTTATATATCAAAACGTTATGTTGTAAACACCGTGTTCTACATTCCTAAAAATCACATTACCAGTAAAACCACCATTGTTTTCAATATCAACCAAAACTAGAATGAAATTATAAGCTAATTATAAGCTAAATTAAGAAAAAATACATGAAAATTGTTAAAAACTTTGTTATTTGAATTTTCGAAAACAGTCTAAAAAAATCATCCATAAAACAATCCCAAGAATAATTGAATCCTAGATCTTCAAAAAGTGTGATTTAAAGAGTTCTATCAACATTTTTAGGTAAACATTAGGTATTTCTGGGAATATCAAAGCATAAATTTGGTATTAAGTAGACCATATTGTCAGACAGCGAAATCAATGTTTGATCTCATACCAAACTAATGGAGGCAACTCAGGGAAATTGACATCTAATGCACATCATACCATAATATTTCAAAAAAGATTGACAAGTCTTTGGAGAGTCCAGTTGATTTGAAATTGTTTATTTTACATGTTTATGCACAGGTAGGATTATTGTTGTTGCAGCACCCCCTAGTGTTAAGAGAAGGAAATGATGCAACGTAAATCACCTGAGGAGAAAATTTCACATGGAGTGTAACATTTTTATTTTGATTAATGTTTGTATTTCAGCCTGAAATTTGTATTTACATGTGGCGGTTAACTAATTTTTTACATTTTGAGCTGGTATCAGAAAGAGGATAAAGGTGAATTTTCGAGCAAATTACTGATAAAGAAGACAACCCTATAACAAACGACATCAGATTGTACTGAATTGTCTGGGCTATTTAATGTTACACTTTAAACAAAATGGCGTTCAAAGATAATGGAGCTACCTGAATTCCAAAATGAACTTTTGTCATCTTTCTCTAAATAAACCCACCTAATATTTTTCCAGATGTTGTTTGGTCAAACATTGACAAAAAATTATAAACAAAAACATAAAGATGTTCAAAATGGCAGCATTTAAGAGGTTAAAAAAGCAGATTCATGAGACCAAACATAGTAGCAACCAATGGAAGCAAAGCAGTGCAAGAGCCAACACAGACGAACCAGACTTTAGCTTAGAATAGATTAATAGAAGGCATACTTCATACAATGAAGATGTACGGGTATTCAGTTCAGTTGTCTATTTGAGCGGGAAAAAAATGGATTGTCGTTAAGTCCAATGCACTTTGTAAAATTCATATTACAAAGGCTAAAGAAAACCTGTGATACATGAAGTTGCTTTTGGTGTTTGCTAGGCGCCATAGAAAACACAAAATTTTACAACATGTATAATTATTAATACTTTTATTGTGTCAGATTTAGAATGAAAAATAATAATTCCAAAACGAAAAAGGCCATCATTGTTTATAAGATCAACATGGAATGGAATAGACCTGATCACTGGGAATAAACTCACATAATTATAACCAATGGGAAATGATTTATAAAATAAAAAAAAAAATATTTAAGAAAACTAGCCGCACACAAATGTTGCAAGAAAAATTGATGGCATTTCACACATTTCTGTCTCGACCAAAATTCACACTTCTGTGTTATTTTTTCTCATCACTCCTTGTAATCCAAAGAAGTTACTTCATAAATTGGCAAAATATACATAAACAAACCAAAAAAGCAGATGTCAAGTTACCGGTACGTAACATTTTATGTTTTATTTAAGGCAGCTCTTTAATTTTAAAAAGAAACAAAAACAAAAAAGCATGACAAATGGAACTTAATATATTGAAAACAAAATGTAAACACGAGAACTTTAAGTGTTGCCCATAGGGTTGTAACTTGAAGCATTGTTTGTGTTCACTAATTGGCGCTATAGGTCAGATATGACTTTTAACCTTTGAATGTGTTTATATTGATATTTCCGTTTTATGTGCCACTGTCTTCCTTTCAAAATTAATAGGCTATCATTTTATATCCCAGACTGCACGAGTTTCTGATCGTTAATGCCTTGTTGGAGTTATTGAAATCGTCTTATTAGTAAAAATGACATTAATTTGCTAAACTAATTTCTTCTGCGAAAACTACATGTAAATACTTTTTTCATTTTACATAATTTTTTTTAACATTTTTTTTTCAATCCATGTATCAAAATCGGAGTGATTTTTTAGAGGGGGGGGGGCTAAATTAGTAAAACAAGAATACAAACGTAATATGTGAGGTCACAAGATCTAGACTAAATAAAATGAAATGTCCTTTAAGTGAAAGTAACTGTCCGTGTAATAGTGTATGCTTATTACGTTTATAATTTACCATTGTCCATGATCCAAATTCCAACACTGCATGCATCAATGGACCACATTCCGAATACCAGCACACTGCTGTGTTTGTAGAAAACAACAGAAATGCAGTCAAAGAATGGCGTGCTGAATGGAGTTCGAAAGGACTTTCATTGTCTGCCGATTTGACAAAGGCTCCAAGTTCAATCCAGTCAAATACCTGACATTCTTAGCAATTATAATACGGTAAAAGTTGATGAGACGATCTAAAGCAAACAAAGTTCACTGTACTAACATGCTCAGGGGATGAATCGTTATTTAGCCTAATATGGTCGTACAGAGTACATTTCTATGATCTATTGTTTGCAATTTTTAGTGGGTAGAAAATAAATTATGCAAATTTCAAAATTCAATTTGCGCCAAAAATCGTTAAGAGTCCTTGCACAGTGCACGTTTGGATTTCGTGTAAACAAACAATGTATTTTACATGTGTTGTAAACGTCACTATGGGACCCATATCGAACACAACGTGGTGAAATGTTTCTAGCATTTTAATATTTATCTACTTTTCAGGTGACAACGAGCTGCACGAAGGTTTGATTAAATGCACAGATGTTGAGAAATAAGCGTGAATAACAAAACATTTGGATCCAGGATGTGGAGACGGCGAACATTTGCATATATGACAGACAAGTGAGACCCAAGTCGGAGAATAATGGCGAGCAGATTAGATGCTAGCAGACAGGACGCCAGATACCTTGATGAAGATAAGAACAGATAATAAATACATATGCTGTTTACTTAAGACATGGATGACAAGTCGTCTTGCTATTGATGCTTTCAACGTTTATTGGCACACACGCATGGATAAACACTGTTTGATGTATACAGTAATACGGTGTATTTGGGTAACCAAAGCGACATTATTTTATTATTCTGCAAAAAAAATGCGACAGAAGAAAGAAGCTAGTACATGGATGTACAGTGATGTAACATTTGACCTATGACCCTAAATAGTTACGATTAAATAGAGTATCAACATAGAATCACACCATGATGTTTTTGGAAAACTGATGCACTGTGGGAAACATATATTTAAACACTGCTAAACAGTTTCTATGTCATTTTTTTCTCTAATTAAATATACCTATTATCTATATTTTTTTTTCATTGTTTCCTTGCTGTACCAACAGCTTTGCATGGCAGTCAATAAAACATTCATGATCCACAAGCAATAGGTAAATTCCATGACAACGGATTTCTCCTCGCAAAAACATTTGATTTACCACTCTGCAATATGTCGACTTCAGGGAGTTTCCACTAATGCACACATCGCCATGGCAACTGTTTTATGTATTTTGTAACCATTTTCACACCAACATTTTTCTAGCCTGAATTTGTGTGCAACTTTTTATACATTTTTTTTATGTATTTTGTGTTAATTAGTGTCAAGACTAAATAGACAAAACGGATTTTGAACAAAATTTTGTGAGAAAAAAATGATGCAATTTTATTTTGTGAAAGGAGACGAAAGTATGAAAGAGTAAATAGATTAGAATTAGAATTCAAATATTGGAAATTATGCGATGCAAGGTGAAACGAAAATTGCTAGATGAACTTCTGGGGCAAAAAAAAGCATCAGTAGTGTCTTATTTAACTATGATCTTATAATATTGTACTTCAAGTAGTCACAAATAAATGTACTACAATTACGAGAATTTAGGGTCATTAATGCAATTCATGAATATTTAAAAATTACATGAAAGTATATGAATGATATTTGTTGGGTGAATTCAATTAAAAGTGTCAGCAATCTCCATGAAGATATATAGTTATACTGAGTGTAGATCTCCATTCACAGATCATACAGTGACGATTCAGGTATGTTCAGGCAGAAATTTCATTCAAATATTATTACAAGTCCAGCAAAGTTTGCAGAAATTTATAAAATTTACTATTATACAACAGGGATTCAATGAACTTCACAGAGGCATCAAGGGCAATGTCAATATAGTACTATTCCTATGTTGTCAAGGTAATTATATTACTTTTGCCCTTGAAATCGGTGCCCTCTTAACTGCCCTGACATATGTGTAATATTTTTCTCCCATTTTAGTTCAGATAATTAATAAAAATAATTATATATTATAATTGAATTATTTTTTTGTGGATGTGAAATAGTGAACTTTGTTGTGGAAACACAGCACAATGCATACAGCACATTTGAGATGCTATTATTTATTTTTTACATTCAATAAAAGTGATCAATCCTGCAAGTAGAAACTTACATAAAGCTATCCACAGACTCCCCTGAGTGCACGTCTAATTATAACAACATCAATTTTAAATAAATAGAAAATGGATGGATCAAAAAAAAAAAAATATTTTTGATATTTAATTAATCAATTTTAAATCTAATCATCTAATAAAGTGACAAGTTTTTCTGCACACCCAGAAAAAACAAAAACAAAACATTTCTATTACATGATCTGTAGACATTTAAATAGAAAACACTTTAAACTGAAGAGTCATTGAAGTTGTAGCATTTTGAGGAAGATAAACTCTGAGAAGTACTTAGTAAAAAACTCTCATCCTATACACCTAATAAATATATGAAATGGATTACAGACTGTGTTACGGTTACGGATTTCGGCAATTATGTTAATTTGTATGTACTTCATTTAACACATTGTTCCGGAAAACAATATTAGTATCGTTTTCAATATGCATAATGAGAATGTCTCTATCTCAAAATATACATTCAATGTATATTTTTTTCTATGAAGGCGATGTTATATAATTAACCAGCGTATGAATGTCAAGTCATGGAAATAACGAATATAATCAAGGAGGAAATCTATTTTCTGGTATTTATTACCATACCTGATCTGCTTATACAAAATACACCATGCATACAGGATTTTCTAGCAGTATATCACTGGGGTACTTAAACCTTCGAATGCAAACTTTCACAAAATAAAACTGCTTTATTTTTTTGCCATTTTATCCAAAAAACAATGACATCAACTTCATCTTTATGAATATTTATGAGTTGCAATAGCAGTTGAATTCAACCAGCCAATCAATGAGCACAGTGCGCAATGCCCTCATTTGAAAACAGTGTTATTCAATCGGTCAATAGAATGCTCTCGATTCAGTTTAAAATGTGAAATTTATAAATATATAAGATAAAGATGAAGGGAATGCTTTTGTTGCACTGTGAGTACAGCCAGTATAACCAATTACAAATTAGGTCCATTAACTCCAAAATTAATTTTAAAAAAAACTATGGCAAAATGCATCAAATATGTGTGCAGTAGAATATATGGAGTTCAAAGGTCAAGACAGGGGAGGGGAGGGGAGGGGAGGGGAGGGGAGGGGAGGGGAGTGGTGGTGACTTAAGTACACAGTTCTGTATTTTATCCCACCGGGACCTGCACAGACAAACATGATACATGGCAGGGTTCAGAGAGCGCATATCACCAGATTAATTGCACCATATTTCATCTATTAGAAACACACTAATTAAATACGCATAATGATGAAACATTTACCATACGATGATGAATTGAAAACTATCATGGCTGTGATATCCACGCTAGTGACATCATCTGTATATATTAATATTAAGTACATGTGCTTGTAATAGTGGAAATATGGTACATATCATTATACACTACATTGTACAAGTGATGTATTGATTAAGGCATGTACATGCACATCAAGGAATTTTGAAAGGTCCAAATGGACAGTATCAGTCTCAGGTAGTGTCACATCACTGTTGCAGAGAGCAGTACCCCCCCCCCCCCCCCCCTCAACAGATGCCGTAGATAAAAATAAGTATATGATTTTTGAAGGTAAGAAAACACAAGTAATCTTGTGAAAGAAAAACATTTTAACAGAATCTGAGAGATTTTTTAAAAGTAAAAAAAAAAAACACAGATTTTTTTTTGAATGAAAACATTTAACATGGAAAGTAGATATATTAAAGAATTTCAAATTTAACAAATAAAAAAATATTTCAATAGGAATATGCTGCTACTAAGTTCATTTTTTTTAAAATTTAGACTAAAATGGAAAAAATATCCCTCATATGATTGATTGTATACGCGTTGTGACAAAATTCACGTAATCAATCGAACAGAGGCTGAGAATAATGTAAACAAAGACCTAGAAATGTACATGGCTTTTGAAATACACATGGCATGCACACGCTGTGCTTGGCAGATCGCCTCAGGCGCAAGCATCGCCGGCGCATCGCGTCTATAATTTGCATTTCATCACAGTACTGGCACCAAACGCGTCAGTATCAAATTCAAACTACGCGATTCGGCGCGCCACAACAAAAACAAAACTTCTTACACTTCGCTTAGCACTATAGAGGCATTAAAAATGCGCGCGATTTATGAAGAAACGCTTTCAGGCAGAAACGCTTGTTAATTTCTAACGAG
The DNA here is from genome assembly GCF_978046115.1 of Saccoglossus kowalevskii. NCBI lineage: Eukaryota > Metazoa > Hemichordata > Enteropneusta > Harrimaniidae > Saccoglossus > Saccoglossus kowalevskii. The sequence continues at coordinate 23,436,350 of NC_140644.1, forward strand.
ATTTACTAGATCGTGTTATTCACACATTGAAATGGACATAAAACTTTCCCTAACACTTCCTGTTTGACGAACTCGAAGCTGGGAAAAAAATGTTGTGGTATGCGATCGTATTTGCCGCAACAAGCTCATTGGTGGTTTCGAGTATCAATCTAATAATATAGTACTTACTGTCTTCGGTACACTTGTCGTATGCACAGTATTTGTTACGAGGCGGACTGTGATTTCCTTCTTGTTTTATTTCGTTGTCACTTCGATCGGCAAACATCTCTACGCTAGCCGCCATCTTGGAGGACGTCACGGCCACACCCTTCTCATCCGGGAACTTCGTTGCCAATTCTAGGGTTCGCTTGAGGTCAAAACGTGTTTATTTTCAAAACAAAAAAAAACGCCCACAATAATGTTATGCCTTAACAACATGTACAAAAATCATGAAACATGATTTTAAAATTTTTATGCAAAAAATTCACTTGTAATTTTGTTCTTAACGAAGATAAAACTATGTAATTTTTATTGGATATAAAATTATAATTATTAACTATAGCATCATTTCATGAAAATAATGGATGTTTTCATTTTTCGCATTTCAGATACAATACGTTTCATAAGAAAGAAATATAGGTGAAAGAAATTGGGAATGATAAAAATCGTATATTGGACTTACAAAAATGCCATAGACGTGTTGATTGTGTTCGGGTCCCTCAGAAAGAACCGGTACCACCCATGAAATACTGGAAACGCCCAGAAACGCCCATTGACTTTTGACTTATGACCCAACCCGGAAGAACTTCAATTGTTGAAGCGTCACATGTGAAAAAAGAGTGTTGGTGATATTGTGAGTTGTTGTGGACTTGATTTGTTTTTTTGTCGCCTTGATAGCATACTTGATAAAAAAAAATATTGATAATATTACACGGTGGTTGAATGGAATAACTTAAGATAAGCGTAAACTCAAAACAGTCGACAGGAGATCTCTTGTTTGTCGATCGATGAGTCACGACGTGTGATACTCGGTGTACTCGAACGCTGATCAATATCCCGCTTGACAATGCCTGTTCGTAATTGGTGGGTAGCTGCCGGGATGGTGACTTTAATTAGTGCCGCACTGTTACCTGTAGTAGTGCAGCCTTGGTTGAATCCAAAGACTTGGCGTAAGTTCATTGCAGAAAGTTGTTGGGCAGTTCATTATTTATTCATTAGAATTCATTAAATATTTATAATAGTTTTACATGTAAGTTTATCGCTTTAAAAAACCCAGACTGTAGATGAACATAAAGTTAAAAGTTTGTTCATCAGTTATATAAATATATAATAATGGCAGGGCAAATATTTACTGGGATGAAAAACCCAAAGTGTTGTTACAATAGTGCATATCCACCATGCAATCAATATATACCTTTAATGACTTGATGACATCATTCAGTTCCGGTGATCTCACAGTGATGTCATCTGATTCTTCCGACTCACTCGCAAAACATTTTTCACATACCCGGTATATTAAATGAGCCAGATGCATTATGGGAGTACCACCGTGAATATCAGTACCAATATATACATTTACCTCCAATTCATATTGGCCATCACTAAATTAAAATCCCAATCTTTTTAAAGATAACTATCAAAACTATTGGCCTTCAGTACCTTTATATTGAGGATGGTCAACACAATGAGACTGATGAGACTGTTAGTTAATCCTGCTAGAGGAATAGTACAGCCACTTAAATTTCTACCACCTTTCTGATTTATAATAACACCAATTCTCGAAATCTGGATCCCATTATGAAGTAGACGACACAGTGTGTTTTTTTAATTGGCATGTACACTTACATTATCAGCAACATAATCAGTGCCTGTGAAAACTATTGGATTAATGTATAATTTGTTTATTATTAACAGAAGATGTACAAAAAGAATCCAGAAAGGGAATAAAACAAGAAGAGATTCAACCTGGAGGTGAGTATTGTCATAAATGAATGGCTTATGGTTTATAAAAAACCAAGTTATACCCCAGACGAAATGACATGTACATGTATGAATAGACATCATCAACTGGTGAATGGAATTTACGTGTTAAGTTATTCAGAAGAGCTCAGTTAAAATTGTGGTCATTCTTAAAATAAGTTTGATTTATTTTTCCATTTCAGGTATGCGAGTGTGGTCAGATCCATTTGAACCACGGAAGTAACAGGTCAAAGTTCATCTATGATTGTGATGCTGACACATGTATCAAGAATTTCTAAACTCTTGTTGCATAGAACTTGGTTGTACATTTGTCATGTAAACAATGCATGCATGCTGGGTTCTTATTAAAACTTAAGATCTAAACTTTCTATTTTTTATTTTATTTAAAGGGCGGTTGTCGTCGCGCTGCACATGTGCGACATTTGTGTTGATAAACATTGATTTTCCCACAATCCAATGCGCTCTTCTAATTGAAATCACAAGTATGATGTTTGACCTGGGTGTGACTTGGTACTAATTATCGCCGTTGACTCTTTCGATACCTTCCAATCACCTGAAAATACCTAATTGAAGCTTGGTAACGTTTCTGTTTGTACTCGTTGATCTATGCAACAGTCAAAGTCGCCATCTTTGTTTATACATGTATAAGACCCATATATCTCGTGCATGCGTGGCGCGACAACTACCGCCCTTTAAATTTACTAAGAACAATTCCAACTTGGCTAAATCACGAAATGTTTACATTCTACATAATTCAAATTTACTGGTTTTTATGTAAAAGTGTGTTGTTTACAATCTCCATATGAATACAAATGAGTCCAGTATGGTATTACACACTGTTAGTTATGTCACCCATAGTTTCATCTAACACCACCTTGAAAGAATTCCCGCTGTAAACCAGTATTCACTGTTGACAAAATCAAACACAACGCACCCATGTTCTGATGTGTTTTCTGATATTGTGATGCATTTTCATGGAAAATCGAATCCAAAGTCACATGTTTTTATCAGTAAAACTATGACAAGATATAAGATGACAAAATCAATTGGTTTAAATTTAAAATTGATGTGAGTTGTTGTAACACAGACACTGATTGGTGGATCAAGCCCATTGGCATGCACCATCAGTCAGTGTTTTCTTGAGACATCCATGGATTGTCAGTCAGAGAAAGGATGTGAATTCTTTATTAATTTTCTTATTTGTTTTCAACATGACTTGTATCAATTCAAATTGTACAAAAGATCATTTTGAATTTATCGTTTTATTTCTATGTGCAGATTGTAAACTGACTACACTTAGCAGTTAACTAAGTCTTAATGTTTGAAATTTGAGAAGCAGTGTGAGTTCTTCCACTACTACACCCTCTTCAAACGTGGTGAAGTACAGCCTATAACCACTGTTCTTTTGTTTATGTGTTTGGTTGGAGATGCAGTACAAATAAATGTATTCAAATAATGCTCTAGATATCACATGATAGTTATTGAATTATTAATGAGAGGAAATACTATACAACAGACCCAATACTACAGCTCTCATGACCGACAATTCATTTTCGCATATCATTAAACTTTAATAATGCAAGAGAAACAAATGATTGCACAACAGTTATCTGCATTGTGTATTTCATTTTTTTTATCACTTGAGTTACAGCATGTAAATTTAGGTTTTGTATCAGATGTTAAGTTTTTCGCTTTGTTAATAAATCCCAATTTCCTATCCCTATATGGTTATTAAATTTGAATGAAGCATGGAAATTGTTGTCATAGTGACTGAAATTGGTTAAAGAGGCAATGTGGATAATTATTTTTTGATCATATTCAAATAAATTTGGTTTAATGTTGCTTCCTTATAAAAATGATCAAGGGTGATTTACCGTGAAATAAAATTTTTTTGCAACAAATGTAGTACTGGGAGTAACATAAATTAATTAAAAAATGTTTGCGTGCTTGCTGTGTTTAAGATGATTTGAGTTGAAATAAAGATATCTCATGTCTGCCATACTACCATTATAATGGGTTTATGCTACAAGAATGCCCAAAGTAAAAAAAAAATATCACTTAACAATTTTTACGTTTTCTATGGCAAGAATATTTCAAAAATTTACCAGGTAACATGGGATGAGTCGTACATAGTGACATATAATTTATTCAGTTTCAACTGAGGATAATATTTTCAATATGTTCAGTAGTGCAAAATTTCAATTCATGTGCTACCACATTTATTTATTTCAGCTCCTGAGTCCCAAGTTCGAAACATAACAAGTATAACAGTGAATTATGCTCTATTTAACCATGGCTTGCATTAATTAGTCCCCGTTCGGACGCAGTCCGAAAACAGGGACTTATGTTTTGCCCTGTGTGCGTCCGTCCGTCCGTGCGTCCGTCCGTCCGTGATCACCTGTATCTCGAACATGCATGGACCGATTAAGTTCAAACTTCACTCATACATCACACCTTATATGGGACATATGCACATGCATTTTTTTCATGATCCGATTAACGATAGCCCAATAGCGGCCATTTTAAGGCCGAAAATGCATCAAAATCGCACATTTTCACCATTCCGGACCCGGATCTCAGTTATGCATGGATGGATTTTGTTCAAATTTGGTACATACATTAAACATAATAGGACCTTGATGCACGTCATTTTTTTTTTTGGATCGGGTTCGAAATGGCCGACTGGCGGCCATTTTGTTTTAAAGAATTCAGTTCTGGATCCGTATCTGAGACATGCTTGGATTGATCGAGTTCAAACTTCACACACACAAGGTACATCATGTCACAAATATGTATGTGCATTTGTTTCATGATCTCATTAACGATAGCCAAATGGCGGCCGCTTTAAGGCGGAAAATGCATTGAAATCGCACATTTTCACCATTCCGGACCCGGATCTCAGTTATGCATGGACGGATTTCATTCAAATTTGGTACATACATTAAACATAATAGGACCTTGATGCACGTCATTTTTTTTTTCGGATCAAGTTCGAAATAGCCGACTGGCGGCCATTTTGTTTTAAAGAATTCAGTTCTGGATCCGTATCCGAGACATGTCTGGATTGATCAAGTTCAAACTTCACACACACAAGGTACATCATGTCACAAATATGTATGTGCATTTGTTTCATGATCTCATTAACGATAGCCGAATAGCGGCCATTTTAAGGCCGAAAATGCATCAAAATCGCACATTTTCACCATTCCGGACCCGGATCTCAGTTATGCATGGACGGATTTTCTTCAAATTTGGTACATACATTAAACATAATAGGACCTTGATGCACGTCATTTTTTGTTTGGATCGGGTACGAAATGGCCGACTGGCGGCCATTTTGTTTTAAAGAATTCAGTTCTGGATCCGTATCTGAGACATGCTTGGATTGATCGAGTTCAAACTTCACACACACAAGGTACATCATGTCACAAATATGTATGTGCATTTGTTTCATGATCTCATTAACGATAGCCAAATGGCGGCCACTTTAAGGCCGAAAATGCATTGAAATCGCACATTTTCACCATTCCGGACCCGGATCTCAGTTATGCATGGACGGATTTCATTCAAATTTGGTACATACATTAAACATAATAGGACCTTGATGCACGTCATTTTTTTTTTCGGATCAAGTTCGAAATAGCCGACTGGCGGCCATTTTGTTTTAAAGAATTCAGTTCTGGATCCGTATCCGAGACATGTCTGGATTGATCAAGTTCAAACTTCACACACACAAGGTACATCATGTCACAAATATGTATGTGCATTTGTTTCATGATCTCATTAACGATAGCCGAATAGCGGCCATTTTAAGGCCGAAAATGCATCAAAATCGCACATTTTCACCATTCCGGACCCGGATCTCAGTTATGCATGGACGGATTTTGTTCAAATTTGGTACATACATTAAACATAATAGGACCTTGATGCACGTCATTTTTTTTTTGGATCGGGTACGAAATGGCCGACTGGCGGCCATTTTGTTTTAAAGAATTCAGTTCTGGATCCGTATCTGAGACATGCTTGGATTGATCGAGTTCAAACTTCACACACACAAGGTACATCATGTCACAAATATGTATGTGCATTTGTTTCATGATCTTATTAACGATAGCCAAATGGCGGCCGCTTTAAGGCCGAAAATGCATTGAAATCGCACATTTTCACCATTCCGGACCCGGATCTCAGTTATGCATGGACGGATTTTGTTCAAATTTGGTACATACATTAAACATAATAGGACCTTGATGCACGTCATTTTTTTTTGGATCGGGTACGAAATGGCCGACTGGCGGCCATTTTGTTTTAAAGAATTCAGTTCTGGATCCGTATCTGAGACATGCTTGGATTGATCGAGTTCAAACTTCACACACACAAGGTACATCATGTCACAAATATGTATGTGCATTTGTTTCATGATCTCATTAACGATAGCCAAATGGGGGCCGCTTTAAGGCCGAAAATGCATTGAAATCTCACATTTTCACCATTCCGGACCCGTATCTCAGTTATGCATGGATGGATTTTGTTCAAATTTGGTACATACATTAAACATAATAGGACCTTGATGCACATCTTTTTTTTTTCGGATCAAGTTCGAAATGGCCGACTGGCGGCCATTTTGTTAAAGAATTCAGTTCTGGATCCGTATCCAAGACATGTCTGGATTGATCAAGTTCAAACTTCACACACACATGATACATCATGTCACAAATAGATATGTGCATTTGTTTCATGATCTGCTTAACAATAGTGGAATGATGGCCATTTTAAGGCCGAAAATGCATCAAAATCACATATTTTCACAATTCCAGAACCGGATCTCAGTCATGCATGGATGGATTTTGTTCAGATTTAGCACAATGTGTTGTACATATGCAGGTGCATTTCGGTCATGATCTGCTTTGAATGTATATGTCACTCAAATATGAACGGAACGGGGACGTGTCATTGACAATGACTTGTTAAAATAGGGTGTCGTCCAATCACAATAATGTATTCATAATACTGGTATAATTTATAATAAATCATACCTTTAATATGTATTATCAGACATTTTTTATTTATACACGTTGCTTCTTTAATTATATGTATAATTTAAACACGTGGTTTGAATTGAGTGTATTCAGTTTTACCAGCATGTCTCTGAAAAGTTACAGTAATAATATCATACCTAAGCCATGTTGGTGATGAAATCGTCTGTGCATGAAACTCCCCTGGATGGATCTCCTTGCACTAAATTGGCAGATAAGATATTGCAAGTATTCTCAAATCAGTGAAGATCATGCATGTATTTTTTTGTAGTTGAGAGAGAGCAAGTCAATTTAACCAAGCACAATTATGTAAATATGAATTCATTTGCGTCTTATTTTCTACATATGGTTTGCCAAAGCCTTGGATCTTAGCACACGTTACTCTGAGGTAGTCTTGCATGCAAGAGAATCTCCTCTGCAACACTGAAAACGTTGTCATTGCGAAGCTACTCACAAGACTGTGTGTAATTGGCTACTCAGCAAACCAATCAGAAAGCACCTTATTTGTTGACAGAATATATGCTTTGAGTCAACATACCCTGAAAAAAATACCATGATTTGAAAGTCATGAGTAAATGCCATGAAAGCAAATGACCCATACGCATTTGTTTTGGAATAAATGAAAGGCCACTAGAAACCAGTACTGCAAGTGGACGGGTTCCATGTAACACTACTTTACTTTGTACACGTACTGTGCATTTTACTACAGCTTGCTTGCAGTGTATTCATGAAGTGTCGTAATGAGGCAGTGGTTTACCATGATACTCTCACATTAACATATTAAGACACACAGAAAGCTCCTGTCGTAACTGGTATAGACCCCCCTAAAAAGGAAAGTAAAATCCCATTTTAATTTTGCGATTTTACTACTATATCTTCGCGTACATTTTCAGTTGGTTCTTTTTTATAGCATGTACAATGTTTTACATTTGCTCGCAGCCATGTTTTGTATAGTTTCGATCGTATTGCTATTTTGACATACAAAATTACCCTCCCCTCAAATTGAACAACTTGCATTTCTTGTGCACCAGGTTTAACAAGCAATGGCCCCTTATCTAGTAGAGATATCAAGTCCAGTGACATATGTTCCCCAAATCATTTGTAGATTCAGGACAGTATACAGACGATATATCATCAATACTAGATTGAGATATCAAATTTCCTGATTTAGTGAAACTGCGGGACAATGATCTGCAAATTCAATAAAATCTTTATTCATAATTTACATAAATTCATATAGGACACCACCATTGGTGAAAAAGATAATCCATGTCTGTATAGATATACTGTAGGCTTTGATTTACTACCAACCTCTACAAACAGTGATGCTGATTGACCTTTAGGTTGGCAACATCCATGATGCGATGAACCACCAATCCACTTTTCCTCATACTTTTCACAGGAAAAAATGTTTTCTTTCAGAAGAAACTTTAAAAATGTAAAACATGCAGAATGTGACTCCTTCCAAAACACTGATATCAATTTCACACACAAATGTTTTTTGATAAGTAGTAGATTACACTGTAAAATTGTAGCAACTTTTGAAGTATTTCCTCCACATGCCCTGTCAATTTCTGTTGGCAAGTACAGAGTATTTAAAGTTACTCACAAGGCAGTACTACTGGTACTTAGTTAATGCAATGACTAATTCTCAAAGAAAACATCTCCAACATGCAAAGTCTTAGAGATTATATGAGTAATGCTATAAAATCGGACTTGTATTAGAAAGTAGTTTTGATATTCATATGTATAAATTGGATTAGTTAACATTATTGTAAGAAATGTTACTAATTGGCGTTTATAATATACACTGACTGAGTGAAATCCCACAATGGGACGCTCTATTGGAAATAGAGAAAACACAGATAAGTATTGATAAACGTTGTAATCTAAAAAAATCTCAAATTACACTCCCATAATTAGCCATTCGAGTATTGTATCTAAAATAAAGCATAAAGCACTTTGAAATAACTACATGCCATTTTAGTAAATGTTATCAAGTATCAATAGTCTCATTGTGAGAATATACTTCTTTTAAATTAGTGGAAAAAAAAATGCTAGCGAAGACATATTTTTCGGTACATTAGACTTTTTTTTTTTTAATGTAAATGTCTACCACCACCCAATTACAGTACAAATAACAATTGTATTAGTTTTTTGTAATGACTTTAAATTGTCAATACTATTCACAGAAAAATATTGCACCATTTTTTTCGTTTTGTTTTTTGCAAACATAGAAGTGTTTGGTTTTTTCTCCACCCCAATACATCATATATAAATTGAAAGTAAAATGATAATAACCCGGTGTCATTTGAAATAACATTTAATGCCACAATGTTTTGTTGAAATTCAGCTTTATACAACATTTAACCAAAGACACTAGTTGTCTAATGTCTTTGACTTTATATTAACTAACTTTATTAGGTCTACATCTACAAATACTGTAAAATGACTAATTTTCACTGGGTTTAAATTTCACTGATTTACCATTTCAGGCATATTCAGTTTTAAATTCACGGTTTCATCATTTAGATAATGTGTTCTATGCTAAATTTTACATATTCACTGGGTTTTAATTTAGCGCATTTTCCAGTCAGCGAAATAAGCTAAATTAAAACCCAGTGAATAATTACCCCCTTTACAGTACGTCTAAGTGAAACACTGCCCTCTAGAGTTGATAAAATAAAATTTCACACTAACAGTAAGTCACTTCCAGTCGATAATATAAAGGATTTTGTGATCTGTTAAAAAGTTAATATTCACTACACAATTATACCAGCTGTTAACTCCAGAACAGCTATGATATGATAACTCACAATTTAAAGATTGGCTCAACGATCCCTGGGATTGCACCACTGCATCATAGGAAATGTAATCATTTACTATGTACGGGGGTATACAAATGTTAGAGAAAGTGGTAATTGTGCAAATATTTTAAATATGCCAATGTCCGCTTTGAAAAGATGTATTGTTACTAACTGTTTTAATTAACACTTATATTTAAATAAACCTGTGATTGACAGTCATTTAGAAGACTTGCATGGCTGTTTGCAATATCCCTTCTTATCAACATTGAAATTGTATTCTATAAATATTTATGACAGAATATGTGTATGACAGAAAAAGCAAAGTCTTTTGTTGAGCAATGACGAGATACATCACCATGGAGAGTGATTTGCATACTGAAATTTGGTCGTCATCATCCCTTTTACACACTCAGAACAGCAGTTTAAGCATTGGATACTAACTATATAAAAAATTCATTCACTAAAATCCTCCGAATACCCCGTTGATATCAGAAAATAGTGAGTAAGAATAAGATAACCATGTAGGTAGTAAGGCAACAAGAAAGAATGTGTAATTAAACTTGTTTTTAGTTGTGATGTGTGTCTCTAAGCCACTAAACAACTGGACTCTTTCTTTTCCTCCTGTTGCTGTAAATAAAAGAAATCTACTGTCAGTAACAGTGATTGATAGCAGAACATGCACACAGAATGACTCCAGAGGTCACCAGGTCAGAGGTCAGGTCAATCAACATCACCTTTGGAGGATAGTTGGGGTGGACAGATAATGGTGCAGATAATGTTGTAACATACACATAATAATACAGTTGAAATATATATTTTTCCAATTTGTTGATGAGAAACATGATTTTCAAACACTAATTTAAAAAAATATACAGTACAAATAATTTTTTTACATCTTGACAGAAATGTCAAGAATTACATTGAGTAATCATAAACAAAGTTGACCATAGAGGGCAGTACAGTAATGAAACCCTGTTTAAATACATCGATGAGATTTTGTGGTTTAATCTAGTTTCCGTCAGTCTTGATATTCCATCTTGTGATCTCAGGTTGATATAGTTTGTTTACCTGTCTTCGTCTCAGCTGTTCTCTTCTGTGTTCAGCCTCGCTGGCAGCTAACGCTTGCGCCAAGGCGAGGTCATCTTGTTCTTGCCGAGTTAAACTGAGAAGAAAAACACAATGAGATTTAAATGTCAAATATATACAGTTTCTCTGTAATACAGTAAGTATTCTGCATTTTACTGAATTTCTCAGCATCTTCAATGAGAAGCTAACATGGTGATAGTGCCACCCACTACAGTACTCACTTTCTGTGAGAATTTAACCAAACGATCAAATGTAGATATGTACCCTTACTAGGATACCACTACAGACTTTACATTCTGATTACCGGTATACTGACTTACGTTTTCTTTGGTGCAGCTTGTTTCGGTTGCTGAGAATCTGCCATTGACATCTGTAAGGCTCGTGCCATGGCTTCATCTTCTGACTGCAAAAAATAAACAACAAATTTATATTTCTTTCCATGCAATAAACTGTTAAACATTTGCATCCTCCAACGATGACATACTAAATCAAAGAAAGCTTAGAAAGAACTCCCATGTGCTGAGAGTATTGGAGACACATTAAATATAATTCGAAATTACTTAGCTGAAAACTAATTATGCAAATCAGAAAATTAATATGAACAAATTTGAGTGTAAAACTAATGAGGTCTGCGCAACGTAACAAAAACTCTATGTACCAAGTTTAATTGAAATGTGATTAGAACCAAAAAATTATGAATTATTATGCTAATTAGGGAATTAATATAAACAGATTTTTACCCCAAACTAATTAGGTTTGTACATTGTCCTATGTATGATGAATGTCTCGCATCTTTGTACTAAGTTTCATTAAAATGGAATAATTAGTACTTTAGATATCAGTGTGAAAGTTTAAAATTGGTTAATTATGCAAATTGGGTGATTAATATGTACAGATTTTAACCCACAATTATCCAGGTCTGTCTATTGTCCTACAGCATTCATGTATAAACATTCATTGATATGTGATGATTAGTACCTAAGATATCAGTGTGAAAGTTGGAAATTGGTTAATTATGCAAATTAGGTGATTAATATGCACAAATATTTACTGAAAACTAATTGGGTCTTTGCATAATTCTAGATTCATTGAAATGTGATGATTAGTACTTTAAATATCAGTAGAAAAGCTGAAAATTAATTATGCAAATTAGGTAATTAATATGCACAATTATTTACCCTGAAACTAATCAGGTCTCTGCATAGTCCTAAAGGATCTATATACCAAGTTTCATTGAAATGCGATGATTAGTACTTGAGATAGCTGTGGAAAAGCTGAAAATTAACTAATTATGCAAATTAGGTGATTAATATGTACAAATATTTATCCGAAACAATCAATCTCTGCATAGTCCTTGAGTATGTAAGTACCAAGTTTCATTGAAATGTAATGCTCACTACTTATATCAAAAGCTGAAAATTAATTAATTATGCAAATTAGGTAATTATATGTACTGATATTACCATAAAAACTATCAGGTCTGTGCAGTGTCATATGACATCTATGTACCAAGTTTCATTGAAATGTGATGATTAGTACTTGAGATATCAGTGGAAAAAACGAAAATTGACTAATCATTATGCAAATTAGGTAATTAGTATCCACGGATTATTACCAAAAACTAATCAAAACCTAGCATTAGTTCAGAGCATCTATGTACCAAGTTTCATCAAAATCCAATGAGTGGTTGTTTAGATATCAGTGGAACAGTCATGGAACCACTAAAAAATAGCTAATTATCATGCAAATTAGGTAATTAATATGCACAGATTTTTACCAAAAACTAATCAAATCTGCGCATATGTTCAGAGCATCTATGTACCAAGTTTCATCAAAATCCAATGAGTGGTTCTTTAGATATCAGTGGAACAGTCATAGAACAGCTAAAAATTAGCTAATTATCATGCAATCCACAATACGCTAAATTAAGATGTTGCTAATTAGAATAGAGTATATTCTCACAATGAGATTGTTGGCATTTTAGCTAAATTAAGAATCAGTTAATTCATACATTGAGTCAAATTCGCTAAAATGGCATGTAGCTATTTCAAAGTGTTTTACAGTATATAAACACAATACTGATTTGCTGCAATCTCAATCTATGTCACAGCCACAATTTGGTGCTAGTTTATGCAACATATTGCAAAGATACATTTCAAAATGCAATTATAAGCATTATGGGTAATGGTTACATCACATGAATTGCATGAGCTGTGGGAGTGAGATCATTGACTACAGTAAAGTTATGTACTTTAAGTTGAAGTACTGGCACTATATGTTATAGAATATTTTGACATTGACTTACCAAGCCTGCTTGTAATGAATATGCTGATTGTGGTTGGGGTTGCACTTGTCTTTGTTGCTCTCTTTCTCTACGCTCTCTGCAATATAAAAGTACAAAAATATTAATTTGTAAATTGTATTATGGCATCAAAACCAGAAACACGTTTTATACGCTAAGAATGAGGCAAATCACAAAGTATATACATTTTCTCCACTAAACACACTAAATATGTTGGTATTGGTGGGTAAAGAACACCAAATCCATACTGTGATTTGTTAATGTTAACCTTTTAACAAAGATTGTATGCACATGCACTTCTAATACAGTACACCCTTCTTCACCTAATCATCTCAGGGAATCTGACAGTCAATCTTATACACTCTGGTTTGTAGATGTGTGTTATAGTGATATTTGGTAGATGTATAGACCTGTTTTAAGGTTACATGACTAGACATACAAGGAATAAAAGAAACATATACACAGACAATTACTGTCAAATACTCAATTTTAGCTGGAATAAATTTTTCGCTGAAAAGACCTTTGGGGTGTTTTGTTTGGAATTTATTTTCACTGATTTTTCACTAGTTGAATGTAAAATATAGGTAAAAAAGTATATACGCTGGATTTTATTTTCACTAAATCATTCCCACAGTAAAAATAGGGAAAATTAATTCCAAGTGAAAATAAAGTATTTTACAGTACCTGGTATATTCATTCATGCACTACACAAAAGTTGATAATAAATATAAAGACTTGTCATGCAAAGTTAAAACTATGTTGTTGGCATAACAACCAGAACACTGAATTCAACTGATGACAATATGTCAGTACTAGTAGAATATTCAACAGAATAATTTGCATTTTATAATCACAAACTGCTTTGCTGTAATTTAAGGTCAATGAACTACTGCCCCCCAAAAGAACAAAGAGAAACAGTGTATTTTTATCTACCAAAATTTTAGAAGAATAAGTCGACGACATTGTCTGTGTGTTGTATTTGAATGAATCTTTTGCACAATACTCTGGCGCTGTTTATCTGAACCCAAACACTCCATGCTCTCTCATTACCCAACCAACAACAGGATGTATAGTTGGATCAAACACAGGTTTAAATTTGTAGTGTTTTACACTCTCTCTAAAAGTAACAGGGGGAATTCTCAGCACCTCAAATACAAACATGCACATTTTCATCATGTTTTGTGCATTGCATTACGGGAAAAGTTTGACATAGTGTACATTTGCATAACACAATGGAATAACTGAATATTGTTCTTCTGAGCGTGTTTCATCAGGTATCAATTTGTTAGAGGCTGTATTGAGTGAGTATTTGAGCACCTAAGTGCAAATGTTAATCTTATTATAACTGATTTCTACTCAGTTTAAAAAAAAAGGCTCATCGTAGTATTAAGACATAATAAAAGTTGTATATTAAGTTAATATGCTGCAGGTGGAAAGAAAAATAAATGGGGCTAATATCTTAACTGACACATATATAAAGCAGGATGCTGAATAAAAAACATTTTGCCGAAAAAATAACAGTTTATATGACCAAATGGTAACCATTTTGGATTCACAGTTAAACGAGGGTAGTAAGAATTGAGGGTTTTGAGATTTAATATATTGGTCAACCAATATTCCATAAATTAAGATGAGTTGATTTGTTCCAGTGACGTGTAAACATAGACAACATAAGTTTAATTAGAGATGACAAATTTAACAGCAAAAAGACATTGAAAACTGCATTCATTATAATTTTATTTGGTAAAAATACTCAACACTTCTATGATGGTTAAAATGACGGTTCGCTGCATTTTCTTTTGCCATTCTGAATAAAACACTGTGCATTATGTGGTTTGTACTGTAGAGTTCTATGATCACATGGTTACTGCCGAATCGAACAAGCATGCTGTATTTGAGATACCGAGGATTGACTAAAGCCAGTTTTGGCTACAGACGTACATACAAATGAATGGACATACAGATAGAACCCCAAAGGTCTAATAGTAAAGTAGAGTACCTACCTATCTAAGTCCCTTCCATAGTTGCTCAGTGCAGTTACTTGAGGCTTTGATTTTGCTTTATTATATGTATTACTAGGTGGATTGCTACCACTGCTACTACCACTAGCACCAACTCTTCGAGTTGCAGCAGCACTGATGAATGGGAAAAAAATCTTTAGATTATAAAAACATACAATGCATTACATCGTTCATAATTAGTATTGATACCAAACACATTGGTGCAATATTTTTATTACTATTTTATGCATCTTGTAATTCCACTATAAATTCAAACTCTACTATAAATTCAAAATAGTAATAAAGACTCAAGATAAAAATAATAAATGTGTACAGTAAAAATGAGAAAACACTTACCCAGCTTTGCTAATTCCCCTACCACTAAAGGAAACAAAAAAAATTAAAATTAAACAATGACAACATTTCATCTTATTTGAAACAATGAAAGGAACGTGACTTAAAACTTGAATTGTTTACACTACACTATGACTTTAACCTAAGGTTTTGAAACAAAAACAGATTTATCATTTACAGCCTGAACTTTGAATTGGTAGCATGCCATTTCAACTACAACTACATTATGCCTCACTACGTAAAATTTTACATGTTAATTTGTGAATCTCAGTAAAACACTGATCCTACAAATAGCGCCCTATAGTGATAAAGAGTTTGCGTGAAGTCAATAAGTTTACAACTTTGATATTGTTTTGATATGTCATTCTTTTGAAAGATTTATTGTATTTTAAATGTGAATGATCACAATACCAAACGCAGTTGTAGGTTTGAATGATATTATTTTCACCCCTCTATGCCATTTTTATGAGGTACCGTAATGACTTATAAGAAGAGTATAACTTGTGCTGAAATTGATGTAAACTTTACTTTACATTATAAATTACCAAGCATACAACAATTATATCAGATACTATTGAGCTGCAAAAACTATTGCTGAATGTGAGTATGTTATGATTTAGTATCCCAAAGTGGGGTTGTTGAGTCAGTTACACTAAATATTAACAAACATATTTGTTTATGTTCAACAGAAAACAGGGGTTATGGTCTGTACTTCACATGGATTTAAAAATAATTTCACTGGGTTTTATTTTTACTGACTTTACATTTTCAGTGAATAGTGGACAAACTAGATTCCAAGATAAAATACAGTAATCTACAGTAACTGAAGTCATCATGATTTGTTTCTGTGAATAGGAATAGGAAAATAACCACACACCCAACGATATAATCAAGTGATTCATTCTCACCTTCCCTGAAAGCCTTCACATTTGTGGTCAGTAGTATGCCTATGTTTTAAACAGAAGTTCAGCTGACATGAGCCACATATAACCGGTATGAGCTGTAAGGGAACAACAAGTTTTTTTCAGTAAACACAAATTGTTTTTTGAAGGGAAAGCTGTTTAATCCATAGGATTGCACTATAAAGGGACACCATCGTAGTTTGAATACATTAGTCACCTTGCTACACGATTATGCTGATATAAAATAATGGTCTTTGAAGTACACAAGTCACTATCCGCTGAGGACTCTAATACAGCAAAATGGCATTATCCTAGAGGAGTACAAAGGTGAGGTGCTTCAGATTGTTACAGTGTATCCAGGTGTCTTATTGATCAAATCCTGTACTAAGAATTGTGTGTGTGTGGTCATATTTGGTGCCAAATGAGGTCATGAAACTTTGATTGTAATAAGACAATAATAAGATGGGCGTCTTTGGTGGTCAGTAATATTTACGAAAATTTGTGTTCACTACCGGTATTTTATAAACTGGCTTGGCAATTCACACCACCAATTAGACAATGTCACATCATTTCGGCTACTTTCCCAACAAATCCAAAATCATTCAACAATTTTGTTTACATTTGTAATATAATAATTACATTTATGGTTTTGATGATTTTAATGCATACATGTACACTCACAAAAATACCCCCAAAATAAGAGAATTTAGTATATAGCCTTGACAAAAAGCACAATTTTCCTTAATATTGCTTTTTTTTCTATTTGTGTAACTTCACGTGGAAATCCTGATGAGATTTAAAGTTCAGTTCACAACAATATTAGAGGCTGTGAACTTGTCCACGGAGGCTGCAAATTAATAAATATTGTATTCACTGACATTTATTTTGTATTTACATTTGCAATGAGTTCCACAGTATCTTTTTTCTAACTGGTGTGTCGATTGTTGTCAGTTTTGTGTTCTTGGAATCTTGTACAAAAATCAGCAACAGTTAAATAGGTATGTTATTTCCATTTTGCAGTATATCGTAGATAGTACTTGTATACTTTGTTATCCAGCATAAATATCGGATTGTTTGGAAGCATGAGATTGTAATGTAAATTTCGTTCATTAATGTACGATGACGCTATCTTCGGAGCCTTCAGAGCCCCATGTTGACTATGTCCTGGCCCGTTTACTTACTTGTTGACAGTGTCTGAGTGGTATACACAAAATACGACCAAGTAAACGTCAGAATATTAATAAAACAGAAATCTAAAAATCAGTTGCCCATGCCAAGAGAGCCGCAGAACCAAAACAATCTGTCAGCCGTCGCCGTCCAAAGCAGCAATATTATTTTACACATCGAAATTGAGAATCGCAGATGTAGACATATTGCATAGAAATGAACACCAAATACATCTATCCCGGCCAGCAATCGAATCATCAATCTTCATGAGTGACGTAACTGGCATTTCCATCTATTTGCTTCTATTCCCACTATCCTAAAACGCTCAAGCGAATATTGTCAAATTCGCGAGTGTGCGTGTTTTCATACAGTGGCGTAAACATTGCTACAATCAAAGACGCGCTGAACAGAAATGGGCTAGTACCATTGTCAAATTCTGGGGAGTAGAGGACTATTTATATAGACGTTACAATAAGGAACTATTACCGGTAAAATTGTTCAATTTGCATATCAAAATCCTTCATTGGAACAGAGCAAGTTCTATAGTCACCAAAAAACAAAGTTGTTATGTTTCTAGATACACAACAGACTCAAAACAATAGAAACCGTCCGATCCGTGTGACCTGCGTTCTTGAAAATCGAGTCTTATCGCCCTTGCGTTTCCGAGCAAAAAAACGTTGAGGCCAAAAATGGCCGATTTTCGCCCAATCTTCTATGAATTTTTCATAATATAGCTAATTCAGTCCAGCGGTTAGATAGGGTATTTATTAGAGACGCCAAGAGAACCAAAATTTGGGATGTGAATCGCTCCTGCGACGAAAACTCAGTGAAAATAGCCAAGGGGGTGAGGGACTGCATTTCAAAAACATGTTTTATATATAGGGTATATAACAACATGGTCCTACATGTATGTTTCATTCCCTATATGACTAGAGATCTATAATAATATGTACAAAGCGGAATCATAATTTACCACTATTCCAATCCAAACTGCATTTTATCACAGCGTTTTGGAATATAGACAATTTATAAGCTCAAATCTGTGAGATTGAATTTGTGACTCAATTTACCTCTTTCTGTTTACATCCTTTCACATTACACCTATTAGCATAAGCTTTTCGTTTCTTCTTAGCTGGATCTGACTGGCAGTCTCTATCTATATGTTCAGATACTTTGATATCAGGTGGTTCTCCTCTGTTCACAGGCACTGGTTTATTACACAGCGGACACACTGGAACCTGGACATCCTATATATATACAGTGATATAAAATGCTACAATGAGTAAAGATTATTGAGTTAGATTGGTCTTTCTTTAGAACAGTCCAAATATCAATGCCAGCACAAATTTAATAAATTCTTCTGAATATAATATCAGTCTAACACAACCTATGTTTACAGCAAGTCTCAGAAGTATTGGGGCAGCCAATTTGCAAACTCGCTAGCGAATTGGCTAACTGCTTGGGTTTTGACTAAACAGTTAGCTTTCAAATCTCGCTGGCACCGACTCGTGGTCGCATCCACTCTGGGCGAGTCCAAGTTGCATTAGGAGACATAGAATGTTTTTACATTTCTGGTACATTTTTGGATTCCCTGAATGATTTGCTTTGCGAGGCGTGATAATGTGAAAGTAGTTTCCCTGATCAGCCTGAGAATAGCCACAGTCAGCTGGCGTACAAGTGATAATATGATAAATTCAATTAATCCACCGATATTTACTATATGAAGGTAGCCATCTTGAACACTGATTGAAACTAAATAGACAAGTTGAGAAAGTTGCCTACAAATCAGGGAGAAAATAAATCTTCGCATTAAAACGATTCGTTGGGGTAACATTAAACCAACCGCTAATAAAATTTGACTTCATTCCTCGTTTTTACGTGGATAATCCCTTGTATACAAACACCTCATTACACAAAGAAAATAGAACACTTTCCCTGGTATATTTGAAAGCAAAATCGCCATCCAACTAAAACATGACGGCTTCTACTGTTACCGTAAAAACCCCAAAATTTCGACCGGTTTTAAATTATTTTTGTTGGAAATGTGACATGTTTTTAGAGTTTAAAGTTTTACCGTAGTCATTGACGTCTATTCAAGAGTATGATTTTTATCATGACTAACGTGAACGGGTAAGCTTCGTTTCGACAAGGAGCTGTTATCACAGTAAACCATGTTAAATTATTCTTCAAATGCCCAGTTTATTTTTTAAAAACAACTAATTTTTTGATTTAAAAAAAAAATCATGCCGTTTTCGCATCAAAATCCAAGCCAAAAGATTGTACTACAACATCAATCTCTTCCGCATTGCGTTCACTAACATTAACGTATTTAAATAAGCTATGGTAATTTGAACACGTTGGCATCATCCAGCTTTTTGATTGGTTAATTAGCGATTTGACCTATTTGACCTAAGAGAACATGGCGGATATCCTACAGCATCGAACGTTTATCCTCGGGGGTGGACATCCGGGCATTTTCTACCGCCTGGCAACCCTCGCGGTGAAAACAAAGACTAAAAACTCGCAGAAAACGGTACTTTGCGATGGTTGATGAGAGTCCCCTGAACAGTGTAACAAGATTAGCCCTACGTGTGTAACATATATGAATTTGGTTGTTCAGGATTACTTCAAAGTTGAGTTTGTGTTGTTTTCTCGAGTTTTCACCGGCTCCACCGGTGTTCCACAGCAGCGCGCACAAAGCCCATAGAAATACGTGGTACAGTGGTGCGCGTCTTAGCAACGTAGAACATCCGTGAGGTAGCTCCGCCCCCGAGGATACGAGACCGGAATCATTCGCTTACGATGAAACTAAGTTGACTTTTATTTGTATTTCATAATAATTCAACGAATTTATTTTGTGTACATTATTATAATCACTACTGAGTAATAATCAACAATTCAGAAACGCAGCATGACCGGATTTTGCAACCATGATCATTTGCTTCTATGTAGAAGATGTGTGTTGTGTTCGTTTTTATTTGAAAATTCGTTTAGAATATACTTTCGTTACCAATAAAATAAAAATCTCTCAGTCAATCAGGAACCCAGATTCATGCATTCGGGGAAAGTCCCGGTTGGACGCTCACATCGTTTTATTTTTGTTTGGGGGAAAACCAAAACTGGTCGCAATTTTTGAATAAGAATGAGCCGGCAAATTTTAGTGGAGTCGAAAATTTGGAGGAAAATAAAATACCGAAACCCGGCAAATAATCAGGAGGCCGAATTTTTAGAGGGGTCGAAATTTTGGAGTTTTTGCGGTATATAGATTAACCCAGAGTGGGCGTGACCACAGGACGGCGCCAGCGAGATTCAAAAGCCAACCGTCAATACCAAAGCAGTTAGCCAATTCGCTAGTGAGTTTGCAAATTGGCTGCCCCACTACTTCTGAGACTTGCTGTAACTGTAACTGTACTTCGATTTCTAAACTAGGTTGTTGTCATTCAGTTGCAGATACAGCTTCTGCTTGAATTTAAATCCATTCATTCAGACAATGTACATCTAGTTACATAGCCTTGGACATGAACTGATGTTTTTCTCTTACCTTCTTGTATGACGATTCACAATTATGTGATGAGTACGTAATATGATCCTTACTGAAACGGAATTGAAATAAATCAGTTCAAGAGTGACAATTTAGAATGAGAAACAATTGCTAATACAATAGCAACCGGGTATATGATGGGTATAAACCTGAAAACTAGTAAATAAGGGATTGGTGAAAGCCATGTCATTCATCATGGCATTAAATGAATGTTGTAGGTCCTTTTGGTTTAGAATATATCATATTTCTCAGAGAATGCTGTGAACTGCTTTCATTTCATCTATCTACACCAAAACATCTTTCTGTCACAAACGGGCATTGGAAAGGTGTTTCCACATTCATCATGGACAGTATAAAAGGAGGAATAAAAGATGAACAGACTGCCTATAATGTTATTTGTATTATTGTTTAATTTTAAGTTTGCGAGATGTGGATGATTGGGTAAACCACCATGAAAATCGTGATGCACTGAACCATAACCGTAACACTAAATTATAGTCATTCAACATACAAACTGAAAAACGCTGAGAATTATCACATTAATGATAGTGACGGACATTGCGAATAGACATACAGGTATTCACATGTGGTCTTCTTCAACAGAGATCACAATTACAGTATAAGTTTATAATTGTGTATTGTCTCGTAATTGCAGTTGAGTCATTCAATATGCCAATGCTACTTGAAGTATTTTCACAATACACCTCATAATATTATATACATGTATGAATGCATAATTCACCCACTCACCAGAATATCCTAGAGCAGGAATCACACTTCATTGGTAGAAAATCTATAAGTAATGAAATAAGGCACATTGTAAAAAGATAATCAGGCCATAATGGTCATTTAAAACTGACCACTGGCATGATTTTGCACACTTACTTTATTTGCACAGAAACACAATGGTGAACATATTAATAATCTTCAAGGTTTTTAACAAATTTCAATTTCAAATTTCAGCTCAATCCTCAGAGCTGACGGCTTTAAATTGTATTTTTCCACACAGTATACAGAAAAGGCAAATCTGGTAAGAACCTAATTAATATGGCATTATGTATGGGAAAAGGCAATTATTTTTTTAATTAGAATTTTGGTTATCAACATAGGGAATATTTAGAATATATAGAAATATTATGAAGTAGGAAAGGGCAGATTTCAAATCCAGATTACGATAGTGTGAAAAGGTTACACCACACAACCCATGGACAATTAAATATGACAAATATTTTGGCAATTACATTCTCAATTATTACAATAAAAAATAAATACATATTTAAATACTAAGAGAGATAGATTGGTTAAAATTAGAAAGTCCTCTTGAACTGAACAAGATTAATCAACACAAAATACATGGCATCTGTGAGCCACTCATTGATATTTTTCACACGTAGAAATGTTGAATGATATCTTCCTGAGTGAATGTGCATGTTCTATTATGTTTTATAATTAGTGATACTCTGGAAGAAACATTTGGAGGTCACTCTTGCCAATAATGGAATCATACAACTAAAACTGAATGTTGATCAGACAAAATACAAAACTCCATTATTATTAATTGTTTTTTTGAAACACAATTACATATCATTCTATGATACTCAGCCTAATACAGTTACTAGGCACCATCTGTATATATATATGACATGACATAGCAAATTTGAAAGTGTGTTCCACCATATTGTTTTCATCAGTGTGGATGTTAGTAATGTGAGACAACAGAAGGGAACATTTATATCAATCTATCAAACAGTACTAAATTGCTTTTATTAATTATGCATATTTACGACACATTCAGTTTTTAACAATTTTAACAGACTTGATGGTGTTGCCAAAATACATGTTGAATCCTATTTTTTGGGATGTTTGAAACATAAAACCTTAGTTAAATGGGCTCGAATTTATAAACTTAAAAAGGGCTGGCGAATATTTTAACAAGATTAATAAATACTTCTTTAAATTTGAAATGACATGTCATTCGTTGTCTTCCTGTGTAGTAAATGTGCTGTCTAGTGACAGTGAGTCACAACAACAATATCTCTTCAAAACAATGCCTTTAGACGGTAGATCAATGCCATGGCAGGACAAAACAAAATAACAATTTTAGAATAGAGACAATTATTTTGGACAAAATAACATTTTCTTCATTATTTATGCTACCATTTTGAAATATAAAATGTTAGAAATACTAATATCATAGCCTCGGTAGAATCAGGAAGTGAATAACAACACGGTTATGGATAATACGAGTTGCCAAATCAACACATACTTAGTTCAAGCCACGATTATTCACTAACTTTTATGAATTTTGCAGCACAAATTTGACGAAGATGTGCAAAGTCTCTCTTAGTTTCAGGGCAAATCAGTTTAAGTAAATAAAACTCAGATATACCTAGTTGTTTGCATGTTTGATCGGAACACTGCTGACCGAGATCGGGAAACTCCATCTTGCTTGTTGCTGTCTCTTGTTCGCCTGGCTTGTATGACGTCACGAGTCATCGCGCATGCGTATTTATACGACCAGGTTTTGCTGATGTCATCGCCAACATCTAAATTTAGAAACAACCGAATTTTCTCGAAAGTTACCGAATTTGTCCGCATCGGAATCGTAGTTTATTTATTCGATGCGGAGTCAGATGTGACCACTTGCTCAGTTGTTTTCATCTCTGTTTATCTTTATTCATGCTTCAAATAAATAAATAAATAAATAAATAAATAAATAAATAAATAAATAAATAAATAAATAAATAAATAAATTAATTAATTAATTAATTAAATAAATAAATTAATTAATTAATTAAATAAATAAATCGTGATTTTTTTAATTAATTTATAACCCTACAATCACAATCCTGTGTTCACCCTCAGACTACAACATATATTAAACTGCTAATAATTTCCAGAGATATCAAAAGCGCCATCAACGATCACAATCAGTATCGCTTTGTTTTTATTTTACTCAAGTAGGGCGCAGTAAATTCCGATAACTGGCAATAACTAAATAGTTTTGTAAATCAACTGCCTGTTTTTTATTGGCCAGAATTATTCACAGCAAGTGTAAAAACGCAATGAATTAGAAACACTGATAATGGCCCACGGGCATTTTAAAAATTACCACAATGCGTTTGTTTCAATATTCCCCCCCCCGACCATGAAGGTCGTTGTTGCCCCTCCCAACCTTTGTATTTTATACTGGTATATAGTGCATTTTGTCATAAATTATATAAGATAAGAGGGCATCCAATTAGTGCTGGGATTGTCGAATATAAGTTGTGACGCTTTCTGTGGTGTTTAAAAAAACAGCCATTATTTATTTGAGATGTATTACAAATAAAGATGTTATTAATGTCTTATTAATATTTAGTAGTTTATTTTGAAAGATGTCGCAACATATATTAGGTTATTCTATGGTATTGTTGAATTGGGATACAATATTAATCTATATTACGTCTGGTGTCCGAGAACACAAATGCCCGGTACTTGAACAATCAGACACATTCCGAACGAAAATAAACGGTTGCTAACAACAAAGTTAAAGTTTTTTTTTTAATGACACTTTATCGAGGTCCGTTCGTGTTTGTTGTGTGACATTTTATGCTACGAGTACGCGTAAATTGTTGGGGATCTTTGAGGATTAGCCCGGGAACACCTTGTGACCCACGTAAAGTAAATCTGTCGAACAAGATTCGAAATCCAAACACTAAATTTAAACGAAGGAAACAAAGACGTTTGATAGCACTGGAAATTGTAATTTAAACATTTATAGGACACATTTCCCGCAATTCACGATGACGTCCGTGGTATTCCCAGAACATCAATAAGCTTCGAAGTATAACCCCGGAATGCAACTTTAAAGGTGGTCGTCGCGCAGCGCGTCTTCGAATTTCATGTAAAAAAAACATGTATATTACATGCGCTGTGTAGGTCGCGATGAGTCCCATACCAAACAGAAAGCGGCACGATGACCACCGCCCCACCCCTACAAGATTGTTATTTGTTTTTACCTTAATTGCAGTATAGAACCAAAATGACCTACGTGTGATAGCAACTGTGCAAGGTAAAACGATACAGGTTGTGTACATATAAACATAACCTAGACAGTTGGAAGATTATTTCCCTGTGTCATTTGGTGCCACGTCGTACACTTTGACCCTAGACCCTACAGTATATTGTAGGATCAATGCTTTGAATGAATATTGCGTCATACGAATACTCTTGACTCGGTTTATTTGTCTCTTTATTAAATTGCAAATTATTGTAATTTTGGGAATAATGCTGAAAATATCGAGTCAATTACGAGGATAATGTATCAAGATTGATAGAGGGTTCTCAGGATATTTTGAATGTATTGTTCGTGTAAGAACGGGTAGTTTTCATGTATTAAGTTATATTCTTTTTTATTACTGAATTGTATAAATAGGAAAAAAAAATTATGTATGTTGCAGAAATGTGGGGTCCAGGCAGACTGAGAAAGTTCATCTGAAGTTGTATAAGAATTTTCCCGGATCGACTTGCTCAAAATACGACCAACGAAGCAGTTCTGGCCGAGCGCGGAGGTATCTGAGTTTAAAATTTGCAAATTCAATGGTCAAATGATTTAAATACTGCTTAATGCCAGGGAATAGAATACTTAGACATGCATATAAATTAATGTATAATATTGATGAAAAAGTAGGAGGTCTTGTGTCACAATAATATTGAGAGTGGGAGGTTGTGTAATATATGCTATTCACATGTTGCTTGAGATTGGAACGAGAAAGAGTTTGGAATGTTGGTGTGTGATGTGTTGTGGTCCGGGGAGGTATGTTCTAATAAAAACTTAAACTCCGATATTGTAATTTTAAAACATTACTTGAACCAGAAAAATATTGGATATCTCAGAACTATATGACCAGCCACTGACACCGTGAAAATACATATCCAAATGAAAACTGTTTAGAAGGTATCAAGTACAAGTTTCATTTTATACTGGTATGCCAGTGCATAAGAATATATCAAAATATAACTAGTTGCTTACAACGGTCAACAAATTCAACTCAACCTGGTGACTACAGATTCTGATAAAGCTAAATTTAGAATGTTTGTAATGGAATTTATGGACAAAAAGATAATATTACAAAATGAATTTTAATTTATTCTACCATAGTTTTGCAAAAATAATTAATAATTTAATTTATTAATTGTGTTTTCTGTGTCGAAGGCAGATATGTAGTTACATCGTGATCGCAGACTTGAACCAAAAACACATACAAAGATGAGTGACCAACACGCTATAGTATACTGTTTACATAAAACTTGTTCCCGAGCGTTTTAAAACATATCCCCGTCCACGAGAACTATTATTTACCTGTCGTCATGGATGTAAGCATGTCTGCAATTAACGGATAAATTGTAAGTTGTAGTCGCTATGAAAGGGTTCGTACCTAGCCTGTTTAATTAAATCACTCGTATGTGAAATTACCTATTCAACGACACCGGACACAAACACCAACACTGGGACACGTTTATTAAACAAAAATAACAATACAATGATGTTTAAGTTGAACACCAGTTTTTACAGCGCTGTCTTACTGTTGACAATGTAAATACACAATGCGGCCCTAGAATTCCTGTTCCATTTCAAGTTTGAGGAGAATTATATATTACAGGTAATAATCAGAAGTTGTGAGTCAGGCCGCGCGGCTAGTACCGCATAGCTGTAGTTAGTGATACCGCTGTTCTGGTGATAGCGATAGCTTTATCTGAAATCATTTAATTTATCCATCACAAAAACAAAAGAATTTCCGAATAACGGTAATATCAACAATTAATAGAATATGTGTATTAATTATTAATGTGATCAAATATCACGTGGGATATCAATTATCTCCAGATTTATAAAACTTAAACCTGAGTTGATTTTAAAAGGCATAATATTACTTCCAATACCCGAGTTTATCGCTTCACTCATACTCCACATTTCACAGCGAACCAACAAATAATTTACCCTGAATTAACCAAGATGCCGTCTTTGAAAACAATTTGATCATCCGCTCTGTAACCAAGGGTTGAAACAAAATATAGTAGAGCTTAAATGTTCATAAACTTGAACTCTTTGGAAACAACTATTCGTTCTATTATGTCAAAAACACCCTTGACCTTATATACTTGCACCTCTTCTTAGTCCAAAGTTTCACCTTCAGTTTCATAAAATCGTCATCGTGTTGAGAGAAAACGTGACTCTAAGGAGGGAGAAATAAAACGCTGATTCTATAAAAACAAATTAAACTACCCAATCCCTTCTTTTGACCCACAACTGAATACCAGTTTCTAGAATATATAGTATCTTTAACGATTTGGTTTAGATTAAAGTTTTGATTCGATTCACATACACCCCGCGGTAACACAAAGTTAATATAAAGGAATGCACGACATTCTTAATAAAAATGTTCCCATCTTTGCACTATACCTCTAGTGTACATTTCAACAACCAAATATCGCGTTCCCACTAAATTGTCGGTAAACACAAAGACATGCGAGAAGAAGTGTAAATTGGAACACGTGCTCGAGACTATTTCGTTCCTTATTTATAAGATTATTCGTTACAGGGTCAATATCGAGGAGAGTGTTTGTTCGGGGTTCACTGTCAACATAACAGCCTCGACACAGTATTAACTCGAGATTAGCACGAATAATTAAACCACTTAACGGAATTATTAACGGAATAATTGCGTTAGATCATCGTTTTCCTTAAATGCGTAGAAGTATTTAACAGTGGAATACCGGCTTATACCATTAGCTATGGCAAGTGAACTAGTCTTGTCAACACAACTACAATGAAACCGTGTCAACACTTAAAAAATTTGAACCCATGACTCTAGAATTGAGAAAAGTAAGGCTGTTTTTTCATGGCGCCTACACGTTAACACGACTGTCATTTCCAGAGTTGTTTTCTGTGGAATGAACACACACTATTCAAGCCATATAGTTGTTGATTTCCTTGGATTAATGTTATCTGCGCATGCTTCAAGTTGGTTTCAACTATCACTCCACAGGTTGTTGTTTGTCGTTGGTGCAGCCCGCAATACAGCCACGATATTTGCAAGTAATTTAATATGAGATTTTTCACCCACGCGTGATAACATGTATCGCTTGGATACCATCGAGTGAAAGGTCGAAAATCGACCTATGGTCTCAGAGTAATCCGTCACACAAAAAATAAAACGGAGAATTTAACTAAAGCCATTCATGCATCCACTACGCATGCGTTAATATTCGATCGTCCCCCATACGCGAAACAGGCAAGAACACCTTATAGTATACGAACGTCAAACAACGACTCAACAACTCATGCCATGACAGGGATTTGATAAAATACCATATATTATGAGAGAGAGAAAGACAGCAGTGCACAGGTGAAGGGAACTATCTGAAGGACAAAGTCCGAACGCATACTGGATTCCGCCAGACGTACTGTCGTCCACCTACCACTTCAGGATACATTGTCCGGTACATTTCAGGTAAGAGTGTACATTTCACTGGCCACTAGAAATGTTACTACATGATCACTCATCTGAAACTAACACACTCTCTTGTTCACCCGAAGTGAAAACACACCAGATACGGTTTAGTGGTGTTGTGCGCAGTTCTTGCACTAAGTCGTGTTTTTCTTTCACATATGTAGGTTGTTTTAACTCGCAAGCACCACGCATAAGCCAAGGCGTGTTGTCCGTAGTAAATACAGACAACCTTCAAAACCAATATATAGAAATAACAAGATGATTTCGGCAACATAAACTAAGCCAGATTAGAAGTCATATTCAATCGGGTAAGGCATTTAAAGTTAGAATAATCGGGATTTTAAACACAGAGCCAGCTGCTGAATTATATTATACCTAAATGGACAAGCTTTTTACGGTGCATATTGGTGGCGTCTAACGCAATTAAACGACAGTCTCGCCATCAGACCAAGACAACGACCACACCGACTGTCTGTTCGACCGACTGACTGACTGACTGACTGACTGACTCGGTTGGTTTCTATTAAACCACTAAATGCTATAGTCCTGTATATGCGAGGTAATTAGGAACAGTAAATTTAGTTTCAGCTCAATAGATAAGCATTGTTATTGTGACGTGATACGGTCGTATTTTTAAAATGTCCACAATGGTGCCTACATGATATACGTACACAGAGGAGAGTTAGTTTGTCAGGCAGTCACCTACACGACAATATTTACACAACCTTTATACCTTACACGTGAAAATAAAATCCCCATGGCCATTATCTAGTATGTGTGTACAGATTTCCAGCTTAGGATATTTTTCATTGGTGCATAATCGAATTATTCCGAGTGAGTAGACAAAAAAATGTCCAAATAGAACGGATTGTAAACACGCCGAGTGTAGCATTGTGCTCTTGTCAAGAGTTGCAATTTGTTAGTTTCTGTCTTCCACACTTTCTTGCCAATATTTTCATTGAATTATCTCATGAACTATCGCATTTTAAAGAAGGACAGCTCCGAATCCCGTGTGTGTGTTTATGTGAACACCCAAACCGTGACGTACTGTGGATATAACGGCGTCCGCCATTTTTGTGAACTCCCACCATGCGTGGATCACGAGCGTGTTCAATAACAACATGTTGAGTTTCACATTTGCAGTGAAATGATAATCGCCTTACGCGTGGCAGAAATGAAATGTCGTACTTAAGAATAAATATCACAATTTGCATTCTGTTAAACTGATAATTACTACAATCTATTATAAACAATTGTGAGCGGCCACTGTTAAATGTTGCCGATCGTGAACAAAAAAATCCCAAATGTGTAACGGGTGCAGGCGTGCAGGCGTACAACCAAAGTGATGTACCTCAACAAATGTTCTTTTCATGATGAAATACAATTTACAAGTTTAGAAAGTTCGCTGACTAATTTAGTAGTGGAGTAGTGGAAATTAAAATCTGCCCTATGGCTAGATAATTTCTTAACTCCCAGAATTGCATGATTTGTTTTGCCTATTCCTTGGATATTTTGGGAGGTCCGGTCCCTGCCACATTGTTTTTTATGGCATTTCCCAAGTATTTCCCTTTTCACGAGATATTTCTGTGAACAGTTACTTCCATCCAGACATTTACACTTATGCCGGTTTTTTTTATGTGTCGACCAACATGATAACGCACGAAAAGGACAATAAATGCCATGCTTGCGAACATTATGTGTGTATTCAATTGAATATTCTTGCTTTTATCAACAAATTGAACAAATCTACAAAGAGTAACACATAATGCATTAGCATAAAATTGACGTGTATTTTGTTGAGAAATAATGTAACCACACTCACTAAAATTAATGAAACAAAATTAACAACACACAAATGGAATAAAACAAAAACAAACAAAAAACTAAACCAAAAAAACATACTTTTACAACTATAGTCGCACTATTTGAATCAGTCATGTGTGTATGTCTCCATATTTGACTTGTTTTGTCAGAAGTAACCATGACCCGTGAAGGTCATTATTGGATGTATGCAATTAATCATTCATAGATTTACGAAATGTCGTTGTCGAAGGTGTGTAAATGAGGCGTATATTATAAAAGTATCACTCCGTAAGTGTCACTCCACTTAGCTGTTAACAGGGAAGTTCATTTTATTTTTGTCAATTATGTATCGGATACAATTTACCGTGCCTATATTAAGATGAATTATTGCGATATTGTTATTATTCTTTTTTAAACCATAAAATAAAACAGTAAATAAAGTATTTTGAAGTGCAAAATGTGATTAAGAAATACGAAATTGTTATGTAATTCATAATGGTTCTCTGTCATTGTACTGCCAAGATGCATTTCCGAATCGGTGACTGTATGATGTTTTCATGATAAACATGCTACTGTATCTTGAACACTCGAGCGGATGCTGTAAGATGAAGGTGTGAAATGATATCTTGAACTTTGATCGGAGTTTTGATTGCTAAGTACCTCTGAGTACACTGAACAACGCCACTTTTTTATATTACTAAACGTTGGTATAAAATACATCTAAGCGATTATAAAAACAAAAAATAGTGAAGTCCTAGTTTTTTCGTAGTCGTGGTCCGTATGGACCAATCTTTGTCATTGAACTATTTAAAAGTTCAGTAGTGGACTTGGTCGAAGAATTGTAGTCATGGTCGTGCTTTGTAGAGACAATTCTATCCTCACCATTACCCGTCTCTGCTGCATGCCATACCAAACCATCGCCAGACATTGCAAAGTCGGATTAAAATCTGATGAACTGTACGGCGTTTATTTTTTCATTTTATATATTTGACCTAATTTTTACTATACTTTTTATTATTTCGAAATTTGTTGCTGTTAAAATAAAATAAAATAAAATATATGAAAATAAATATAATACATATTTAAAAAAAGCTTTTACTTTCATCATAATAGCGAGGAAACCGGGGAATTATTCTTCACATTCAGTAGTAGCCACTCTGACTCCTACCAAATCATTCGATTAAAGGTGACTTCTCACGTACATTGGTGATATCAACTCACGGACTGCAGCTGGGAAAACAGACAGTTAACCCCGTTGACACGGCTGGTGTACAGAATATCATTGAGTCTTATCGGAACGCGAATAGTAAAACGTGCAAGACAATAGCTTTCTAGGGATTACTGAACACCAGACAAGACGAATCTAAACTCCCGTTAGTTTGACTATTGACATGCACGGTTCATATTGGGACAACACACCGCGTTGACGGGCAGGTGGATCGCATTAAGCGTTTTAAAGTT
Organism: Saccoglossus kowalevskii; assembly: GCF_978046115.1. NCBI lineage: Eukaryota > Metazoa > Hemichordata > Enteropneusta > Harrimaniidae > Saccoglossus > Saccoglossus kowalevskii. The sequence goes on from NC_140644.1 coordinate 23,468,261, forward strand.
AAAATCGAGCCTGGCAAATATTAAAGTGATTCTAGGCAAAAAGAAGATTTTTTTTTTACAAAGTAAGCTCACTCGAATGGGGGTGAGAAGTTGACACCATTTTAGAATAATAGCGCTGTTTTGTGTCCGATCGATTTCTGAATCAGTGGCAGTAAAGTACCGGCAGTGGGAGCTTGAATTTCAGTGTGCCTTCGGCCGTGGACAACGCGAAACGTATGCTGTTGTTCTTTGACGTTTTAGTGGTAGAAAGAAATACACACAGTAACAACAACCCATTGCCATTATAAATGAACACAAGTATACGATATCGTAAAATATCTCTTTTATCGTAGTTCAAGACTTAAGAAATGTTAGAGGATGTCACTCGTACATGCGGAACAAGGTCCCACTTGATTAAAACAAGAGAACTTCATAGCGTCATATAACCACTGTATCAAAACAAAGATTTTTTTTAAATATCACGCCTTTGAAAACTTGAAATCCAAAACAATTTTACATCTTCCTTCAGCAGCATAGTATGACTGCAATACGCATTTGACGCGTGGAGGCGAATTGGTATTGTTGCACGTCTTTTATACTAACTACTCAAAGTACGGCGAATCGAAGTATTGCATTGTTGATGGCCAGGTGTTCACTTGAAATAGCACCAACATTACCGATACGTTAAATAACTGGCACAACGCTATGACAACGTAAATGTTCATCCGCTGTGGCAGTAGTAAGTTCCATCTATTGGTTTTCTTAAGCATATATTTACATCTAAGCAAAAAGTTAAAATAGTCGAAATAAGAATAAATTGTCAAAGTGAGTTTTGTTCCGGGATTAAACATGTTTGTTCTGGTATGATCAATGTTAGGATTTTGAAAGCAGAGAGTTGACTGAATGTGTCGTCATTGACACGAGTCTATCAGCTCGATGTGAGAACAATGTGGAATGAAATCTTTTTGCGTTTTTCCCACGAACTTCTCCTTAGTCTATGGTTTCTCCGACGAACGACTTGATTCGTGTTCATTCGCGGCAGTTCACGAGAAATCTCTAAAACCGATGCCACTTAGATTAGAAGAATTGGAATCTCGAAAGGACAAACTGACATGTGGTCCACTCCTTTTGTCTCGAGGAAAATAGCTAAGGACCAAAAGGGCGAGAACACCCATTAGTCATAACTTGTCGTGGACCACTGCACCTGGACAGGCGGTAAAGAGTGAAAGACCCGTATATGGAGGTTTGAAGACGAAGCATCTTATATATCGAGCGTAATTACAGTAAGGCGGAATTGTACACGTGAAGTGTTCCGAGTTATTTATCCTGCACAATAGATTGTCTAGGAGTGGAGTCTGAGATGGTCAGATAGAGTACACAGCTAGGCGCGATGTGTGAATAAAACTTGAAGTGGCACGCTAAGAGGAGATGAGAGGAACACAATACATGTACATATTATGTATTTTAGCAACCGTCCTTGGATAAACCAAGATATGACAATAGAAGCGCCCGAATTAATTGTTTTTTTCTTTATTTAATAGTATTTTGTGTTAGATATTGATGTAAAATTATTTATGTAGGGGGTGTAATTAGGACAAGGGTGTAAACACACTCAAAAGTGATGTTTTTATTTCATGCATGAGCACCAAACACGTATTGTCCATCAGTACATGTTTTCCCATCTTTGCAGTTTAATAGGTGTTAAATTACAGTAACGTCCTTATATTGCCCCGAGGTTGGACTAGGTAATTGGTTATTCGGGATTTGAGTTAATTTTCTGATGTAAGCTTCTAACGTGCACAGCAAAACTGATACACTCTAAAAGTATGATGAGATAACAGTTACATCAGCGCTGATTTATAAACAATTAATTGTATTTTTGCATTCACAACTTCCATTGGCGTTTTATGTTTTATCGCTAGACACCGCTCTTATAATTAATTTAGCCATACAGTGATCTGTATTAATGTCACTATTGGCATTTTCAGTGACCAGTATCTCAACTTGAATATATTATGTCTATCACGTATAAAGTGTGTTGACACGGCGGTAAGCATAGAGCGGATTTCAGGACAAAACCAAAAAAGTGAATTTCTATATAATTGCGACTCAGAATGATTAAAGTGGTGGGGGCGGAGTGGCAGTTGTCACAAATGAAACGATGCTTCAATCCATCACGACACGGCTCTTTGCATATAGTATATCGTGTGGAACCAGCCGGGGCTAATCGATGGTCTGTAGGGGGTAGTTCGATGCAAACTGGCGTTGTGGGTGAGTGGTCAAGGGGGGACCCAGATAGGAGAACTAGGGTGAAAAACGGCCCAACAATTTTATTTCGTGGTTCGCGTTTTTACTAATCGTTGTTGAAATACGAATTACATTTTTCTACGGCGTCCACTTTGTACATTATTTATAATAAGAATCTTTTCATCAATTACTCCCCGGTATTACGATTCTTTTGAAGATATGTTGTATTCTTCATAGAGACACTTGAATGTCTTGCCTTACAAACAGTTGCCCCGGTGAACACGATTGGGCTGAGTGAGCTCAATCGTAAAATATCTATATGAAACGATAACGTATTTAGTCAGCGTTGTGTTTTTCTATAACACTTGTGATACCGATAGCAATAACGGAAATCTGGTTGAGTCGAAGCATCTATAGAAAACATAATTTGATACGTCGAAAAAAAATGGCAACATATAAGCTGCTCTCTGATTGGTCTAACTGTTAGGTGTTATGTTTGGGTATCCAATCAGGCAGGCGCGGGCGGACGAACATATCAGTCATAACTATGTATATAGTCTATTACATTTATCAATTTGTAAGTGAATGATAATTGTACAAATCATTGCAATATTCGTGACAAGATATGCTATATCTTTTAATATTTGACCCTGATATGAACTTAAAAAGCGTTATTTGTTTTGTGTATTTCGATCTTTCAGCATGCCAACGACATCATGAACTCAGCAATTGTGATCTTAAGAATCCTAGTCATAATTTTTTACAAAATTGGTCATAAATCGCATGACAATGTTCATTTGTTTATTATGTACAATCATGTAACTATGTCCCATGGTACAATGAAATAACATTATTTTGTGTGTTACGTATGCAAATATTTCATGAAAATTGCTATTTTTAGAAGAATTCCATAGAACACAATGTTAAAGAAAAATTGCATTTTTTGACTCTTTTTAAAACCCAGGATAAAAAATTCAGAACAACAAAAAGTACTCCATCATTAAAAATATATGATTTTTTCAGCCCATGTCACCAGGCTAGATTTTGAGATATTGCATAATATCTCTGCCATAGGAAACTGTGGTAAAAGTGTTATAATATTGTCAAAATGGCGACTTTCCACTAAAGGACAACCATCAATTTCTCAAAAAAAAGGCTGGTGACCCCCAACATTTTTTAGGTCAACATCTTTATATTGCCTTGGTGTACAATTTATTGCAAAATGAATAAATTCTTTTTTTTAATTTATGAGTAGGCTTCCACCTTAAGAACGTGGTTTTTATATTCCTTTCTAAGTATGAACGGGAAATATCAAGGATAAGCCGTTTCTGTAATGTTTGTCAACACCGTAAGTCAAATGCTTCGATAGACAAATTTCAGAAGATTGCTATAAAGGGATTAAACCTCGCTCTGTTTGTTCTCGTTGAGCAATATTGTCGTAATAAAATTACATTTGTCCGACAAGCATTTTCTAAACATCTTCTTTTTCATGAATGAAATACACATCAGATTAAATTATATTGACTTTTGGTGGGATGTATTTCGATCGATAAGTAAAATGATTTAAACGTCATTGATGTTTTTGACATTCCATCATTGCGGCCATTTCCGCCCATATTTTGCTATATTACTACTGTGGTCCTAGTTTTATTTGAATCGATGTATAAATTAACTGTTATTGACTACACGAAAATGTTATGGATTGTTGTCGATGAAACTAATATCCGGGCTACATATACCCGACAACTGTTGGATCAATGAAGTCATAGGTCATTCAGAAGTACGATACATTCACAATAGTACGACCTCGCGAATTGCACTGTTAAATTATAATAAATCTTACGAAATTTCGTTTCCTTCGAGCACGATGACGGCATCAGGGTAATTATGGGAATGGGTTGTCTTTAGATCGTACCGGTCACCGATAGAAGTAGTGGTTGTTACAACTCTTAATGGTTTGACCCGAGTTCGAAAGTTCTCTGGCTGAAATTGCCTCAACTGAATAATAATGCTGAAGCCAATGACAGAGAGTCTTTCCAATTTCATTCAAATGCATCAATTTTTTATGATGCCATTATGAAGCTATTATCAATGAAATGTGAATATTGACCTTCCCCCATAGCCGTTAATGTACGTGCATGTTCAATAGATGTAATATAAGCAAGGGCAAGTTTAAAAGTGGAGCGATGTCACATGGAAAACAAATTTTAAATATTCGAACTATTAAATTATGAAAAACAAATATAGTATGTGTGTATATTTCTTCTTCAGTTCATTACTCAGATGCTCGATTCTTTTAACTTCCTCTAGATTGGCGCCAAAATTATCATATATGAGTGCAATTTCAATGTCACCTTTAGTCGACGAGTAAAACTATAAGTTAATGATTACGTAGACCGGCCTTGCTGATACCGATGCCCAACTTGAACCTTATCTGATAATATTTGGCTCTGCATATTTAATTTGGGATCACATTATCCAAAGGACTAATCTATGTGGAGGACCTTTCTAAATTAAATCGAGCTACCTTACCACCAACAATTAGTAAAAAGGTATATATTTCTTCAGCCAAACCGGTTATCGTACAAGCGGCGAACACCTGTACTCAACGAACCGTGTGTAGGAGTCGTCACCGAGCACCGATCACAGAGCTACCGGTCCTCGACGATTAATCACAACCCACTTCAGAAGTCTGTCACGTGACACGATACAGACCACACATTGTTTATCATCTTCGACGTATGTGTCCGTAGTGGATATCTAGCTGTATTTAGGAATAGTTCAAGTACACCGTCTAGTACGCTGACATACGCCGTAAGTATGCTTTCACTTTGTAGAGCAACTAAAACATGGTTAGTCACCGTAGTGTCGGCCCTGGTTGGGATTATAGCGGATTGACCAACGTAACAACCATCGTACCAACAGTTGTCCATCTCTTGTCGGTATCACCCTGATAGCCACACGGACTCAAGTGTTTACATTCACATACACCCTATTTATGAGTTAAATTCCAACTTAAAACTAATGTATATATGTTATATTAAGGTGCTTATCCGTCTGTTGTTATAGTTATAGAAAAAACAAACACAGAAAATACAAAACTCGCTATAACCGTAATATTTGTAGTCAATTTACATGACAACATTTCAAAGAAGTCATTCTGAATTGTTCCCAAAATATCAGTCTAATTTAATTTTCAGTATTATCGTACTTTAGTTTCGGCCAAAGCAGTCTGTTATGTTCTTGAATTCGCTATTTCGTCGCCATGATGTACGTCACGGTGCAGTTCCATCATCGCTTTCAAAATGGCAAAAATCATCTACGGTACAAAGTAGACGTTTGTTGGACTACTAACATTATTACGCAGCTATGTGATGGATTAAGCTGGCGTAATTCCTACGGTTCCACGTTACAGAGGATTGTCCTCCATCTTGAATCAATCTCAAATAGCACCATGGCCAATGCAGGTGTGAACGATGCCATAAATTCATTTTAGTGTACTTCTAAAAATAAAACCTTGCTAGGTGTTCTCTGATACTTCGGTTTTCCTTTCTGTAGAAAATTGCATTGTGTTCTTAAAAGACATTCCATGTTTTACAACATCGGTAACTTTATTGGGACTTAGACTGCTTCAGGGTGTTCGAGCTGACTTCACAATAACGGACAATGGTTAGACGGTGGGCCATCATCTGGTATATTGTCACGTGCCCGAAGATCTGGGCAACGGAATTCTCATCTAAACATTTTGTGCGCCTCACTGTCAATATCAATATGCTGGTATAGTCCAGCTTCGCTGGTGCAATACTAACATGCCTTTCATCTGTAAATAGTTCGTTTTATTCCAATGCATAATTTTGAGATTTTTACATTGATTTAATCGTCTTCGCTGTTATTTGCTACGAATGTGATTTGACCGTGACGGCGCCATACAATTTCGCCCATCCGAAACACATAGAAAATATGAGTTCACATACACCTTACCCAGGGAATCACGTGAAGAAACATATACGGAAATTGGAACAGGTATTTACCTGTCAATAACCTTTGTTTATTATTTTATAATCTCGATAAAAATCTAGAATATGCAAGTTTACCGCGAAAGCTTAAACATTTTCACATTGGACTGGGCAATTAATACAAAGTAGTTTATCGTCACTGCATCCGTAATGCTGACCGTATAATATACCAGGAATCATAATATTATGGAAACACGATGCCCTAAATCCGCAAAACTGTCACTTTGTGTACTCGAGATCTGAATATACTAGTAACCGAGCGTTATTTTGTTTTATTTATGTTTCTGTTAAACATTTAGTGTTTGCGCTATAAAGGCTGTAGTTGCACTTTGTGACCGACGGCCGCCATCTTGAATCATGCATTTACGGTGCCAAGGAAGCATTTAATTTCACAACTGATGGGAGACTCCCTAACAAACAGAAAAATATTGCTTGAACAGTGGTGTTTATATTTATTGCTTTCCCGGATATTTGTATATCCGTAAAAACCTTAACATCATGAAATCACAGTCTAAACTGATGTCTCTTTTGTACTAAGAGGGGACGTTGATGTAAAGTGTGGAAGATTTCCATGAGATAGCTGCATGTTTCGCCGGGAAATAATACAATTGGATGAAGCTCATTTTGCATTATGTTGATTAATTGTATGCATATTTAATAATTCAAAATTAGTCTAGTACACGTGTCTATGTGCTTGTAAACCACGGATTCTTGTTTTTTTCTGACATAGTGCGAATTATGTTTTTTGGCGTGCGTATCTTCTTAGTATACTGCAATGCAATACCTCTCATGAACAATATCTTTATCGTCGACCTTAGTTTTAGCTGTTATCGACTATACGGACGAACGTTAAATATCCTTATCTGTTAATTGTACAGTAGCGCATTGTTTATATAATTCGCATATTTTTATTCATTCTAAATATGGTCGTTTGTCAGTCGAACCGAACGTTGTTCTTTTACCGAGATAGACAGGCGCCATGTTGAACCGCCATAGCAACGCATTTTTTATGTTTTGTTATAATATATTGATAGTAATTTAGTACAACCTGGACACGACACCATATAATATTGATAACAATGCGTTCATTAGTTAAGAGTGATTATCTGTAAAAAAAATACCATTTTTCTGAGGTCAAAATGTTTTCGCAGACTTCAGTCGAACCCGTAGACCAATTGAACCACAGTAATGTATATGCTCGACCTAATGACGTTATATGGATTATGATTAGATAAGATTAATATATATAAACTCGTATTGCTCTCAGCATTTAACCAGAGTTTCAAACATCTTGGTGCGGGGAACAATTTAATGAATTTTACCAGATAATACAAACGTATATGATGACATGCCACGGTCAGATATTCTTATTTAATGTATGCCTGATAAACAACAATCTTGTTAATTTCCGGATTCTGTGTCATTATTATACGAAAAACAAACGCTGAATCAAACAAATATATGACCTCTATACAATAATAATGCTATATGCGATTAATTTATGATATTACTTTTATAAAAACCAAATTTACAATCCGACAGGTCTTTTGACGAAAAACCTAGATCATTTAATTATGCATGTATGGTACGTAGAAACAATTTCTTCTGATTTCTTAAAAACACTAATAAGACTTTGACAAACTGTTCATTCCATGAAATATTAATTGGACGCATAATATGAACATATAAACATACTACACGGAATTCCAATTTAAGACCACGGTGACGCGCATTGCCACCGTCACTGGAAGCTGACGCACAACTTACTGAGCCACAGTCACCGCCTCAAAAAACTAAAACAAAAACACGGTGTTATACGCCAGGCGAATCTCCGACGTCATAAACAACACGTAGAATCACGGTTATTAGAAGAATATATAACCGTGGTAGAATGTATTTGTGTACACAGATAAAACCAAACAAAACATAAACACTCGTGCATAACTTAGTGTCAGGTTTGTCGATAGCTGACAAGATACTGTAGTTGACAAGATAGAGCACCACGATAAAGAAAGTTCGTCCCTGCTACCACACAATCTAATATGATTGTTTCTCAGAAAACTATTGCAAACAATACAATCTTTGTGCTTAATAGGAGAAATAATACTGGCCCAGTACTGTAAATTGCTTCGACAGAATAACATTGAACAAAAACACTACGTTTCTTGTCACGTTTCAGTTGTTCGCCAACAATGAAAAACTATTAAGATCGCAGTACGTAGTGTGTGCACTTGTATGTCAGGCCTCGAATTTCAACCCATTTTGTTGACCCAACCACACTCCAAATATCAAAATAATTTCACCTGGATTTCGCTCATTCCATGAAAGGAAGTAAAAGAGTGCTGCAGAAGAAAACACGCCGTGAAATTTACACAATGCAACGTAATGTTGAGCTGTGATTTAAAAAAAACTGATGTCCACTTGTTTTGTTCTGCTATATTAGCATGAAAACCAATCAATAGACATACGGTCGACTGCAAACATACCCCTCGAATAATAAACGTTTGTTATCGTTTGCTGTTCTTTGTGACGGGGAGATATCAGTTCATATCGTGCACAAGTTCACGTGCACGATTATACACTTGTCGAACTTTATCACAGAGGTAGACGTTATAAATTTATCATACAGTCTATAGATTGTGTGTTTTGAATGAAAAAAAAAGAATAACATTTTCATTCGAAACACAAGATACGCAGGAAATCCTTACTATTAGAATGTCAACATTTTCCCTTTCTGAAGTCTGATTTTTTGGGAAAAATGGCTTCACTTTTGTTATCTGTTTACATTGATTTTATTGTACTTATAAATTATGGTTAGTGACACAGTCTGACATGGGCTACGCCATACACCACCTGTATGCTTTGGATAAAATATTTGTATGACGAATCTAAGTTTCACCTAACGTTTCAGTTCCTTCTACGTGATTATGTCAAGGCGTGTTCGAGGTGTGTTTCTACTACACAGTTGTACACATGTTACTATCAATGTGACTCTATCACCGCCTCTCTACACTCAATGACATCGCCACATGTTGCGAAAGCTCACTTATACTGGAATCGGAATTGTCTTTATGTTTGAGTACAGGTAGTTACTCTTTACGCCACGGCACAGTGAATGTAAAAGTCACACGTGTGTTTGTTTGAAGTAACAATTTCCACAATTCCCACAACTGACGGAAAGTTTTTGAAAGAGGTGTTCTTCGAGAAGTGTACCAATGGCGACACACCAATCTTAAATTATTGTCATCGCAATTTCCACGGTCACCAAGTAGCTTCTCAGCTGTTATGGTATCACGATTTTTGCAAAAGCGGTAAAATCGGAGCATGCAGCTTGCATACTAGGTCACATAGACCCGGCATGGTTTAAATGAGTCGAGAATAGAAATATACAGTCCTGACAAAAATGTGGAGGTATCACTCGTTCTACGTGTAATCGGATCGCATGTATGCATACTCCTCAAATCGTTGGCTTCTCTTAAGCAGCAAGCTGTATGCCTGGTCTGAAAACGTCGAATTTATTAAACATTTCTTATCGTGTGCATTTCTTCACGTGAAAGATTATATGCCTATTAAACTTTATCACAGACGTAGGTTTGGCAGGGAATAGTTAATATGCTAGAGTGTCTCTCGGGTGTTCAAAGGCGTCTAAATGTGTTATACATTGATATACAGAGTGTTTTGACGGAAAAGAAAGATACAGCGGTTAACACGGTTTACTTGCTTGCTTCAATAGTGAAACATGGCAAAAACCCATCGGGTAATGTATGTATTATGTATTTAAAAAACAAACACTCCTACACGCTGTGTGGTAGGCGGCTGATTTAAAGGACAACAGTCTACACAAATCTTCATTGAAAGATTGAATTTCTCTAAAAAAACATGCGTATTATTGACTGAACACTATTTTGGTATCCAGAATCACAGCAGTAACTGGCTGTTAAAAATAATTCAGTAAAATGCAGTGACTAAACAATGGATATTAATCTTCATTTCACTACAAGCTGAGGTCAATTTAGGGCACGATATTCTAAGGGGAGTGCTAGCTCATGAATACGATCACCAAATAAACATAGCACAATTAATATAATCTGCATAATATCCAGCAACTAATAGTCACCAGACAAAAGTGTTAGTCAATGCAATAAGCCAAAAATAATCACACATTGACATGGGAATGCATTATTGTTACTCAGAAGGGGTATTTAAACTTTCATACGGCTTTTGCATACTAATTCAAATTCACAATCCCTGGCCAGCAATTAGAATATATAGCCTCCTATACCTACCTAGGAATCAAATTTAATCTAACTGGGAAGCTCCACAAAGCTCAAGAGCACCTTAAAAATAGAGCTCTAAAAATCTATTTCAAAATGAAACAAATTTTGTATTCGGACACTGCAGTTCAATTAAAAGTACATATAAAAATGTTTGATGCTGTGGTAAGACCAATACTGCTCTATTGCAGTGAAATATGGTCAACTGATTACAACAACCATGCAAAAGATTTCTTTAATTTGACAACACCTATGGAAAAATTGCATATAAAATTCTGTAAATCTCTTTTAAGAGTAAACAGCAAAGCTACCAATCTTGCTTGTCTACTAGAACTAGGAAGATATCCATTAGCTATTACTAGTATAAAACAAAAAATTAAATATTGGTGTAAAATAAAACAAACAAAGAACAACACACTTCTTTCAGAAGCCTATAGACTTGGCATTTATTTAGATAATTTAAACATCTATAATTGGACATCTGGTATAAAAAAAATTGTTGACTCATTTAAACATGAGTCACATTTGGGAAGAAAACCATTACAAGGATGAAAAGCTGCCTAAATCAGTCTCTGAAAAGCTTGCAGCCAACTTTCAAACATACTGTTTACATTCAATGTATGATGATAATAAGGGAACAAAACATCAGAATAATTAGATATTTAGAAATTGTGCAAAATCCCTTCCACAGGTCATCCATGACCAAACTAAGAATTAGTGCTCATGTGTTAGGAATATAAACTGGAAGACATAAAAACATTGACATTTCAAAAAGAAAATGTCAGTTTTGTCAATTAAACGAAATAGAAAATGAAGAGCACTTCCTTCTTAAATGCGGTCTCTATAAAAAAGAAAGAAATGAGCTTCTCAAAAATTTGATGCTACCTCCAAAACTTCCTGACAAAGAAATAATAGTTGCAATACTAAATGGTAGTAAAAAATTAGCTCCTCAAATTGCTAAGTACATAGATGATTGTTTTAAAATCAGGGAGAACAACCTGAAAAAAGTACTACCAGCTGCCTCAAAATGAATAAAAACATTTACTTTCATTTATTATATTTTATTAATACCTTTGTTTTATACTCTTTTAATCTCATTTAATTTTTTTTTCATTGCTATACCTTTATTGTATTTTTCAATCAAAGTCCCATAGAGGATACGATAACAATAAAGATGATTATTATTACTAAAGGACAATCTACATAAATACGCATGTGGTTGAGTATAGTTTTCCAAGTTAACACTAATGAAAAATAAAGAATATATAAAAAAGAGATTTCTTTAAAACATTAATTATTGTTTCCATACTGTTGAATACAAATGCTAATTCTCTAAGTATGTAATTCTATGCTAAACCAGTGTTTTTATGTTTATAATGTAAAAATCGTTCATTATATCTAGAAATTGTTATGAATTGTTTTCAGAGAAATGTATATTAAACTAAATGGAAATGGTTCACAATTGCTTAGTAGATGTACTCATTTTCTACATTCATTTAAATGATATTATGGAGGAGAGGGCAGAGAAAACTGCGGTGATGTCTGATTAATTTGATAAGAAGTGAAATAATTTTTCACTAAAACACGCGGCAGGAGTGAAATAACGTGGTTGTTTTTTGGTCTGCTGTTACTGAACGAATCCGTCTTCATGACTGTGGCCATTCCTATTAGAGATGTGTGTCTACTACAGAGTTGTACACATGCTACTATCAATATGACTCTATCAACGCCTCTGTGCGAAGGCTCACTTACACTGGAATCAGAATTGTCACTATTTTGAGCTCAGACGTTTGTTTCTTATTACGCCACGACAGTTAATGGGTCAAGCTTTTGTAGTCGTCTGGCAAATAGGTTTTACATTGGATTACCGTATTTTGTTTTGCTCTGTTTGTATCTACTAGATTTGTTGGTATGTCTATGACCCATTTTTGTATATAATATTATTGAATAGAGATGGTGTAGGCAGTGTTCTCACGGCGCTGAATTAAATCGCTCGTATCGATCGGCATGTACCGTCATTCGCCGAGTAACTGCTCAGCTGTTATGAGAATATTTCAGTTTATTTATCGAGTGCGCATTTCAATGCATTCCGAATAACTGTCAGCCGAGGTGCAATGCAAACAAGAAAACTTGACAGTGAGCCTGTGGGGAAAAAAGGTTATAACTAGTACTAGTATATACTGTTTATGCACGAATAGTAAATAAACAGATAAATAGAAGGCAGTGGCATTTTTGTTTGTAATTATTGATATTGTATTATTGATATTTCAATATATAATAATGTATCCCTGATTGTGAATATGTAGTCCCAATTGTACACAATACTCAACATGCTCAGGTTGCACATTTGGTTCCGTACATAGATGTCTCTTTTGTACATTAATACATTAGTACGGGGTCCAGGAAAATTAAAAACAAAAATGCTTTTATTTACTTGGCATTCATATTATCGATAAAGTGAGCCATTATTTTTTTCAAAGACGAGGGCCAATTGATCAAAAACATGATAAAGCATATGCCTCCATATATTCTCTCTTGACAACTAAGTTCTTTGCTTTTGTGGTTTTGCAACTCATGATGAAGTAGCGAACTCGCTAAAATTGTTCGCATTGTTTGCTTCAATCAATTCTAATCCGAGGAGTCGATGAGTTGGATAAATCCCAACACCTGTAATAATAATACCATTCATCATGGTACTTGAAGTGGGTACCCTTTGATGCAATGCAACTGTAGTTAAATACTACGCGATAATTAGACATATTTTATTCCAACTTGTCATTATATTGCATCAGGTGCAAAAACACGTCACGTATCGCATTTAAACTCATTACCGTCTTAATAGTTTGATCGCATCGAAGAGGGTGTACACTTCAGTGTACGTCTCCGTTATTGCATCTGGCGTTGAGTTCAGTTCTTGGTGAGTAAGTTCTATTCCTAAATTCAAACCAGCTAGAAAGAAAAATATCAAAATAGTTACAGGATTACTTTGCTAAATCTAAATCTAAAGTGTTATTCTTTCAATCTGAGTAAACGTACTTCTCCGTGAGTACACTATATCTGAATGGGTCCATTACAACGATGTTTATATAATCTTCGGTAGAAGTAATCTTTAAACTTAAATGAATCACGTTGATTCCGCACACGTTCGGAAACCATAAGAAATAAATTCAATCGCAGATGTGTTCTTTTTCTCTAAGAAATGTATTGCATAACAAATACTTGAATGCTATAGATGTTGCCATGGTTAAATCTGACCGTTGTATTACCCGCTCCTTAAAATGAGTACTATTACACTGTAGTGTAGTGGTACTGAGTGAAACACTTCGATTTTTCAGATAAGTCTGTCTGTGACGTTAAATCATGTATCACGTGTTATTTCCACAAAACAATGCAGTCATTTCACACTTGTTCCTACTTTTTATGATGATGAGTGCATAGGCTGGGTAAATCCGCCAATTGTATGTATATAACAAGTGTATTTATCCGGACCAACGATTTTCTGTCGCTAAATAAAGTAGCATTTGACATTGACAAGAAAGAAAACAAGCGTTGCCTAAAGTATCAACTCAAGTTCAAATTTATTGACAAACCACGCCACATTGGTAAATCTTATCGGAGATAAATACATAGGAAGATTAACTTAATCAGTTAAATCACCCATTAAACTTGACACCTCAAACTGATAATGATAGCGATGAAATCTAGATTACAATTTGTTCAGGAATAAATAAAAAGGAATATATATCACCAACAAGATAAGTCTTCATACACGGATAATTTAAAGACTCTATCTTTCACATTGCCCCGTAACTGACTTGAGTTCACCACTAACTATGTTGATTGCCATCAGTGATTGTGAATGAGATAAGGTTATAGCTTAAAAGAAAGACTGCTCCTATATTACGACTATAGGCCCATATAAACAAATAAATAAATTCATCTTTACATCTCTGTAACTTATAACTGAGAGACGTTTGGGGGTAAACGAATGAAAATTCAGTTGATACATTTAATAAAATTGTTCATATTTATACAGTGCCCAAATCCTCGACATCTTTATACTCTAACTCGCTGTAGATTATCACAGTTGACCATTTTACTGATTAAAACTAATTTGCAATTGCAACTTCGCATAGCATATAACCTCGACTGCCGTTCATGTGGGCACATACGTTAAATGACAAACTGTTTATATCAGGCACCTTGCCCATGGATACAACTGAACACCATGGCATAGTGGCCAGTCCACAGTGATAAACATTATACCATGTTGTCTTCTATAAACTACAGTCATTTATTTATCAATGTAATTATTTACCAAGGAAAACACTTATTTATTGCCACGGTTTTGACAATCCCATCGTTAGTAACTAGGAAAATCTTTGTAAAATGTTGATACTGCTGGAACTTTCTGTAAGGCATGATATTGTTCGATTACTGTGCGTGAAAGAAACAAAATGTTGATAAATGTGGATGTCAAGCTGTCGTCATATATATATATATATATATATATATATATATATATATATATATATATATATATATATATATATATATATATATATATATATAATCACGTGATTCAAGATTCTGCTCATAATGCAATGGTACGTGAAATGACGTAATATAAATAATTATTCATAGGCTTACTAGTGGGTATTATAACTATTTATTTAACAAGTGAATTCGACATTATTAAATTAAAACTCATTGTTTTGATGGAAAGTCTTTGAATTAAATATCAGTTCATTTCGTCATATAACAAGATAATGAAATTACTGGTGAAAATAAATGATTATAAATTAGAAATCTTCAACAGCCACATATACCCCCTACTACGTCACTAACCCCCACAGGCATTCTGTACCAGCGCGCGCGGGTTTTTACTAATTGTACCACGCAAAGTCTGCATTCGACCGTGATAAATTGTTATGCAATTTGACAATCGCACGAGTCTCAAAAGTTAAAATAAAGTTGCCGAGTTACTGTTTATTTGGTGGCTGGCGAGGAAAAGTCAAGTGTTTGCTCGTGGTGCCAGTGCTGTCCACATTAATTCTAGTAGTAGAGAAAATACCATGTCCTGCCACACACAAACAATTCAGTTGGCTGATCCAATTTAAATAAAGTAGTCGCAAATAGGTGGAAATTTGACTAAATATTCAGAGACGCGGCGTTAATTGTTGCCGGTACTAATACTCCATCGGGATGCACACAGGTGTCTGTAAACATCGTGCAACTATTTAACACGACAAACGCACTCAAACATCCCCAAAAGAATGTCTTGATTTACCTGGATATACCCCAAAACATCGTTACCAGGTCTGACAATGACCGCACACGTGAGATAAACGACGATAAATATCGAGTTACGAGCTATATATGTTGACTTTGTCTTGCGCCTTTTAACGTGACCGTATTCTTTAGGTGGTGATTTCTGTTCTCAAGTAGCTATTTATTTCAAACACCTGATTTGATCGACTTAATTTTGAGACCGGGGGATTAGCGAGGATATGGACTGTCTGTCCACATGTGTACGTTTGTTATTTGCTCCGCTGAAAGATGTACTGAAAGATGTTTCGCGGATGTAACAGTGAGTAAACTTCAATTTAAACCACTAGATATTCTATTAAGTTAATTCTGCCTCATATCTGTTCGAGTTCGATTATCTGGGTAGGGAGTACCGATATATTTATTGATTCCGTCTTCATGGTAAAAACTAGTAGTGTTGACGTAACTGTGTTTTTTTAAATAATAGCGACTTGTGTTATTTTATTATAATGAATATAATAGGTCATGTTCAAATTATACTCATGTTTGTTTCCAAAATAGTGGATGCACCAGCTCCTTATGCCATACAATTATCTTCATATACTCAATGCAACGTGTTTCAATCAATGAGACGCGCAAATATGGTATACTGGTAAAGCTAGAAAATTGTTTGTGACTCTGAAAGAAATATATTTATGCACGTTTTCCTGTGACATTTGGCCCGTCTGTTTATACTATCAAAACACCAAACAATTGCTACACCACGTTCTTACTAATAGTACGAGAATGTGTAGTTTGAGCATGCGGTATTTTAATTCACCTTACATGGTTACGTTTTGTGCATGGTTACTACATTTACTGAGATTCTTACAGAAACGTGACGTGCGATTCATAATAATGACGTCATGCGAAAATATACTGTACCAATAAGCGCAGCAATTAATTTATGAATATCTAAACAATACTGAACAAAACAATAAAAGACAAAACGTGAAACAAAACTAGATAAACACATGTAATCACAGAACATAAATACATTTATTGAAATCTATATTGTGAAGTTGTAATATTTTATCAAACTTTTTTTGAAAATGACACGACAGATATTGCTTACCCCATGAAGCGGCATTTACGTTGATAGTCTAAGATTAATAATGTAAAAGCCCCATTAGTCCAATTGCTGGCACAATAGAAGATAATGCGGTGCTTTGTCCGTACAAATGACTGATTGGCACGGACAGACTGAATACTCATTTTCGGTATATAACCGGACTGGCGCCGGAAAGTGGACTTATCAGACCGTTATTTTATATCACATACCTGTGCCTGACAGAGCATGTCTAGGTAATGTATGCTATGTCCACCTCACTGGTGGTGTTTCTTAGCCTAGCCTTCTCTGCGTCATCGAGAATGTGTCTCCCCCGACAACACCGACGACATTGTACCTTCAGCACGGTTAAAGAAAACGTTCTTTGGGACACTGGGGGCGATTATGTTCTCAATTGTAATCGAGCTGTCTAACACTTCTACCGTGATGATATTATATATATTGACTGTAATTAAATTATTGAATGCGGTGACAAAACATTTATAACGGCGGACGCTAGATGAGTACCACAGGCTTACCCCCCCCCCCCCGTCTTCGAATGTCTGAAACACGGTAGCAAACGTAAGGGTAAGTTGTGTGTCCATTGCAGTATATCTTCAATGACGGCATGCCTTTGTCTGTTTTGTTTCTACTCGGTCAAAACATTTCACTAGATACAACAGTCTATAATTTACTGTATATAGTTGTGTGTCTTTTTTCTATCTTCGGCATATCTTCATAATTTCAACAACAGTGATCTGCGATGTTTATAAATCGTGGGTGGGGCGCTTACATGTACACCCGTACCTGTACGTTCTTGATTTCACGAGTGCTCGTGTAAACGACGAGAGCACGATGATTCAACCCAAACCCCTATATCAGGGAACATGCTTTTATAATTTGTTTTCAGTTATTTCGTTCATAGTGGTTTCGGCGTCTGTTACACTTCAAAATGTTGGATATTCGGATGTGGCAATTGTAATGGCCTTCCGGCCACAGCTCATGAACACACAGATTGAGTTAGTTTAATATATTCTGTTAACATGTGTCCATTACGTTATAAAATTATAGTTCGCTGCATTTCCTATTTCCGTTTGAATTTTAGTATCTTATTATAATTATTCACAATTATCATAATGCAGCATTTTGAGAAATTTGCGCCTACTACTGTCAGCAGGTCATAAAACTTGGTCACCGACGAACTACAGTAAACGAAACAATTAAACATTAAGGCCATTTCAATGTTAACCGCTATGTCGTATAAATGTCAATTTCAACAATGCTAATCATGTACATTTCCCCCAATTGCCAATTCTATCGGGTTGTCCTATTGATTTTTGCAGCCTATAACTCAAACGTCCCAATCCAGGTGTGTTCGTGATCTTTGACTGCAACTGTACTTTATTGACATAAATCGCTGTCGTGGAGTTATTACTTATCGGCGTTTCGATCTGAATGTCATACCTTTCTAGGACATTAGATTTGTCGTAAGGACAGTGTTCGCCATCTCTTTTGAGATATCCAAATACCCCACTATCTGTACATTGATCTTTATTTTAGGAATGTTGTTATTAGTTTGTTTGACATTTTATAACCCTGTACCTCTTTGATCAACATTCTACAACAAAAATGCGAAGGTGTTAACGGCTTGTATATTTTCATTTTGCCCATCATCTAAAATGATAATCATAACGGACACTTACGCATAAATTATTACAACTGTTCGTTTTCAATTCAAAGTATAACAAAATTTACCTACTGGACTGGAATGCACTTAAAACGCCTTCTTAAAGTTAACCAAACAACCCAGATTGGGGGCAGTGTAAACTGTATTCAAAATAACAGTCTGGGAGGAATAGATCTCTATAATGGCGATAACATTACTAGCATTAATAGTAAATGGCTGTGTTCATCTCACAAATAGATTTGAAAGATTCGACAAGTTGTTGTTTTTGTTGATGATGTCATGGTGACGTCACAACATCCGAATTGTGGCGACTGTTTAACGTAACGATATGACGATGTGTCACGTGATATGAAGACTCGCATAACTCGCAAAACAGTTCATAGCTACTTCAAATTACATCTCAACAATCGTAACTTTAATAGAAAACAGTGTACAGTTAGTATACAGATCTGCCATCGATCTAAACAATAGCGAATTCTCCGTATCTGTTGGTACAATACCGCTAATCAGAGAGGATTAACAAGATTTATTCTAGGCTTATCTCATAAATATCATAGATATATATATAGAGATATATATATATGAGATCGATGCTGGTGATCGGAGCACAGAGCTATGCATAGATTCACACCTGTGAAACCAATGACCCTGAGTGGTTACTTCGATATTTCGACAAACAATTCTAATGACGCATGCCAAAGATGCTAAGGCTATTTGTAAGTGCAACTTCGAATTTACTAAAAATTTATAGGCACAGAGTTCGAAGGTCATCCTATCGGCATGTGCGATTCGTGTGTTGCTATATAAATGGAATTGATATTGATGGAAACATTTTCGGGTAATTTGAATACCATCTTATGCGTGCATTAGGTTTTACTTCACATTATAGCGAATTTATATTATATTTCCAACTGAACTCTCGGTAATCATTCTATGATAATTACTAATTCAAAGTCTACACCACTTTTTATAACTGGAGTGAAGGTATGGTTGTAGAAGAAACCATATATACCGAGGCGTCAACAGAGTCGTCACGATTAATCTATTTGTTGTGCCTTACACGAAATAAAAAATACAAGTACGCAGAGTTATGTTTATGTTTATCTGTCCACTCTACGCCAGCCAGGGAAACACACTTCAAACGTGCGAATGTCAACTCCATTTCGGGTTATTGGGTGTTATGATTAACAATCGCTTCAACACGCCCAGCGTGTTTCAATAACCCCCAACGCCGACTCTACACCGAAGTTAACTCCCGATAGCTTGATTGTCACTCCATATGCCCGCGTAAAGTATTGGGATTCTTATCGGTGGACTTTCAGCGTAAATTGTTAATGCGATATTTTCACACCTAGTTTGATGACGTTCACACCATTGGCCGCCGCTAACGGAACAAGGTCCGACAGAAATAAGAATAAATTAGATTGATTTATGTCACCTGCGTGTTTACATATATTTGTACTGGCAACCAATAGTTAGATCAGACGATAACGTGGCTTATACTTTAGCCATGGAAGGCGGGACCATGTAAGATAAGTTACGACATACGACGAGTATGGAGTGTTGTTTCATACGTTGAGGTATACAAAATGGGGTCCCGAAACAGGTGTATTTTCACCCTGCTCACGCAGTTTGGATGTTTTCTCCGGTTGTAATAACACGTAGGTAACATTATTTCGATTTCTAACGTTTGTGATAGAGTGTAATGGTATTTGCTTCAGGTTCTCCGTTCGAATCGTGACCTGGAATGGCAGCAAAGGGCGGCTTAATAATAAAGTCGTTAGGACGGCCATTTTGGTTTTGCAACTGAACGCAGCCGTGATTCCCGTTGGTCCCTCATACGTAGGCGATGTGTTTTCAACAAATTTGATGGAATGAAACTCACATTGTAATGCTCATTCAGAATATATTCCACATATTGACTATTTTATCAAAACATGCCTGAAACTATAACATCTAAATGACATATAATATTATCAATTTATTTCACAACTTCCCATATAGTTCGCCTGTTGTCTGGTACATAACACAGCACGTAGCTCACGGTGGGGGTGTTCGGCGATGTACTGATGTGTAATTTCACTACATTATAGTTAACATGTGTGTAACATGTTCCTGGTAATATTATTTTACGTAGGTCAAAACAACGAAGACAGACAATAGCATAAAATGAATGCCCTGGGTAAACAAATGACGATATCGAACATTAAGCAGCCCGTGTGGTGAGGTCAATTTGCTAGGCCTATCAGTTACCCCGGGTAAACAATGCCGAGGTCGCCAATTGCTTGGGCAGCAATGTGGTTGACCATGTATTTAAAATATCAATCCGTGGTCGATAACGCATAACCTTGTATAACTTATACAGTTTCAATTGCTGGTCATAGAACACGACTGAATAATACAGCATCAATCACGCAGAAACAATTGCCATTACCCTACATTTTATTTGAAAGGAAGTCATCCAGTCATGTGTGTGATTCGGTTATATCCATGTTTCAAGTTTTTATTCATTTTGTATTTATACGATGAATGTGACTCAGGAGTTGTCCCGCCCTTCATAACATTCATCGCTAGGGACCAGCAATAGAGACTACATAAAGCGTTTATACTGAGATCTCATTGTTGCACTTTTCAATATTGCATTTTTTGTTTCGCCAATGCTACACGTCAGTATTACTACATGAGTAAATATTTCATGAGGCAACATTTCTATATTTAAATATTTAGGTATTCAATACTGTTTAGAATATAACCTCAGTTTATTGTCTAAACTAAAATTCAAACTCTTTCAAATGTAAATTACTTCACTACATCACCGACAATTAATAGAAACCACAATAGCTGTTATATGACCAACATACTCTTTTGGAAGTATTAAGTAATTATTGATTAAGATATTACACTTCAAGTCACGCAACCCGCAACTAATCTGTGTCATAATTAAATAGTTACTGCATACGCTTTAATTATTTTATTAATCAGATGAAGTGAATGCAAGAGCAGGTACCATAAAATCGTATCCAACAGCTCTGTTTTCATTTGACACTGGGATATGACTTTGTCAATTTTATTCACATGAGATTCGTTTTTATTTTCTCTTAGGTTGATCTGAAGGCGACAGTGAAACAGTCATGGTTATTTTCATGGACATGTCAAACTTAACCATCCCCGCGCCATAATATGTAATGCCTTTATGACGACACCATGTTGAGGGTACCGCTGTGTCTGCTACTTTGTCTGCAGATCGTGATTTCTGATGACTGCCTAGAGGGATGTGAATGCTACAGGACAACTGTGTATTGCGAGAATCTAGGATTACAGGAAGTACCTTCGGGTATTCCAGTTACAACAACGGTTCTATCACTTGATAAAAACTACATCACCATTCTCAGAAATGATAGCTTTGTGGGTCTCGTGAATTTGGAAGAGCTATACGTACAAGACAACCTTCTCTCTCTCATCGAAGTCGGAGCATTTCTAGATCAGGCGAAGCTTAGGTACTTGTATCTAGCAGTCAACAGATTATCGCATCTAAAACGATCTGTTTTCGTTCCTCTCAGCAGTATAAAAACAATCAGTCTACAGAATAACTACCTGACATCACTCACGGCATTCTCAATTAATTCAACGGTACAAGATCTTCTGTTAGACAACAATAACATTAGCAAGTTATCAAACAATTGTTTGGAAGGTTTAAGTCAATTAACAACGTTGGGAGTGGAGAGTAATAACATGTCTTCCATCGAAGCAGCAGCATTCAGTGGATTGAATAATTTACACAGGCTGTATTTACATTACAACCAACTGCGTTTGTTGCCATATAGCGTATTCACGCCTTGTTTCAACTTGCAAGAAATTGGAATCAGGCAGAACAATCTGGTAATGATTCCCGATCTCTCAGCCCTGTGGAACTTGACAGTGTTAGAATTACAGGACAACAGTATTTCAACAATACATTTAAATACTTTTAGCTCACAAGAGAGACTTCGGACGTTAAAGCTTGACAACAATCTGTTGACCAGCGTGCCTAATCTCTTGATGATTTCTAATTTAAGGACATTATCTCTTAATAAAAACCGCATCACTGACATTCATGATGAAGCATTTCGCAATAAGGAGTATTTTCAAGATTTTAAAATTGAAGATAATTTATTAACAAAAGTGCCAATTGCAATTAAATATCTTCCGTTGAAAGATTTGAGCTTTGTCAAAAATCCAATAATCAGGATCGAAGCTGATGCATTTGCTGGGCTGACAAATCTAGAAAACTTGTGGATTCACGATATGGACCTACTTCACTTACACGAGGATGCATTCATGGCACAAAAACAGAACACGCATGGATTAAACTTATTTTTGCAGGGAAATGATTTACAGACATTGCCTGGCACAATTTTTGAAGGCCTCAATCTTGAAAATCTAGATCTACAAGATAATCCCTGGAGCTGTGACTGTGGAATGTGCGATTATCGTATCTGGATGCCACCTTCTCCAGATGATGGAGACAATAAATTTGATGTCATATGTGAACAACCTGATGAACATCTAGGTTTCTATCTCTCGGAATTAAAACTAGAAGAACTTGTATGTCAGCTACCGTCCATTACAGAATCCTATGAAAACATCCAAGTCAGTCAAGGAGCCTCGGCCGTTTTCAATTGTACATCTATAGGTCTGCCACAGCCATTTCCATTTTGGTTAACTCCAAGTGGTTATAATATTACAATGGAGACTGAAAACAGCAAAGTTGAGTTAGACAAAAATGGTACCTTAGTTCTTTATGATGCTGACTTTAGCGACTGTGGGATTTACACATGTATTGTGGTTAATGTGGCTGGCCATGATACTGCAAACACCACATTGATAGTTACTGAACCAACTTCAGCACCTACAGTGGTTAATACAATCACAGTACCGCCAAGGAACACTCTAAACACATCTGATAAGACCAACAGACAGACAAATCTATGGACCGTTCCTAGAACAAGTACGCTTTGCACTGTACCCACTGGGCCAGCGATCACCACTTCGGCGGCAACAGAAACACACTCTACACTATTAACGGCAATACAATCGTCAACCACAACAACTAGCCCAGGAACATCAGCATCAATATCAGCAACAACGAAATCTGCTGAGACAGGCCATCCGCCACCGACAAGTACAACAGAGGCTACACGTCATTCAACAAAAGAATCAGAAAATATCACCGCACCACAGACACAGACAGAATGTTCGAGTTTATTACCTACTGAGACAGGAACGGACCCGCAACCTACCAACACCACGACAAATTCAACAACACTACCCACCAATGATGGCAATGGAAATTCGATTGTAGTTGTTGTTGTTATTTGCTGTTCTTGCGCCTTTATAACTGTAACATGTTGTGTTATTTTTGTGTATTTTTATCACAAAAGGAAACAATACGACAAACAAATGGCAACCACAAACAAGAGTCATACTGACATCACGCGACACACAGTCGACCCACATGAGAAAACCCAAACATCGCACATGGGAGTGCATCTGAACACTTTCACAGGAACACCTGTGGCGAACGGTCTCGATTTAGACACGCATATAGAATTAAAACATTCCAATTCAATTGACGAGCGAATAGAGAGACATTTAGCAAACAGAAACAGTTCACCGGAGGATGAAGGTGAGATATTTAGTACCCCATCACCGGTACCATACCATTCATCTGATTCTGAGTAGCTCAAGTAACTGTATGCGTGGCATTCTCGTCATTTCATCACCGAATCTCTAATTTGGTCTTCCACAATTGGAAAGTCCAGACGCACGTGACATGACGTCATCGTATAGATGCTTTCTTTCTTTACTTCATTTTAACAGCCTGAAACGTACTCATAAATATCTTCATACTCATGATTCGTATGGTTTTTTAAGAGATGTTTTCATATACTTGTGCAATTTATTTAATACCTACTGTAATCTTTTTTGCACGTACTTTAGTTTTCTTTATACAAGAAACTAACACGAATTAATGTGTATATTCTGTTTCTTATATTCTGACCTCGTTAAACGATTCATCTTTTTTGTAAAACACGGACTGTTGTGTCTTTTATTTTCCTATGTATGTACCACGGTAACGGTAACCACAGACAGGACTTACAAGTGGGAAAATATAATAAATGAAATGAAAGTGCTGATAAGAGAGCTAATTGCCATATATGGAGACACCATCTATATTTCTCTCAAAACAGAGCATTGGGGA
Organism: Saccoglossus kowalevskii; assembly: GCF_978046115.1. Taxonomy (NCBI): domain Eukaryota; kingdom Metazoa; phylum Hemichordata; class Enteropneusta; family Harrimaniidae; genus Saccoglossus; species Saccoglossus kowalevskii. The sequence continues at coordinate 23,493,060 of NC_140644.1, forward strand.
GGCAGTATACAAGATGGCTGCTCCACACAGGATGAAACTCCTGGAATGAACTCTTATTGACAATAATATTCATTATATTAATTTACCACTTCTTCGCCATCTGGCTGTCACCATGGTGTATATTTCCTGTGTGTTTCTAAGACACAATCCCCAAGTTCATATCACATTAGTCACGTACTAGTACATTTTTACCTAATTAGAGGGTCGGCAAGGGGTATTTTCGTATGCTGTAATCAATTCTTTTTATTTTCGTAATAATGTATTTTAAATTTTAAAAAAATCACGTAAATTCGTAGACATAGGCAATGTGTAAAATGTAATCAGCTATTTGATTCGTCCGTAAAAGATCTTATTTTTTGTAAGCGTGTAAAGCATTTCTATATTAAATGGCGTAATTAGTACGCAATTATGATTCTTAAATTATTTTGCTTCTTAAACACAAATTATTAAAAATATTATAAAAATGTAAAATGTACTTAGGAATTTGCTTTATCTGTAAAGTGTAAAAAACTATTTTTTTCTGTAAATGAAACTTTCATTTTATTTCTTGTAAAAAACGTAAAATGCCATTTTTATGTCCTGTAACTTGTACCAGCTACCCCTCCCTTGCCTCCCCTCTAATTAGGAATGAACCATTAGAAACTCGCGGAGTATAAATGTAATGTAAATGTTTTCCCAATATCGAACTATTCTCCTCGATCGACTGGTTATTATATTTAGTTTTACATTGGCACATCATTCTCTCTCCTAAATATATTCCGTGTTTTGGCCAGCCTTGGGGGAAGACCCGTTAGGTCTTACCTGAATTGAATTGAATTAGATTTTATTGGAAATTGTAATATGCATCAATGACAGAGCTCAACACGTATACACCGAATTAATTAAAATTTGAATTTTCAGAAACTGGCTTCAATCCATGTTCATCGTACATTGCTGTGCTCACAAATCTATATGAGACTATTCTTAGTATTATAAGCATAGAAAACACATCTTTCTTTCCAAATGCGGACACGTGACCCATACCACCTGACTGGTCACAGTATCAACAACATTCACGGTAGAGGGCATAAGGCAAGACTACCAGTAGCTGCCAACATAGAACGGACACGATATTTACACATTATTTCTTCTATTTTTCTAGGTGTTTTCGTTTAACTGGAACCAAAAAGATCAATCAACTGAAGTCTTTAAATGCATTCTGTTTTATTTTTAATTTGTGCATTTTCTGTTATCAAGACGCAATTGAAGTCAAAAGAAAAGTTTAATCTCCGGTGACCAGTGAACAAAAATAAATTTACATCGTATCCATTAATCATCCCGAAATAGAATAAACTGCGAATATATGTCATTTAAAACTTTCTTTTATCTCCATATTTCTGACACATAAACGCATTATTCATTTTCTATGTTCGCATGTATCTTGTATTAGATTAGGTTATATTATGTTATATGTAATTTAGACATGCAATGAATTCAACGGAAGTTTAAGAAGATCTGTTACAATGATAATGGGTTTACAGAATGGTGGATATAGGATTAGTGTATACACTCAGATTAGAGAAATCAGGATAAGCGGATTGTTTTAGGAACGTTGACACTTTAGTTGAAATATTTATTTTAATGAAACATATACCCACGGATATATGTATATCATTGACACGTACTGAATACGTAACTCATAGTCAGTCCATTGATTGAAAAACACTTTTATTTATTTATTATTAATCATGAATTTAAATAAAAATTACATTTCTATTTTTACACTCCATGTTTTGTGTACAGGAACGTACATTGATCTTGTAATATACGGACAGTGCACAATTTTAAAGTTTATATTGAAATTATTACCGAGCATGTTAATGCCCCAAACAAACAAACAAACAAACAAACAAACAAAGAGACAGACAAGCCATTTACCGCTAAACCTTCGAGTATTCATGTCTATCAACCGATTTTCACTAAAAATAGTAGTATCATGGGTGTGTAATAGTTGAAATGTCACCTAAACCAGTGCGTTGCTACAAAGAAAAGAACAAAATGTGAAGTGCATTGTCCATTCACCTGCCTATAAACTAAAGATCTATTTCCAGTCTTCAAATACACCAAAATTACAACTTTTTGTATTGGAATGTTTACTCAGAATTATGGATTCATATACTTTACATTATGTATGTTATGAATTTTAGTTTACGTTGGAAGCTGGATGAGAGAGGATCGATTCACTGAACGGAAAAAAATACCCATGTCGCTCTGCTTCATTTTACATTTTGATATTTTCTTTAAATGAACACATGTGAGTATTTCGGATTATTGAATATTGGTAAGCATAAACATTCACTACTGTGTACGACGTAGTGTCGATTGATTGAGTCATCAAGTCATTTTGTAGATTGTTTATAGCTAGCTGAATTGACATTGAATGAACTGGTTTCTTTGTTTAGGGGCGTTAACAAGCTGGGACGAGGGTATATCTTTTAGTCTACGTAGATGTTATATGTTGTAGATGTTTGTGTTTTCTTATCATTCTCAGGATCATCGTCAATCACGTGAGAGGAGGCAGTATTGAGCATTCATATCGTTCTACTTAGCTCGATTATTTTCTTCATCATATCATTTTAATACATACCATATCAAACCATACCATACAATCATAATAGCGTATTGATTAACACGGTCCCTGGTATACTTGCTCATAAATCTTATTTGATTCTCCAAAACCAAATATGTCTAAAACAAGAAATAATATTGCAGTGCTCGGGAAAATGAGGAGTCGTCGTAGTCACCCCATCACTCAAAAAAGTGAAAAGTATTCTGTGTTTATGTCTCGGTTGTTCTTCAATTTCAGGGGTCGTAAATTCTTGCACTGGTTCAAGAGTTCTCCTTGTTTCCCCACTAATCTGCGTAATCAAAAATCACCATAGCATAGCACACCATATAATATCATAGCATAGTATAGTATAGTATTAATCATGTAGTATTATGCCAGGTCTTATTATATTCGACCTTGTAAATTAATAACACATAACTCATATTTTTGTTTCACTCATATGTCGTTTTCAAGTTCGAAAATAATTGTATTTTGTATACGTTATATGTATAAATATTCATTAGTTGTAAATAAAAAAAAACATTTTTAGTCGAAAAGTATTTGTTGCTTGTTATGTCTGTCTGAAACATGTATACGGTTATGTCGTGAGTAACACGGAACTGATAAATGTCAACTTGGTATTCAAAAACGTAAGTGTCCATAAACGTAACCTAACCATTCACGATAGGTGTCTGTAGAGGGCGTCTATTATGATATACACCTCAACTGAGACAAGATGTGCAAGAATACGGTAAGTATATATGCGGATGACATATACATCATGTTTTGTAATATGTTGAAAGTTTAAACTCAACAGAGGCGGTGTTATTACTAAGTATAGTCTTACATTGCACACCCTGTTCGACAAGGAATAAGTTAAACATTGTTATACTTACGTCATTAATTAAATTCATAACACATTCATTTCAAATTTCACAGATTGCGGCGTTAATAGACTTTCAGAACTGAAAAGACAATGAAAAATCTACAGTACAAATCACAGTCCCTCTATCATATGATAGAGGGACTGTGTACAAATATACAACAGAGACTCTATTTGTCTATTTGCGTAGGATCTTTCCATGCTTCGAAATTTTGGAATATGGTTTTGGATGTGCACGTTTTACTAAATGCTTAACAAAAAATGTCCACTATCAAAAGTAATACATGTACTACTTTCTGGCTCGTTACTATTGTTCGATAGAGGACGGTTTTCGTTCAGCATCTACCAGTAAAATATCAGTAAAGGATTCGTTTACGAGTTTCTTTGTTCTCAACAATGCCCGTTTACTTGGATAGAACGTTTTTTTTTAGAAAGAGCGTGCAATGGTATTCATTGGCCATTGTTGTGTCTATACAAAAGGGTTACGTAACACACGTATACTGTGACAATACACAACCCGCAAAAGACGTCTAAAATTCGCCAAATGCACAATATTACTATGAATCTCCGACATTTACTGAAATCCCGAGTCCAAACAGGCCGTAACTGCCGTTAGCGCGTCCCCGAAGTCGTCTTTTAAATATTAGTTGAAGGGCGGAGGTTGTCACGCCACGCATGTGCGATATTTGTGTTGATAAACATTAATTTTCCCATAATCCATTGCACTCTTCTAATGTAAATCACGAGTACGTGTTTTGAGCAATGTGAGCAATGGACCAATGGACTCCTTCGATGCCTTCCAATCACAAAAGAAATTAGTAACGTCTCAGTTTATACTCGTTGGTCTGTGCAACAGTGAAAGTCGCCATCTTTGTTCACATGTTTCCCATATCTCGCGCATGCGTGGAGCGACGACCACTGCCCTTTAAGGTAGAGATGCAGTTTACCTGACAGGTATTTTAATTAGTTAATTGGGAAACCAAGATGACCTCCCTTGTCCACAAAACTATATATTTTCGGAAAGCTTATTGTATGAATTTTAAAATTTTGTTAGTATTTTTGTTATTGACACTGTAGTTTGAAATATGCACAAAAATGTGCTTTTTTGGTCAAAAGTGATTTAAAAAAAATTAGCTTCTAAACCATGCTTCTGTTTCTTGTCAAAATTGGTTTATGGGTACATCTGTTTACTATGAAGAAAGTGCCGTCTTGAAAACTGTCTACCAGTTGTCAATTTTGCAGGGCAGCAGCTCAAATTTCACAATTTCAAGTTTATGCATAAATTAACACCCAGGCTAGTTGTCTGTACGATTGTTGTAACACTGTTCAACCAAAAACAATGCCCCGACGGCGTTTTGAAGATAAACATATTGTCAATCATTTGTGAAAATTTCAAAACAAAAGGTCAAAGCGCCTAGGAGCTATAGTTCTGGGATGTGCACTAAAAAGAAGCTGAGATAATTGCTAATTTGCATAACAATTCACTCAGTAAAAAGTTTGCTAATGCTCATAATTAAACTGGCTGTAACAGTTACAAATTTATATGTATTATCGTTTTGTTAAAAGTTAAATATAATGCTTAATATGGAGATCCCGTCATTTCTTTTTTTCACCACGTTTCTTTTTTATTATTTATGTACACCCTTGCCAAATCTTGCAAACATTCAAAAGAGAGAATGTTTGCGCCTGTTATCTATATTTTAAAATCGTTTTTTGAGTATGTTCCACTATTCACAATTCTACAAAATTTTAACAGTCTACAGCCAAGACTGTTTGGATAAAAAAAAAAAAAATCACTCCCAAGTGCCCACGAACCTGCATCTCTATCTTAATCAACATCTTGTAAATGTCACGGAGCAGAAGGTTTGGTAGATGCTGACAATAAGTGCGATTGGCGACTTATACCACATACCACGACGATCCGACTAAAAAGCATTATAAATTCACACGCTGCTCAGCTGTATTACTGTCAGTGGTAAGATAATTTGCATCAACACAAACGACTCAATTTAGTTAATTGTGTACATATCACGTGATGACAATTATACATCTGCACAGTCATTCCAACCGAATGCCCCATTGAATAGGTGTTACAGGTACTGACTTCTAATACAAAAGTCGCGGTTCAAACTTGGCCAACATTTTCAATAGAGGTCTCACTCACCTATAAACTTTCAAACCTTGACACCTGCCCAAGCTCCACGTTAGAAAATGTCGAACACTAACAAGTGTGGGAAATATTACCAGTGTACTGACAGCAACCTCCGAATGAAACAAATCAGGGCGTTTGCTAATCTGCGTGTGAAAACAACAGTGGCAATTACTGATCCGTATATGAAAAGAACCTGAGACAAAAGACCAAGTGTGGAATTACAAAATTAAACATACAACAAATATTACTAATATTTTGACATTGACACTGAAGTATACGATTAAATATATGCACATGTCCAAAAATATGCCTAGAGCTGGCTTGCATACAGTCCCTTCTCTGTTTTTTGTTGTTTTTTAATAAAATAAAATATATCGGTGCCTTTCAATTTTGATTTTATTTTGAATAAACATTATCTATGTTAATGTAACAATTGTGAACTATAGACTTTCAAACTGTTAATATTGAGATAATGTAGACTGCGTGCCAGATAAGACACACACTATTTATTGTGGGTGTAACTGTATGTTGAGAAGTATATGATATAAAATTGCATTTCTATTTCGTATTATATGCAGATTTCTTCCGTTTGGTTATGATCACAATAGAAAAATGATAAGTAATGAAATCCAAAAAAAATATTTTCATTGTTGTAATCACTTAAGTTCGTGAGAATTCTCATCGACTACACAATATTCAAAGCCTTTATTATTTTTACAGTGGTTAGTAAGAGGTTTTCTTAACTTGGGTGGAGGAGGGGGGGGGGGCATTTCTTAAAATTTGTTTGGGGTGTGCCGGGACTTTTTTTCTAAAAAAAAAATGGGTGTTGGTCACCATATTTTTACAATGGTAAAAAGTAATGTCACCACCCAGGATGAAGTAACTGACCGGTCCCTTAACGGCAAATTACTAAGTCCTATAGAAAAATGAAAACAATCCAACCATAGATTACCAAAAAGATCGCATTTTTGTAGATCCATTGAAACTGGCGCTGAATCTCATTATGTTATGTTGTACAGAACAAGAAATATAAGGAGCATAAGAAATTAGAAAAAAATTAAATAATAAATTGGATATTGTTGAAACTTTTACTCGTCAAGTTGTGTTGATTGAAAATATTGTATTTTAAAGAAACACCACAAGAGGGCGCTATCTCTTGACCTCAAAAATGTGCAGCGAAGATTAAGGCATTCCCATCCACTCCAGAGCCTAACTTGACGCACGACTTTACTGCAGGTGACAGTCTTACAAGGTATTTGCATAATTTGGGCAGGGGACAAGGGTCAAGGGTCTGAGTGTATGGAGAGTGTTGTCACCAGAAGTAGAAGTGCCACCCTTTGGGATACATGTCCGCAGTGCCAACCGGAAATAGCAGGCAAGAAATTGATTCCGTGTTTGCTAAACGATTTTTTGCCATAATACATTACCTGCTTACTGCTTGCTGGTTGTGCGATATTAATAATAATAATAATAACCCAAATTACTAAATATCTTGCCATTTAGCATGGAAATCAAGCGGGCATGGTTTGTCAATAGTTTGAAATCCGTTTTGACATGTCCCCCTTTTAAAACTCCTTTACTCCCATGGGCCTTTACTTTAATCCAGTTCAATATCCTGTAAATTATGCAATTGATAATCATAATCATAATCATTACTTCGACATGTAAAACCATGGTGAGAAGCACATTTGCATTTGGCCAGTTCATCATTATGAATCGATCTGCTTTACCACAGTCAGTTGTCGATCGAAGGGACTCATGGCTTAATTAACACATGTAATAATGAATGTTCATTTACTTCAGTGCAACGACGATGGAAACCAGAATATTTAGATGATGTCTCACTCATCCATGAATGAATCAACACCACTTCTGTCCAATGAGACGGCATTGCAGCCTCTGGTCGTAGCGTATCCTCCAAACACACCGCCACCGCCTTATACCGCCATCGATGAGGACTGTATATTAACCTATTCAGATCCACCTTCTTATGAAAGGTACTATGAGATTAATTTAGTTGGGGAATTATTTTAACTGAAACAGCAATTTTGTGTGATGCATTTTAACTGTAAAAGTTATGTGCATAATGAGGAGTTTAAAACAATTCTAAGTCAGGGTTTTCCCTAACTTTCAAAGTAGAAGGCTAAATTAAAATAGTAGGAGGCTCCCAACAGCTTCGCAGCGCAATGCGAGCATGTTGCTTTCGCGGGGAAGGGCAGGAGTGGGGTCTCCCCCTCCGTAGACCGAAGACTTTTAGAAAGTGCAAGACATATTTGGTGGCAGGTTTGAATATATTTTTGTTCATTTTGCATGTGGGCATGTGGTTTAAATAAAGACCAAAATAGAAATTTGTTTATTGTGAAAGATTTTATTTGTGATAGTTTTATTTATACATTTTATTCCCGTCTTGTTTGCCTGTGCAATCCTACGTTTGGACGCCATTTTTCAAATCAACCATGTGACAACAGGTGTGACCTTAGACCTGCAGTTGAATTCTGTAGACGGCCGTGCGTGATCGTGTAGACGGCAAATAAGCCGGCGACCAGCTTCTAACAAAAACCCTGCTAGGTATTTTGAATTCTGGAAACAATGGAGCCCAACTTACAGGCAGATTTACAGACAACTTAATTACAGTGTACACATTTTTATATTAATTTGCATTTCATATGATCCAGAGTAATATTCAGTGCAGGGTAAAACGGTCAAGAAAATTTGTCACTATCTAATAGGGCTAGCAAACCTGGAAAAAATGCTATCCCACCTAAAATCTTATTGGTCCTCCTACTTTTTGCAAGGGTAGTCTCTTTTCGCCATCATTGTTAATTGAAGCTAGAAAACATTTACATAGCAACGCTCTCAAACAGTAAGTCATCAATGGAGATATTGGGAGAGCTATTACTAGAGAGAGCTTGGTATATTTACTCTGTACTGGGACATGTGCCTGCACTCCTGTGATAGTTGTAACTGACAAATATGTTTGTGTAAAACTAGCAACTTTATTACTCAATCAAAACTTGTTCTTCATTTGTATTCAAATTCAAATAACCGCAAATTGTGAGCCACAGTATTTCTTGCAAAATTTCTGGTATTGCTTGCAAGGTTACTGTATGATTTGATGCTATCCAACTTAAAATTGGTACATCCTCTCACTTACATGTCTGCGTTTATTTTTGGCACACATCTCAGAACATTTCCCCCTTTCCTTTCATAATAAAGAATAAAAATCACGGGCACAATCCATTCATTAAAACAACAGTAAAAAACCACTAGTCCTTCGGATTTTATGCTGGTCCTGAGTATGAGTGTCAAACCCTGCAGCGGTGGCTTAGGACAAGATCACCAATGTGGACTAGGTGTCAAACAAAAATGTACATTTCATGTTGCTGAAAAACATTTACACATTACATTACATGACATGGGTTTCTTTGGCGTCTCAAACTTTTTAAGAAATGTAACCCTTTAACTTTTTATCATTTCACAGTGCTATAGGAGCGGGAGCAAATACTGATGAAGACATTTACGATGATGAAGAAAGTGTTTATGAGAACAGAACATGTTGTGGTGGGTGTTACGGCTGTCACATGAGACAAACAAGCGAGTGGGGAGCTGCGGAAATCACCCTATTCATCCTACTCCTTGTTGTGTTTGGACCGTTTGCATTATTGTTTCTATTGAATTCGTAATACCATGTACTAGATTTGTAAACATCAGCAATGCTGTAGATTTCATTGCGAGGTAAACCATAATGAGTGGCAGAAAAGGATACTGGCTCCGCTGGTATCCAAAAGAGAAGAGAAGTGGGAATATTTCAATTCCAGTGGTACATGTACAGCTCACCACCTATAGCTCGAGAGTAATGCTGGTTTCACCAAAATTGCAAATTAAGCTTGAGGCACGTTTCAATGCAAGCTATTCCAAGTTTTGCGGTTTTAGCAAATGCCATGTTCATAGAAACATTGTATATCTACTTATTTTTTTATTACTGTACATAAAATTATGTATTCTCACTTTGGTTTGTTGTTGTACATGAATTTGTTCTAGGTATTAATGTTGCGTGTTCAGAAAAAAAAAAGTTGTATACAGATATACAATACCAACATAATTTCTGTGTATTTACTTGACACATGCAAAATATATATTTTGTATTTTCGTGAAAGAATCAAGTTTGATTATAAATTTTATTGTGAATGATTGTGAAAATCAAAGATTTCAATGTTCAATATACAAGGATGTTTTCATTCATTGCATTTGTGCTATATACACACTCACCGATGGGTGACGACATGTACGCCTGTACATACACATAATCCTGCGTCTATAATTGATTTCATATGCAGAGTATTTCTCATAGTTGACTTTGCACAAAAAGAGATCAGATAGAATAGAATAGACCGTATTCAAATGATCTATCTAATCAAACTACTCGTAATCACGGACACTATGGCTTTAGAGAATAGAACATTACTTGGCAGAACAAAAACAAAGTCACATGCCAATGAGATCTTGGTGGCAATGTGTAAATAAGGTAAATTTAATATATATTTGTGAAGATGGTACAAAAAGAAGCTCAAACTTTTATTACTTCATCTATAGACAACTACGACATCAACAGTTACAATTTTATGAGTTTACTAAATAGTACATTTTCTACAAGATGAATAGTGATACCTAAAGCAATAAATGATCTTACATATCATAGAAAAGATCAATTTTATTTTCTTTCAACAAAGAATGTAATACAACTGTAAAACAATTAAATGTATAGAAAATTAATTTTTGACTCCAGTTTAGGAAGAACACAATGGGGGTCTGAGCAGTTACCCTATCAATATGTATATACATCAATGTATCTTAGTTCCAAGGATATCATCAAATCACATTTCACATCACTATTCAAGGAAACTATACGTAAAGACTATTAATTTTGGGTTAAAAACATTACTTATAATTTTCATAATTATTAAATTTTCGGCTTTTCAATCAATATTTTAAATACAAATTGTCATACTTAACCAAAACTTAGGACATTGCACAGACCTGATTAGTTTTAGGTAAATATATGTGCATATTAATCATCTGATTTGCATAATTCAGCTTTTCCTCAATGTCTTAAAAACTAATTGTATTTTGATGAATCTTGGTACATAAATGCTCTAAGGAAACTAACAGTAACTACCTGATTTATGCATAATTTTCTACAGATATCTCAAATAGAACTTATTGCATCTCAATAAGACGTGGCATACAGATTGAAATTTAAGCATACTAATTACCTGATTTGCATATAAATCTTCACATTTAAAACATTGATACTCTGGGGGTAATCCACGGATGCGATTTGTTTAATGTTGAAAACCATGCATATTGATTATCTATTTTTTTTATTAGCAAATGCCATTATGATATCGATGAAGATCAGATTTAAATAGCACTTGTGGCACAGGTGCTTGGGAAAGGTGCAGGTTTATTATTGCTTCAACTACTGAGAATATTGTATTTTTGAGTAAATACTGAAAAGTGTACACTTACAATACTTTTTAATACCCTGTTATTGATATATTTACATTGAGATCCACTGCATAATATTTTGTACACATAACCAAGTATACTATACACTGTATGCATAGTAACATAACCTCTGAGGTAGTTTGACCTTAAGTCATCAAAAATTTAATTAATCTGAGTAATGGTACGTTTTATAACCCTCAAAACTACTCTTAATTTGTTTACTACTTTGCACAGATCAAAGTTCGATTTGATGTATTTAGTGTAACATATTACTCAATGCATGGTGTTCAGGAGTTGAAAGGTAGTTCTGTCACTGCTGTCACTCATGCATGCAAATGAAAGATAAAGTACACTATATTTTCACTCTTATAATATCCTAATATGTTGGTTCATGAGTGAGTGGTATTTAACAATATCACATATTTTTCATAACATTTTGATAAATATACAAAATTTTATACTATATCAATTAAGATTTAATTCTGGAAAAAAGAAATAAGGGCAGCCAAACTAGCTTTCATGAAAACATAGTTTGATTTCAATAATTAAATGGCATTTCGTGTAAAGTCAAGGCTAGTAATCCATAATATTGTTTGTTGTGCGTATATTTATTATTAGCAGTACTGATTAATCTACTAATGCATTGCATGTAAACTGCATGCAATATATTACGTATCAATTCTATTGACAAAATTTTATCACAAATACATTAAATTATTAATGCGTGGCCCTGAAAAAAAGAGCTTACCCTTATTTTTATCCTTCATCTTGAGAATATTAAAAAATAAAAATAAAAAACAACTTTGTGAATGAAAAATGAGGGATGTATTTGTACACATATTTTTAATAGCGCAAATGATATGTTGTTCTGATATAATATGAAAGAAGCATCTCGCCATCAATTAACATTCACTACACATTTTGGTGTTTCAAGATCGATCAGTCAATCATTGTTTTGATGGTTGTCATAGCAATAATCTGCAGATATAATTCCTGTAAATTTATTAAATTTAATTCTCAAAAAATTCACAAAAGATTTATGTCGCACAATCCATGCGGTAAAGGTATTATTGTTGAAAGAACTTTGAAGCTTTCTTGATTTTGCATTGCATTATGGGTGGAGAATGAACACCGAGGGCGTATTTTGGTTGCACTGTCAAATGACATAGTAATTTGCATATACAGGAATCTTTATATATTGGCTTACTCGTATCTGGATAATGAGTTATTTATTGCTTTATACATCTTGCCATGTTCTGGAGTTCTCGGAAGACACAATAATTTCTTTATCTTTCAGATCCAGTGCTGCTGTCCCGTGGAAACACATATTAGTTAGAACAACTATGTATTCAAAAAAGGCAAAAACTGTATAAACTGAAAAAAAAATGATGCATCAATTAGTTTTGTGGACTGTTTTAATGCAGAAACTATCTACACCAGAATTGTGAAGATTATGCTGTAAGTAACTAGTACCATAGAGTTGCTTACCATATGGTTCACAGTATTTATTATGTCTCCAATAAAGGTATAACATCAGAAGAATAGAAATACTTGTCACCAACCAACAAATCACTTTAATTTTTGAAGACTGAAAGATTAAAAGAATGAAATAACCATGATTATAACCGTCACTACTAGTAACAATAAAGTTTATTCACTTTGGTTCATTATTCTACTGTTATACATGTAGCAATTGCATATCAAACATCACAAACCTCATCTGAATTTTTGAGATATGGGATAGACCCTTTTAGATAGACCCATAAGTTGGGAGCCCTCACAGTTCCCTTAGGGAGAGACCTGTCAGGTGAACTCAGAAAGAGGCTTTTAAGTAAAGAAACTTCTCTTAAAGGGGAACCGCTCAATCCCATGGATTGCACCACATGCTCATGGGTAATTAACTCCGCCTCTGGCCACTAAGTAAATGAATGCTTATTGTGCTCGCTTACTTAAACTGTGATTGACAGGCATTTTGCATACATTAGCCGCCATTTTAAATTCATGATTTTTACAGTACGTTTCGACCGAAAACAACAACATTTATACATCAAAAGCCCAACCATATGAGTGTAATCTTTAGCGTACATATTCATGCCCCCGTAGAAATATATTTGGAATCACAGCTTGATCTTTAAACATCGTAAATTGCACAATTCCTGGAGCTCCCACGACAATGTGAGCGGCTAGGTTCGGATTAGCATACTAATTGCGGTGGCATTCTTGCCCCTACTTATAGTATCGGTTCCCTTTTAAGGCATTAATTTCAATTTTGAAAATTAGTCAAGACATTATTTTACTATGTGAAAGCTACTTCAATAAAGTGTGTCTTACTTTTGGAAGATTGGTTTCCTATGCATACAGCAAAAACATGTCTTTACCTACAAGCCCCCTGGTTCAACTGTGAGAGCTCTCGACTTATGAAAGGGTCTATCCCAAATTTCAAACAAGGTTTCTGATGTTTGATATACCATTACAAAACATTAAAAACAAATTAAAGTTGAAAAAAATTGGAAAATCATCAGACTCACCTGATAGTCTCGATGTCGCTGTGGCAACCAATGGAACAGTAAAACTACCAATGACATGTAAGCAAATGACATTAACAGAAACAGTACAGTGCAGGCCTCATGAAATGCTGCAATGAAAACCACAGTCTGTTAAAAATTAGAAACTAATTATTCATTTTAACTTTCCCAATTCGATGATTTAATGGCATTTGTGAAGACAAAATTTTACAAAAGTTGCTGTCACTTTGAACCCCAGAAAATTTTCACTTCATGAAATTCACAAAAATTTGTCTCGTGCGAATTTAAAGTGGTTTACAGTTTGCAAATATACGAGCATGTTATTTAACTTGTTTAAAGTAAACTAGCTAATAAAATGTTTTTTACATAATAAAATGTTCAAAGGATTTTAAATGAGTTTACTTAAAGCGTCACCTGCGCACGCACGGAAATTGAGTCCCAAGCGACGATAACAACACACGCTAAAAACACAAAGGCTCATGGGTAGATGCTAGCAAAGAGTAATTTACAAGGTTGTGTCTGTAAGATAATTTGTGTTATGTGACGCGATTCTGTTTTTGCAGCATGCTACACTGTTAAACAAAGAAAGGTGTTCAAATATATGTAAATATGATGCGTTTTTTTTTCAAATAAGAAAGATATACTGAATTTTATTGTTTTAAACTGCCAGGTGTATATTAATAATATACAATGTTAACCAATCTGTCACAGCATTTTATCACTAGAGGGTGCCACATATTCACAGATAAACTTAATTTTCATCAGCAGCAGCAATTGGAAAATACTGTAGAATACTTTATTTTCGCTATTTTCGCTGAAGGGATGATTCTGTTAAAATAAATCCAGTGAATATACTTTTTTTCCTATATTTCACATTAAACTTATTAAAAATCAGTGAAAATAAATTCCAAGCAAAACGCCCAAAAAGCCTTTTCAGCGAAAATTAATTCCAGTGAAAATAAAGTATTCCACAGTAGTGTACATACCAAAATATTCTGTTGATGAAACCGACGTAAGCAACATCAATGAGAATATTTCAATCAAATTACAAATGAAGGCTATTTTACAAAATGATTCATAAGTATGGCCATCAATGGTTGATTCTTGGCTGTGACCTTTCAACCATGTGTTATGCATATAAGCGTAGAGTAAACGTGGACCGCTGTGTAACGAAATGGCCGTTCTCCATATGTAGCGTTGAGGTGTATAGTCACCGATTGATGCACTTATTGATGGCAAGAGATTCGGAACCTGTAAACAAAAAAAACAAGATAAATTTAAATACTTTTCGGTCTTGTCACACGCCAAACTGATTTAATTTTGAGAGACCCAAATTTTGATGCACAACTTTTCTTAATTTTTTTGTTAATTGAAAATATTTGAGTATACATGGACTTTCTAACTGAAAACTACAGAATTTTTAATCAAAATTTGAAAAATATGAAAACATTCTACAGGTTTACTGGGTGGAAAGAGTTTGGTACTCAAATGTTAACAAAGAGAAACTTATGTGCTGAATTTTTGGGGGGAATGTTATCGTGTGCAGGCCCCCCTCCAGCAGCTTCTAAAATTACTATCTAAAAGTATTTTGTGCCAAATTTAAATACTTTTTAAATTTAAATGATGATTATCAATAGTGAATATGGATGTCACATGAATTCTATGAGATATCTAAATGCCTAATAATTGTCTTAAGTTTTACGAGCAATTGAAAATTTTAGTAAATTTAATTTCTTTCATATATGAATTATCTGAAACTTGATCCAATGATGTAGAAATGTAAAGAAAAATCTGTTATATTCTAGTAAACTAATTAGATAATAGAATGTAACACTGTGCATGACGAATCTATAAACAACTGAACTAATACATTTGCATAATACTATCTTATTACTTATTCATTACATCTTTACATAATAAATATGTATGACAAGTACACATTTCAATACACGAATAAGCTCGTGCATTACCAATAAATTAATGACAATTGTCTCAATAGTACCACAGTATATATATCTTGCCATGTAATCATACAATACAATATAAATACCGTTATTAATATGCACTGTACTGTAAGTGTAATGAAATAAATGTAATTTTCAAATGTGGAGTAAATAAATAAAAGTTGGGTATTTTTTTCTTACTTGCCATTTTTTGGACCCGGATCTAAACACTGGACCAATGAACGAAATGCTCAGAATGTGGTAATATTTTTTTTTCAACAAAGTGGCATACTTACATCACAGTGTGTACTGGTTGCACCGTCGAAATCCCTCAACAACGCAATGCACACACAGATAAAGAACGCACACAACGGAAGAGACGTTACAGCGAGGGCTACCCGAGAAACGTTAGCTCTGAATACGGTTCTAGTCCTGTTACTGCCGTTAATTGGTAAAGGGAGAGACGATAACACGGCGACAAGAGGAACAAGCAGCGAAGCTGTAAAAATAAACGAGTCCATCGTTTACTTGACGGTGAGAAACCGATGATCAAAACGCCGGGAATCACGAAAGAGTCGTTTTCAGTGATTCTGCTCACGTCGAATCGCATGGGATGATGTGCCAATGATTAATTAATGAGCATGTTACATGGTATTCTATTGGTCATATTAATCAAATTATATCTGTGATTATAATGCCGTCCTAGAATATTATTTCGTTTTTGCTCGAGTCATTTTCTATGTCATAAGCCAGTTAGTGAATGAATGGCGCCCACAACCCGGGTACATGGAGAGGGGTTGGGTCAAAGGTGAGCCATTGATCTGATAATATATTCGATAGGTTCCAGACAGCAATATAAATATGATAAGGTCCCTGGACGAGCTCTATATACTCCATAAATCAAACGCGTTAAAACTATGTCTGATACGTGCCACACATAAGCTTAAATAAACTCTAGGTTATTGCGAGATATGGAGGAAATGCATACGAACAAACAAACAAACAATATTTTTTTTGGTCAAAATGGCGTCGTCTGGTGTCACTCGTCAAATGATGTTGAGAAAAACGTGAGTAATTTTCAAATTATTGATTATTTTGTGTCTGTTTTTACTCGGTAATTTTTGGTTATTGTCATTTCTTTTGGAGCGCCAGGTAACTCGATAATTATTATACTTCAGGTTGTAGGTCGCATGTTTACCATTTTTACACTACGGTTTGTGGAGGATTCTAAGGGGCTTACCAATGAAACTACGGCGGAGATTGGCGTCATGGAAGGCTAGAAAAAAGAGCTGTTGGAATTGAGCAGAAAAAAATGCCCAGTTGCTGTATATTTTTATGTAAACAACGGAAACAATTTACTTGTCAATATGCAACTCTAGGTCGCATATTTTTTTAAAAAGCAATTTCTCACTCACCCTTCTGGTTTTAAAATAGTTAGCCAAAACATGGACCCTACAATAGAAATTGTCCAGCTTACAGTCAATAGACCGATTTATTACATCGTAATATGAAACCATTAAAGTTAACTTTGACAAATGTGTCACTTACTACAAAGGCCACCAACCTCAGATAATAAAAAGACGTATTGTCAACATCTATTGTTCAAGTTGTTATCTGAGCCTCAACACAACAATCACGGTTGTTTTCACAATCTTGAAAAGTAGGTGGTGAGTTTATACAAATTTAGTATTGTTTTATAAACCAACAGTGGAAAAATACTAGGCAGTTAGTTCCCCAGCTTCCTCCTTCAGAACAGAATCCTTTTTTGTGGTTTAGAGCTTGATGCATTGGTGACCAGGTTCTGAAAACTAATTGAAAGAAGAAATGCAAAAAAACTTTGCCTTTAAATGTTGTTAGTGGAAGTGTTAATTATTCAGTTCTGCAACAGACTCAGTCTTTTTTAACATGCATTTGATAATGTTATTGGGACATTGTTAAATTGCTATAGTCAAACAATTTTTTTTGTACATGATTGCAAGGTCATTGTGCTTTGGAAATTATACAACTACCATACTGGTCCGACTAAGTGCCCACCCATGGTGTTGCCTGATCGTCTGATTTATACTGGCCAAGCTTTGACATTTCAGCAACATTTAATAAAAACCTTATCAAGGCAATTTTCTATGGTATGCCTTGTATTGTACAAGATACAGGATGCTGCCTGTGCTTGTAATGTACTATGTAGTTAAGAGAACAAGAACTTAATTGATAAGACCTAAAACATGTTCAGTATGGAACCTTGATTTATTAGAAGTGTCTGAAAATGCCCCGTTGTCAGATATACCGATAACACCATGATTAGTAAAGAGAAACAGTCTTGCTTTTATTTCTAGCCTTGATAAGGTTTATTAAATACTAGTGTCAGATATTGCTTAATTATTCAATCTGTATTCAACAAAATCTCAACTTTTACATAATTTATTATCATAAATACAACTTTGAATCACTACTGTGATATTTATAGTAACATACATCTACTTTGCTACTACATAATTGAAGGAAACACGATTTTACCAGAGCTTGACTGGAGCTTTTTACTGCAGCGAGATTTGCAAGCAAATAATCTGTACTGTTTATAAGCCTATCATATACTCTACTTTGGCATTCAACCTTGTAAAATATATTGCAATATCATGAAGAATGAGATAACTATCAGTTAATACATGAGCAAAATGTAAAACTGTCATCCATTGTATAGCATATTCAGATTACATTGTAGGAGCATGTTATGTTTATCGTGAAAAAATACATATTTTTTGTGCAAGAGCTGACTACAAAACCTATCCTTCTTAATGACGAGAGATAATGTTTATTTTTATCAAAACACAGTCAAGCAAGTACAGAAAATGTTCGCTGTCAGAAATGTCTTGAGAAGGGTCATTGGACGTACGAGTGTACAGGGGAAAGAAAATATGTACACAGACCATCACGAACTGCAGAAATGAACAAAAAATTAAAACAACAAAATCAACAGACTAACCAGCAAGATATTTTGTGAGTATGAAATGATTTACTACCTCTGTTGGTGCAGGATTGATAACTTACTGATACCAAAGGTTTTTTTTGGCTATGTGTTTTATCGATGTTGCAGAATGCTGTGATAATGTATAAAGTACGGGTAACATTTATGTGGCTGTCAATTGTCCTTTGCCTTGTTTTGTTAATTTTTTTTTTTTTACATAAAGTAAACTACTTCTTTTTTTTCACTCAACTTTTGATTGAATCTGCTGAGTTTTGTTTGGCTCTGCAGGTAACCAAACACCCTGACTTGCATCATACATGTATGTCCATTGTTATAGTTTACGTTTTGTTTTATTTGCTAACCATAACCTGCATGTGTTTTGCATTTATTGTTTTTCCCAGAGCTTCCAAAGAATCCACCCTGAGACGAAAAAGGAAAAGGTTTGTAAAATTACCTTCCAAACAGTTGATGTTTTATCACAAAAATGTAAATTTATTGAAAATATATAAATATACTTGGTAATTAGTAATATGTGCTGGTATGTACATGTATGTACGGTAATAAGTAGGAGCCACTGATTTACTTGATTTTCAAATACTGTAAAATACTTTTTGAGTGTTTTGTATGGAATTTATTTACACTGATTTTTGATGAGATGAATGTAAAATATAGGAAAAAAGGTATGTTCACTGAATTATTCCTTCATCGAAAATAGCGATATATTCATTTCAAGCAAAATAAAGTATTTTACAGTACCGGTACTGTTATATATCTAGCAAATAGAAATTATCATTCTGTAAAAGATGTATTTATGAATATGAGTTCTATACAATGGATGCAGCATGCGCATAGCATGAAGACTGGTACTTTAATTCCAGTGAAATATTCAACATCTTATCAATTATTGAAACGTTATGATATTTTCTTGCAGGTCAGAGTCATCAGAAAGCAGTTCATCTGACTCGGACAGTGACAGTGATAGCGACAGCTCTTCAGATAACTCGTCCTCTAGTGACAGTGATTCAAATTCAAGTTCAGATTCTAGTGACAGTAGCAGTGATAGTGACAGTTCTAGCAGTAGCAGTAGCAGCAGTTCTGAAGATGAACGACCACGGAAGAAAAGAAAATAGATTTGTTTGAATGAAGAAAGACTTCCCAGAAAGTGTCTTTTTCATCATTAGAAATTCTCGGTTTGAGGACGTGGAATTGGAATAAATTGCTTGAGAATCACTTACTCAAATGAAATTGTCACTGCTGTGATGTTTCTTGGACTCTTGTGAATGAACGAGTTTACTAGTCTATGTTACTAGTACCGTAAAATCTGTATTAGAAGCTGCATCCCTAATAGAAGTTATATCCATTCTTTTTGAATAATTGAGAATCAGAAATTAATCATTTCTCATATGTGTAGATGCTCTAATAGAAGCTACATCCCCTCTGTTGCATTGTACCATTTCAATAAAAACCGCGGCTTCTAATACAGATTTTACAGTAATATATGCTTTTCCTAGTGACAGCAATATGATTGACATTGTTTTTATTGAATTTTACATTACATTTTTTAAAACAGTATTTGCATATGTGATTCTTAACAGATAAGCTTATTATAAATTTTTTTTAATTACTCGTACCTTTCTATGAATTAAACCTAATTATGCAAGAAGTACTGACATGTCAACTGGTCGAATTGTACTATAGTAACTCAGAACACCAATGCTGCCCATGAAATACCGTACTGTAAAATACTTTATTTTAGCTAGAATTAACTTTTGTTATTAAGACTTTTTGGGTGTTTTGTATGGAATTTATTTTCACAGATTTTTGACAATTTGAATGTCAAATATAGAAAAAAAAGTATATTCGCTGGATTTTATTTTCACTAAATCATTCTTTCAGCAAAAATAGCGAAAATTAATTCCAAGTGAAAATAAAGTATTTTGCAGTATTGCATTATATATTGCATGTACTTTGCAAGCAAATAAGGTATTATATGTGTCTGACTACCATAATTGCTCTATCAGAATTGCATGCTCTGACTTAAGTTAACAAAATACGAGTGCCAGTACTAAGTATTTTACTCACATACACTTCTAATACAGCACACATGATTATTCCCACCACAATACTATGGAGTAAGTTTTTCAGTCTCGTTTTCATACAAGCGAGGACTATTAATTAATTTGGGTTTAATTTGCACAGACATGCATTGACCGATTACATTCAAACTTAACACATAGACAGTGTATGCTTTTTTACATATGCATGCCATATGAAAAGTATGGCTGACTGGTGGCCATTTTTCAGAGATGAACAGGGCAATTTGATTCAAACGGTAAACTGGGACCAAAGATTAAGAAACAGACAGTAAACATGAAATGCCACAAAACTTGATAGTGGCAAAATAAGAGTTTATTGGCTCATGTCAAAATTTTTGTTTCACTGTTGACAAAGTCAGTGCCATCATCCGTTGTCGCCAACTTTAACCTTTTCTTAAAAACTGGCTAAAGTATGTGTTTTATACTCCCTAAAAATGTACCTTCTTTCTTAGAATTGATTAACATATCTTGATAAGTTTAATTTAATTAATTTTAATGAATTTTTTTGGTATAAATGCTATTCATGACTTCTGATTTCATATACATGTATAAGTACATGTACGTTGGATAGATGTCTGTTACATTTTTTGTGACAATACTTTCAAATCACTAATTTCACTAAACATTTTAGGTAATTTGTTGATTTCTTATTGGAGACAATAGTCTGATTGTTTTCATATTTTATATGTATATTCCTCAGATAGACCTCAGAAATGTTTATTTAGTGATAACTTCAACTCCAGAATTTTATTGAATATTTTTGGTATAAAAATACTATTTCTGAAAAGACCAGTTGCTTTGATAGTTTTTATGTTGACACCATCAATGAACGTGTCTCAGACTTGTTCATTTAAAGGCAACAACATTAATTCCTAATTTACATAGTAAGTGGATATTTTTACCATTTAAAATGCTACTAGCAACATCTTTTTAAAAACTATGAGCTTGATTGATACGAGTGAAATGAACCTGTCTCAGACTTGTTCATTTCAAGGCAACAACAGTAATTCTCTAATTTAAGAGAATCTTTCCACCATTTTGGGTTAGATATACTATTATCAACTACTTGCTTGATTGATACTAATGAAATTAATTATCCTGATTGATTGACAAGACTGAACACAAGAGGAACTGTATTTATATAAGGTGTACTGAGCCTGACAGTGTGATTATTAAATTTATCACTATCCATGTTGAAAAACTTTTTACTTTAAAGCGGTATGTGCTCTGAAAACCAACATATTTGATAAATGTTACTCACTGATCAGCACTAGCTTGCAAATCCTTAATGATAACTTGTAGTGTTTAATTAACAGGCACACAAACAGATTTATTGAATGCAAATAATATCAGTCACTATAAATATGCAAAAAGTGCAACCTATAGCAATATGCTGCCATTTCAGATATGAGAGTATGCTGAGAATATTCAGTTAAAATATTCTGTACCGGTAGATCCAACTTTCATTGTCTTGTATATTTGTTTACAAATGTGCAGATATTAGTCATTGAACTGTTTTCTGACAATGTCAATTTACTGTATTTATCTAGAAACAGTAAGTGAAAGTTTGTTCATGTTTTTAAAATAAATTCTATATTTATTATTCATGTCTTACATACTGTTTTGCATACATACAGGTATAAGACTTCTACATAGTGATATTGCTTAGTCTAGCTTGAACACTCTTATCGTATGTCCTTAGTATACTGTAAAATACTTTATTTCAGCTGGATTTAATTTTCACTCTATAGACTTTTTTGGCGATTTGTATGATTTTTGAAAATTTGAGTATAGGAAAAAAGGTATATTCGCTGGATTTTATTTTCACTGAATCATTTCTTCAGCGAAAAAGTAATCCACAGTATTTACTAAGAGATGACCACCGGTATTGTCTTGCATGGACACATTAGCAGTTCGATAGGGTGTTCTTTCAGTCCATGTTACTTCTTCCAATTGCATATGAAGCAAATAAGTGTTCGCAACTAGGGGCACAATATATGGGCGTTTGTAATTACTCCACAATTTCAAATACCTACTGAATGTATTTTTGGGGTCAAAGTCTATAGGGGGGGATAAGAGCCCTTTCATCAGAGAACCGCTGAATGGAATGCTATTAATTTCCCTATGATGACAGAATACTTTGTCATTCGATAGCCAAATAATTTAAAAACAACTGGAAATGAACTTTTCTCAGCGACGCATTTTCTAATTTACATCAAAAAAAGTATAGAGTGTCACAGAACTAAATGCTTCAGAACTAATTATAAGTATATTCAAAATTTTGAACAATTGGTAATGAATGTGCATTATATTTTGGCAATTAGAGAGATTTGTCCCCCCCTGTGATGCCAGTGACAGTTTTATCCTGCCAACCCCATATACTTTATATTAAATAAATTTGTAATGTGTACCATCATGCATTATGGAATCTTAGTACAATTACCCATAGTTATATAAATGAGAAGAAACTGGAATTACAAGCAAGCTTTTATTATCAAAATAATAGTTTTACAATACAATGTGCACACTATTACATGAAAAATATTTATCTGGTCGAGTCTACTCTTAGTATATATATAATTTACTTGTCTACAAATTATTATCTGAATGTGTCACAACTTATGATCGTAGATCACAATGCAAAATAGATTACATTTCCCATGAGGTAGACTGACATAGCAAAATTGGGGTCCTACTAATTAATGTGCGGTCCTATTGTTGAGCGATAACCAACATTAGTAAACAACATGGCGGACTAGACGAAATGCCCTGGCGTCGATCATAAAAAGTGTGGATAGCTGCTGGAATTCGCCACTGTTTTAAATTTTGAGCAAAAACGAACATTATACTGTACAAAGATAGCTGCTGCTGCTGCAGCTGCTGCCCCACGCGTTAGATATTTCCCCCTGTTCGCCCATGTGTTAGGTGTTCGCCCCCGCGTTAATTAGTAGGACCAGCAAAATTGTGTAAACTGTTTCCCCCATCCCTTCTCTAAAAGAGTTCAAATCATACACCTCAGTAAAATTTTCAGTCCATTTAGTGCTCAGTTTTAATTGACATCTAATAATTGAACACCTCTGTAAACTAAGACTGCTTTTTCACTTCAGTGTTTCATTCATGATTACACTGGAAATGAGCCCTTTAAATCAAACAGTATTCTTGATTCAGGCAGGTTTCACTTCAAGACCTCTATAAACTGAACATTTAGATCGGTTTTACTGTAAGACCTCTATATAAAACAGAACACCTCTTTTACTGCATCCCCCTTGTATTTTGCATCTTTCACATGCTTTTCAGTTTTAGAAATGACTCACTGAGCACACTGGTGAATATAACCTGTTATCTCCTTCAACCAGAGTATTTCAACTTTGTGTAATAGTTATGCATCAAAACAACTGGCAGATAAAAAATACAGATTTAACGGTGCTTGTCAAAGGAAAAAGAATCTTGTGTAAACATGGCTCATACACTCAGGAAAAAAAAAAGAGTTCTCCATTTACAGGAATTTACACGCACAAGAAAGTATACGAGTGAATTTGATAACACATGGCAGTCGAACGAGCTTGTAACAAACTGGTACATATTCTGCAGTCAAACAGGTATTTCCAATTGATAGTACTTATCTAACAATGAGTCTTCTATTTAAATATTTCTCATACAAGTTTTTCACTGATTTTTATTTACAGTTTCATATTTTGTAATGTTCTCAAAATTGAGCAATTTTGCAATGAGTTATTGTTGAACTGGTCTACGAAGAAACGTTACGATTGAATTTTATATTATAATGTCATATAAAAACTTTACATGATTTATTATGCTCTTTTTGCAAAGATGAAAATAATCTTGAAATCACTAAGCCAATGTTAACTGACTGATATTGAAACCTTACCAGATAACTTCTGCACGCGAAAGGGAGAACTGGACTAATAACTAATTAGATTTCATAGAAGCTATTAAGAGGAAAACATTTTGGCATACACTGCTCTTTCCTTTTTCTTTCTCTCTTCCAGTATATTTTTCACTTTCATCAGCTCATTCCTAATTCCTGTAAAGACAAATAAGTTTACATAAAATGCCACTGTTGTCTATCCTGACCTTTTTATGTGCAAAGTTTGAGTGCCGACAAATAGTACAATTTGCTAGAGAAACCATACTCCATGTTTGAGACTGTGCTAGAGCTGTAAGATCATCTTCCAATCATATTTGTATTATGACAATTTATTACATTATATCCTGGTGTCAACCAGTCCCAGTCTTCCCAAAGTTGCACAAGTTAGTGAATGAATCTTGACCAGTGAGTTTGTGGCACACTCGCCTAGGTAGGGGTTGCTCTTTTTTGGTGTTCAACTCAAAGTAAGATTTGAACTCTGGTCGCAATGCCGATGCAACAACCACTATGCTATCAGGTGACCGGCAACATATAGTTTAGCCCTGATACACTTCATTATTTTTGCAGCAAGGTAAATCCCAAAATAGAAAATCAGCATTGAAGAGATAATTCAGAGTTTGTTCTAAATACTTGTATGGTTTGATTTGTCTAAAACCAAATTACGATAATTCTAACTACAAGAATTGCGGTATCATTATGTACTGGTAACAATGGAAAAACTGAATTTAGCTTTTTACCTTTATCACTTGGTTGCAGTTTTTGAGCTTCCAGTAACTGAGGCATGGCATCTTCATGCCGATTCATTGCAGTTAATGCCTGTGCTTTCCTGAAATATGCCTTAGCACTTTTGGGATCCACATCTAATGCCTGTATCAAAAGAAAGAAAATGTATTTCTGGATGACGCTATGGAAATCTGACAATCATTTGACAAGTATTCATATCTATTCAACAATCTATTGGTCATTTAGAGAAAGGTATAATCAAAAACAGTCCCCTGCTACTCTTTGTGATTCTCCCATTTTTTTTACATGCATAGGTTTTATGTCACTTTCTGACTCAATGCCGTAAAGCAGTGAGTGGATGAACAGCCAATATAACCCTGATCACTAATCTTTTTTGAACAGTCCCAATGCAATACGGAATGCCTGATAACGTAACTACACAAGTGTGGCTTTGTCCATAGACCAAAGATAAAAAGATTAAGATAGAAGATTACTCATATTTTTTGAGAAAGTTGGCCACAAATCGCATAACAATGCTTCTTTTAGAAGCCAAATTTTTGAAAAAAATCAGGACAACAAACAGTACCCCATCATTCACAATATAACATTTTTTCAGACTATGTCACCAGTCTACAATTTGAGATATGGCATAATATCTCTGCCATAGAAACCTATGGTGAAAGCGTTATAATACTGACAAAATGCTCACTATCCGCTAAAATAAAATTTTCCCGAAAATTAGGCTGGTGACCCCCAAATTTGTTCAGGTCAATATCCTTATATTGTCCAGGAGTACAATTGATTGTAAAATGAATTAATTCTGGATATTTGCTTTATGAGTAGTCTTCTACCCTAATGTAGATATGAAATGTAAAACAATGAATCCCATAAACAAAATGTTTGGTTGTGATTGAAGCACAGTAGGATACCAATAAACTCTAATAATAATACCTTCTCGGCATTCTCTAAAGCCTGTTCATGTTGGTTTAATTTCAGACAACAAAACGATGCGTTGTTATACATGGGCAGAACTACACCTAGAACTTTTTCCTCTTGTTCCGCTGTTAGATCTGTTGGTTTACCGTCTTCCAAATATTCCATGTATCTGCATGGTAAGAAATGGTAGTTATGACATTTGTACGCATTCTAGAAATTTACACAACATTGATTTAGAAGATATGTGTATGAAACAGACGTGATATGAAATGTAACCATAATTGAAGTCACACAAATTTCAATATGATCACAAAATAAAATTTTCCAAGCATCCACTTAATCCTAAGATGCCACTGAACTTGAATAAGTTTGAATGATGAGGACATTATTTATTAATTTAGGCGTCAGATGAGAAAAAAATATCAGTTTGCCCGCATGCCAAAACTTCACTGTGGTTGAGGTTTTTGGATGGCACACATATTTTCATGAATTTTGTGAAAGTTTTGAAATCTAGTTGCAGCGAAAATTATTCTGGGGGTTCTACTTGTACCAACGACTTCGGAAAATGTTACATGAATGCCACAAAAATAATTTCTATGCGGGTAAATCAAGTGATTTACAGTATATATTGTTTCCTCAAACAGCTTGCTAATAGACCATTTTCCGTACACTGCGAGAATCACGCGTTATGCGTGAAATCGAACGTAAAAACAGGACAAACAAAGGTCATAGCGTCGTAGTGGCGTCAAACATCGCGTGGGATTCGACAAACGCGAAAGTATTTTGGGGACATTTCCATGCTTAATAATGTGCTGTCCACATTTGATGATAGGCAATTTCGATTAAGTAAGGGTATTCGTAAGCAATATTCCTCTGTCGAAGATCGGCCGGTCGATGTGAGTGACGAAATAAAGAAATTCGAGTTCAAAATCAAATCGTTCGATTTTTGCGGCAGACGTTCGACGCGCGTCTTTCATGCATCTCGCAATTGTACGGAAAATCACCTATTGTATTTTTATATTTATTATATTAATCAAGATATTTTCTTTTAAAATTTCAGTGTAAAATGAACTTTCAGAGGTGAATCTATAAGTCCATGTTTTATGAATACGTTTAGATAGCCACTAAAGTGATTGCTATGCCAAACAATGTACATTACACATGTCATAAAACTGAAGTCATTCCTACCAATCTACACAGATACAGTCGAAGTTATGGGTGAAATCATTGTACAACATGCACAAAATCTAGCTCTTTTGGTTTAATGAGTTGATAGGATACCAAGGATGTGGAATAACCCAACTGAACTAACCTGATTGCTTTCAAGTACTTGTCTTTAGCCTTCTCGTAACTTTGCTCCTTGAATAATTTGTTTCCTATTTGCTTTATGAATTCTGCCACCTCCATGACCTTTTGAAGCTGAATGCGAAACAGAACATGCGTTTATGACAATTCTTGACAGGACCCAACACTATCAGCATGCAAGTTAATAAATTATCAATATTCATCTAATATCATACAAGCATTCAGAAATATTCAACAAATATATAAAAGTCAATATCAGAATTCTCCACCAATTATATTACAACAATGGTGACTAGTTTGCATATAATTAGCATATCACTGCCAAACATTCCAAAGAAAAATTTAATAAATTTTATTACACTGTACACAATTACCGGTGGTATATACCAAATTAGTAAAACCACTTGGTGTAAAAAAACAAACAAACTTTCAATCAACTTTGAATTATTTAACAGGAAATACAGTTTCAAAACCCAGACTTTCATGTTGATAGAAATGAATCTTGTCTCACATTCAATTTTCAAAATTTCCTGTCAAGTATTTTTTATTCAGTTAAGTTGCCATATTGTAATATTTAAAGAACTAAAGAAATGATAAGAAAAAATAATGTTTATTTTATGAATAACTATTTTCAACAATTTATTGTGTTACATATTCCTTGTGAGTTATAATGTTCAGGAAATAAATTATGTTTGAACTTAACTGACAGGGCTTGTCAGAGACACAACTCTGAAACAGCATCCATTAAAACAAAATGCCAGCTGGAAATGATTTCAAATCCAATATGAAAAAAAAAATGATTTGCTTCAATAATGTTCAAGCTATGTACCAAGTTTGTCCAACCAAGAATCAGTCCGGGCACTAGCGGATACAATTCCGGAATGGTGATAATGCTTGGTTAGCATGCAAGTTTACATCCATTGGTCAATATTCAACCAATAGCATGCAAGTTTACATCCATTGGACAATATTCAACCAACAGCATGCAAGTTTAGCATAATCTTAGACTTACATCTTTGGTACCAACATCGCTATCTTCAGGGTAATCTGCATATGTATCTCCAGTACCATCATCTACGCATGTTACACCGTCTTCACCAGCAGGAATTTCACCACAGTCTTCTATTATGCATGCCTGTAAATAATCATTCCATGAGAAACCTTCATTCAATTTTACAATATTTATTACATGTATAAATATCCTATTTGCTTAATTTTATTGATGTCTTCAATGTAACCTCTTTTGCATATGTGGAATATACTGTAAACTTTGTCTGCGAGAAATGATCATGATATTCTGTTTCCATGACTGTGTCAATTTTCATGATAACCATCAGAGAAAAAATGGTGAAACGCATACAATGTCACTATTGAAAACCCTGGTGCTACTGCTGTCAAGCTTGGCCGTTCCAGATCCAGCACCTTCTGACAATCTTGATGAAACTTATAAAGCTAAAAATAAAGTGTTTGCAAATTTTGGTTCTCATGGCAACAAATGAAAGTGGGGCAACTAGTGAAAGTTTTACAGTTCAGACTACTAATCAATAAACTTGAAGCAGAATACGTCTATTTCAAAGCTGTATGCCACTTCACAGTCTCCCTCTGTAAATCTACCAGGAAGAGTACTGTTTGACCGATGAAGGGAGCTTACAAAAAAGATCAAAAAAGGAAGATTTACATATATTTGGTAAGAGTCATTACTGTAATGTATGATTTATGTGAAATGAAAATGTATGAAAGCTACTAGATAATTTACTCTGGAATCTTTCTTGGATCGCAGTTTCCCAAGAGTTTGATAAATAAGGAAGGATGGTGACAACCACTGTTCTTACAGGTCTACATCATATAGTATGTCAAGCTTGACAATCACTGCTGAAATGTGCAGTCCAAAATCACTTACTATGCTTGGCTTATCTTGAACTGTCTCTACATTTTCCAATCTTCGTAACACACCAATTCCTTTCAGGAGTTTTCCAAAGACCACATGTTTACCGTCAAGATGAGGACAAGGTACAGTAGTGATAAAGAACTGTGATCCGTTAGTGTTGGGTCCAGCATTTGCACAACTCAGTAAACCAGGAATATCGTGCTATGTAAAAGATCATAAATGAGAACATTGAACAGTGTGTATATTATGGTATTTCTCAGATGTGTAGATTGAGCAGTCACATTTACCAGAATTCAATTGATAATGAGAAATACAGCTCACACAAAATTGCCTTGATTTGTAGAAAAAAAATAGACCAGTCACAAAAACGTCACGGCAATCAACAATACTAACAAATTGACTAATATCAATATCAGAGTATGCAAATAAATCATGAATTAATTTGACTGCAATACTATCAGTGAGAGACCAGGAACAGGGATTTGATACAGCATGATACCAAGCTGTTTGATACAAGTGACACTAGTCTAGTATTATCCACAGCCAAGCAGCTCTACATCACATGAATAGCTTTTAAAAGTATAAAAAAAGCAAAAAAACAAACAAAGTAATTGCAATTTTACACAAATACCTTTAAATATCATATGCTCATTTACGCTAATAAGTCATAATGTCTAATCATTTTTTGCAGTTATGATCATCAAAAGTTATGAAAATCAACAGAATTATGATCCTTATTATTCTTTCAGAATTTCAGTCAACAAGCTATTTACAAACTAGTTGTCATAGTGTCGTTTGAAGAATAGAAATCACTACAAAATTCTTTTACTGCTGTAATATAAAGTGTACTTCCATATAATTTGTTTTTTTCCCAGCACATTGTTCAAACATGCATGGAATGGTTGAACATGAATATTGTGGTGTTTACAATACCCAATCAGCTAGTGATATTTCACACGTTACAACTATGAATGATATTGATCAAAATTATGTGATAAAAAAACAAAATCAACCAGTCAAAATCAACACCAGTCTGGATTATCTAATATAAAATTTAAATTGACCATTGAAAATACAGACCCCGAAAAATATAACCACAGTAAAGACAAGCTAAGAAACATCTATTAGTTAGATTCAACAATAAAACCAGTGGCTAAATTCCTACCTTAATATTGAAGTTCTCATCTTCAAACTTCTCCCCATATATACTCTCACCGCCGGTGCCGTCATGTTTGGTGAAATCACCACCCTGTATCATGAAGGACTTAATTACTTTGAAAAGACAGAATAAGAGCAGTGTTACATACTGGTACACATGATGTAGAACTTACTGCAGTGTGCAGCTTTAATAATGACACAATCGTGAGAAAGGTTCAATATTTTAGAGCAATTAACAACTACATTTCACAAAGACAATGTGACCAAAGTCAACCTTTGCAGGTGACGACCCTCTCGCTTTAATTAATACACAAATACTGATGGTAAAATGATGTTAAATGTAGTTTTAAAGTTGAATGCACCCAGTCAATGCATGTCAGAGTCAGCGTGCATGGCAGAGAACAGCATTCGTTAGTACAAAATTTCTGTCATTGTCCATTTTCAATTCTATCTGAAAAATTTTAAGTTTTAATGTTCAATGTATGTACCAAATAATTCTAACAATACCTGTCCATGTAAGGTCAAGATCAGGGTCCCGAAAGGCAGCAATGCTAAATTTTGATGCATTTTTAACATTAAAATGGCCACCATTCGGCCATATTGAATTAGATCGCCAAACAAATGGAAGTGAATATGTATGATGTATGTGTGTAGTTTAATTGGTCCAGGAATTTCTAAGATATAGGTGGAGATGGATGGACGAATGTACAGA
The DNA here is from genome assembly GCF_978046115.1 of Saccoglossus kowalevskii. Classification (NCBI taxonomy): domain Eukaryota; kingdom Metazoa; phylum Hemichordata; class Enteropneusta; family Harrimaniidae; genus Saccoglossus; species Saccoglossus kowalevskii. The sequence continues at coordinate 23,524,327 of NC_140644.1, forward strand.
GTCCCAGTTTTCATACTTTATCTGAATGTGGACTAATGCAATAGGCATTTTAACCTGTCTCAAATATGTTGCAAGTCAGAGACAATTTGGAAGCTGCACATGACAATCCTTAAATTGTATTTATTATTGCATAAAAAGTGTGTGCACTGATCAAACCAAAGATCAACTTACTTCTATGAAATGTACACTGTTTATAGTGTAATGGAACCCCTGAAGCACCTACTCCTTTTTCACCAGTGCATAGTGCTCGGAAATTTTCTGCAGTCTTTGGAACAACATCAGCAAATAATTCAAATATCATACGACCACCTACAACATAAAAGAAATGTTTGTTGTGAAAGGCAATGGTTTTCATGACAAGCATTTTGATAAGCGCATTCATTTAATAAAATAGTGTTAATTTGATATGCAGTAATTTCTGATCAACCAGTGGATTTGGATTATAGTTAATTTATAAAATACGTTATACGAACCACCTTGAGGCGAATATTTGAACATTCCTAACGTGACTGCCCAATTTATTCCATAAATAATCTGAATCGACTCTTTCATTTATATTTTTAGAGTATAATCACATATAGAAACCGAAGCTTTCCTATTTAACTCAATTAGAACAATCATGGTGGTAAACTTCCAGTGACGTTGGCCATTACCGCACTTTAATAAACCGTTCTATGTATAAGAGCGAGGTTGATATCCTCCGTACCGTGAAAGTCATCGACGAAAATCGAGGTGGTATTGGTGTCCATGATCACCGAACACACACGACCGCGCCACAAAACACATTATAACTATCTCCCTATTTCGATTTAACATTGCCATTACCACGAATTGCATTGTCACTTACTGTGTCCCCGTTGTTTCCATAGGTTGGGTTGGGAGCAACAATAATGACGTGATTACACCAGAAATTGTCACATGTCCTGTTTATGATGTCACCGAAGCATTAACATATTTTTGCATCACGTATTACTTACATTTCTGACCATCAATAGACACATCGAAGAAGCACCTAGGATTTTGTATTTCTTCCGCCATTTTGTTCAAATCTTCACTGTAAACACGTGTTTAACAGAGCGCCCTCAACATTGACCGGTTGACTGCTTCTGTTTTTGTGTGTGCAAAAGTCAGATGACCGCATTCACGAGTGTTTACCGGGGCCACTTGAATCAAATGTGGATAAGTATGTGTGTAACTGGGACCTGGAAAAAAAGACTAAACTCGTGATACAAAAACCTACTGTCTATATACTTTCCAAGACTAGGCAAGTGTAACCTCTCATGACAATTTCGGGACAATCCAGGTATACCTTGTTGAGTCACCTTGCTTACAGACAAACAAACACACGCACGTCTGCAAAAAATACAACTCCCTTTAATAGGCGGTTACTTTACAAGCTTTTCTTCTGACGTCCAATTTACTGTTCGATTGTGTCATGGCTTCAGTCAACTTTTTATGTATGATTGTTTATGGAAATGTCACTGGTGAGCCAGGATCGACACATCCACATTACATCACTTTTCCATTACAATATGTGAGTACTACTAACAGTCCAGTCAATTCGTGATAAATAGGAATTTAATTAACTCTGGTCACTGAACGGCCTAATATCGGCACTCAGTTGGTTGAACAATCAATTTGTGTTATGTTAGATTCAATTATCAACCTCGTCATTTATGCCACGAACAGACACTTTATTAAGGTATATACAAAACCGTTACATATCTTGTGCAATTAATTGGTTTTGTTTAATATATATATATTCTAAATTATTCAAGTAATTTATTTAAGAGTGGTTTCCACTTGTCCACGGGTACTTTCTCACATATAGCATTACGTTTCCCGTGAGTAAGTGTAATGCTATGCAGCCAATCGAGATTCCATTCACTAATCCATTCAAAAAACACATATTGTTCACCACAGTAACCCGAACGATTTGTCCCCAATACCTTAAACTCAAGCTGATATAAACGGTTTTAAATTATTGAATCCCATAGTCATTCTAATGTTTTCAATGCCATGGTTCATATTAAAAATAGAATAAAACAATTAGATATTTGCCCCCGTTACTAGCCTTTGCTATGTATATTGCCGACACTTTGACACGACATAGGCAGACAAATGGAATAGGAATAGTTTGTTGAAGGTATGTAACGTAATACGTACATAGTACATAATAATGAAGTATCCACCTTCACTGGTAAATATTTCCAACATTTAACATATACGCGCATCTTGGAGCAGCGAAATTTGTTTGCAAAAGTGTATTAATGTATACGTCGCGTAGCACCAATATTAGTGCAACTCAGTGTGGTGCCCAAACACGCATATTAGAAAGATGATTGGTGATTTGGAAATATTCAGAAACTCGATCAAACTAGTACTTTTACCGCGTGCACCTCCTTCCCAGGGATTTTAACATATAGGTCTCTTGAGTGGCCCGAAAATATCAGGTTTTTCAAATCAGCAAAAATGAATAAGTATTCAATACAGGATAGATATACAATACACCGACTACATTTGTGGCGTTTGCAATAACAAACACACGATCTCGAATGTATGGCTAAAACGATAACAATGCAAGATTCAGCTTACGCTGAAATACAGCTTAGAACTTATATTATGAAGCGTATGATTTAAATACCAAATTGCCTGTGTGTCCACGTCTGTCAATCTTTTTAGTGCTACAAAGAAAGTAGTTTCATGTGATTAATATATTCCTGGTGAATCACGAAAATACTGCAAAGTATAGACAAAGGTAGCGCGGCGATCGTATCAACTTTCGCTATGTCTGTTCGATGTTACCCCATATTGCCTGACCCGAACTGCGCGCAGTAATAATTTAAAGCGCGGTAGTCGAGATGTATGGGTCTCATATAAACAAAGATGGCGACTTTGACTGTTGCGCAGATCAACGAGTACGAACTGACACGTTTCCAAGCTTTAATTAGGTAATTTTCATATGATTGGAAGGTATCGAAGAAGTCACCGGCCGTAATCAGTGCAAGTCGCGCCCAGGTTAAACCTCATACTTGTGATTTCCATTTGAAGAGCGCATTGGATTGTGGGAAAATCAATGTTTATCAACACAAATGTCGAACATGCGCAGCGCGACGACTACCGCGCTTTAATGAGAAATAACAGCTCATAACAAACACAAAAAAAACAATGTTTTATACGTTTATGTTCAGTGACACAATTATATTTCGGCCACGCGCTATATTACTTTAGTGCCCATAGTAAACAAAGTACAGAGTTTATACAGCATTGATCACATGTGTAACTCACTATAAGCAACAAGTTATGTAACATCTGGCCAAGCTGACAACAATGGGCAATTGTCAAAGGTGGGTTAGCTTCAACGCTACAGTTAGAATTTGCAAAGAAGCACAGATTACGCACGAGTGGCATGCCATCTATTTTATCAATAGGCGGAATGTGCGTATTTTAAATTGCTTCGTTCAGTTGAATATGATAAAATAATAAATTCGAACTACCACTAGTAAACAAATAACCCATAATAAGAAGCATGGCAAATATTTCAAATTGAAGTAAACATGCACCACCCCCGCAAAAAAGTCAGAGCGTGAAGTGATAATCAAATACATGCGATTAATCCCCCGATATATATTCACTTTATGAAACTAAATAAAAAGGCAAGTTGGGAAACGCGTTTTTCAGATTCCTACAAACCAGGGAAAATATACGAAACTTTCACAGCCAAACGATCCGTTTGGGAAACAATGGGCCCCCTGTTTTGGAACACAGTTACACATATTCAACATAAATCATTTTAACATGAAGCAATACACGAAAATATATTTGTAATTGTGATCAAAAGAATGTAAAAAAAAGAAAAAACACAAAAAAAAAACACCCGTGCTCACGACAAACAGCTGTTAGTACAGTACAGTACAGTGCAGTGCTACACACATTGATTTACAGCATATGACGAGCATATAATACACGATAATTTGTTAAATTTTGTTTTAATTAAAAGTATATATTTAACATACTGTTATTTTTTTAATGGATCGGTTTGTTCAATACATACACGAATGAAGTTTCGTCTGGATAGTTTCCACCATATTGCATAATTACTTAGACCAAAGTTCTATTAAGCGTGCAATCCGGGTACCTAGTTTCAATGGTTTTGGCAAAAACATCAACTACATTTCATTGTGCAAGTTATATACTAGATAAACCATGACCAATCATTGCAGTTCTTTCACATGATGCAGATGCATAATTAAAGAAAATATATTTACGCACAGAAAGAGCATAGTTTTCATACCTTCTGGAGCCAGTGCAGGAAGAACCTCGGAGTACTGGTAAGTTTAGTTTTCTTTTTACCCACTATGTTATGCATTTGTACAATGAATGTTCTTTGACTTTCTTTCTTTACTTAGAGGTAATTACTAATTTGTCCACCAGAATGTGCGACATTAAAAAATCACCGATTCATAAAAATAATACTAATTTTCAGAAATGGTCGTAAGAAAACTAACACTAATTGCACTATATGTGGCAGCATTAACCATTCAACAGGTAGGTCATTAGTTTGTTATTCTATTTTACACGTTGCTTATCTCCAATTTGCCATATATTAATGCATCTTCTAGCTATTTACAAGTCACACATGATAACAGAAGAAATGATTACATATATTATGAAACACTTACGAGATGACATGGTCAAAATTAAGCTTCTGATCATGAACACCCGATATATGTAACCAATATTTAGATGCCAATCAGTCAGTGATACTGACCCTGGACATGAAAATCATTTTCAAAAACATATACTAAACATATACATGAAAAAAATCTATCTGAAAAGTAAATAAAGTAAGCAAAAATAACAGGCAACCGAATTTAACTTCTCTGATGAGTGAATGTGCAGAGCGAGTGACTAAGTTGTACACCAGTTGCTGGAGAGTCTTCGTGACGTGGCACGGTGACATGTGAACTATTCGTTTTAGAAGATATTTGAACCCGGCACTCGTGTGTGTAAAATTTATTCCGTCCAAAGAAATTTATTTTGGTGCAACTCTGGAAAAGCAATTGGTATGCTTAAAGCAGGAATACATCAGAATGCTATTACCCAGCTTGTTGGGGGACGTCGGAACAGAATTGTTTTTGAGGACTCCATCATTCCCGTGACCAATCGCGATCTCAATAACCGCAAGTGGTGTCAAGACGAAACGCGAATAATTCCAGATTCACACACCTTTGGGATATCTTACCAACAACTAACTTGATTGCTGGCAGTATTCCCGAACTCCACAAAACAGTTTGCGTGAGTGCAATATCCGGCCGCGGTATGTCTTGGTTGAACACAACGTAAAGTGTACAGCGAGGTTGAAATCGGGTTAGTTTCATAGAAGTGTCATAGAGTCGAGGGTATTACTGCTCTAGGGCATGATCCATTCATTCATTTATTCCAATCGACTTCTCGTTACGTTGCAACATATCAACACTAGGCTACACTTCGCTAATGTCGCTACGGAACGACTGAACAAGGTTCACGTGCATTCAAGGCGTTATGTTGCCCGTGGAGCGAGATTCAAAGACGTCTGAGACGTCTACATAATAAGACATATCAGCAAACTTGCTGTCATAAATCAGCTGCAGTAATTGAGAACAGTTCAACAGTTCAGTCCAAGCGGCATTTGAGCTTTGGTCATAGCATTTCGTTCATATCACCATACATATGATTGTTACGTATGGGCTACTATAAAGCAAAACTGCATCTAGATTTGCCTTTCAGACACACATAATATATATTTACGTTGTTGCATGACATTTTTGCTCAGCCATGATCATACGGTTGTGTGACATGTGTCCCTCTCGAAGAAATTGACTGCCTTTTTTATTGTGAGTAAGTGTTAATGTATACCTCGCCGGACACGTTTCCATATTTTCTATAATTCGCATATTAATTTTAAGTCTTTGTTTATTTACCTGTTGAATAATTACTTATTCGTCGCCAATTTAGTTCTCTTCTCCCCGTTTCGTCACGGTATGAAGTTGTTAACGTGATCTTCAATGTTACAATTTTGCAAAGATACTGATCAAGAAACATACAATTGAGATTTAATATGTGGTATTTTGCTTTAAAGCGTTTCCCAATTCCTAACATGAGCGACATGTACATGTACATTTCCGTGACCGATGTTACATTCCACCTTGGGGACATTTATTTTCGAGAATGTTATACGAGGGATATGATCATTCAGAGGGACCGAGTACGTCCGAGCAACTGTAATTGTAAAGATCATCAAACAAATAATAACCCTGCCCGCCCTGTTTTTGGAGTTAACGAGTTCCCTGTGAATAGAACTAGTTAACACCTGCAAACATGTTTTACTTCAATTAAAAATAATTGTTTGACCGTCTGCAAAACCCAGTGAAGATGAACATTACCATAATTTCACAAATCCAATCATATATAATTAATTAGAATCTTATTTGCGTATTCTGCACTCATATAACGAACAAATTAATTACTGGATAATTTAAACAGTGTCGTCACAAATTAGACGTCTCGATCATCTCAATATCTGCGAAACTGATAGGAAAAGTAGCGAAGTCTTGATTGATCAGGTTCATATTATGACCTGAAAAGGTTACATGTATATATATTGTAGGTAATTATACTATGTGTCAGTATACCGTCAGTTGTCACATCTCGAAAACACTACATTCAATAGTAAACTATATGGATTCATTAAGATAATATATAAATACAACAACGATGATTGAGCAAAATATTATTATTCAAATCATCGGGTTAAGGCGAATGACTACAAGGTAAAACAATATTTCCACTCCATTCATTAGAAATTATTCGTATAACGACACTGCCCACGTGTTATTACCATTTTTGTTGAATATGAAATTATCCGGCATTGACTTATAATATCTCATCTTCCAGTATGTTACAGCTGATGACGTACCATTCCACAGGACTCTGCAGAGGCCAGGCGATGGTTCGGTGGGTGAACAAAGCACACTATCAGGAAGACATGAAAACGAAGAGGTGAGAAAAACAAAATTAAGTAGTTTCAATCTGAATAATGTCACAAGCCATACCAGTTGAGTACTCATATTACACATATAGTCGAGTGGAATTATGTCATTATGTAACTTAAATAACCCTACCTTTTTGTTTGTTTGTTTGTTATCAACATCCAATTAGCACGATAATCAATATTTCGACGACTAGCTATATACTCCAATAAGTTTGTTGCTAGACTGAAGATATGAATATGTTATTATATCTGACTATATCTACTATACCAAAGTACTATTTTAGAATAATTTGCATGTTAGTTTCTCTTTTCTCCTATTTGACTAGCTCTAACCGTCAGGTGAGATTAATCCAAAACTACAGTGTTTGAACTTCGTATAGCCGTTAAATATAAATAGAAACTGAGCTGATATTTTCATAAAACCATAATGCCTTTCTTTATCATACGCTGATACGCATGTATCTTCTTGGTTCCAGGATTACAGCAGTCTGTTGAGAAAAGCCCAGCATGATAAACGCCAGTATCAAGGTAATACATGTACACAGAAGTTGTTTAATGTAGGCAATATATTTGTGGTTCAAACATAATCCTGACTTGAAATAAATTACACCAATCGCGTTTTGAAACAGAAACACAACGCTACGTGTTTTGATCAATTCTTAAATTGGCAGTAACTTCTAAATGCTAAGCCAAGGAAACAAAACAAGGAACATTTTGACAGAAAATACGCAGTTATGTACTATATACCAGTGCATAAATACACTATTGTGATTGGACAAGAACTTGTTTTACATTTTTGGAAGGATAATTTATTTATTCAATGGTCTGTCGACCGTCCATCCATCTATTCAGTTTTGATATGTACAAGCAAATGTTAAACAACAAAAATTCCAGCAAATTTCTTTTAACCACCCAGCAAAACGAAAATCTAATTAGATGACATTACTGGAATTGCTAAATTATTCCACAAGTGAACAATTCAATTCACATGAACGAGTATTGACATTGGTTACATATACAGTTAATGAATATTCCTATTTCTAGTGAATAGTACCTGTAAAAGAGTAAATGAATTTCTTCTTATATCTTTTGAATAATGATATATATATATGTCCTCTCAATTTCAACTAAATTGCGTTCATGTCACCGTGTCGCAGATATCGCTCACACACTAAAGATTACTTTCCGAGATAATTCCACTTTTAATTAAAAATATTTAAAAAAGACATTCCAAATTAATACTTAAATTGTTCAGGGCCTGAATATCAGCTTGAGGACAATCATTTTTCCATGATAGGTCAAACATATGAATAGAAAATGTTATTAATAAATCATTACTCTTTGATAGTTAGCTTTAATTCTGTTTATGTACTGCAATGAAGGACATTATAATATGTGTATGTTAGATAAATGGAACAGTTATTTTAACGAAAACGAGGAGTCGAATGTACTGTTTAGCTCAAACATTTTGTGTTGTTTCCATTGCTTAAAGCCACTTAAATAATAACTCATCATAAATTGTGAAATATCTCGCTACCTTCAGTGAGAGATTATTGCTTAAATATAGTACATTGAAGTTTCTGTGTGTATTTGAAGCATTCAACCATTCACTAAAACCAAGGTCCGAAAATATTATTATCTTTTATTACAATATAGTTGTAACCTATCAACCTCAAATGGCATTTATTCTGAAACAAAACTTTATAGACTGTTCTCAGGAGATAATTCAATTTATTCAAGTCATGTTGGTGATTGCGGTTTTTCTGAAATTAATTATCTATTACCTTTTTAGAGTGTACTAATATGAACGATTATTACTACTATTATTATGATTGGTATGATTATGATGATATGTTTATATGTGACAATGGACAGTGTATTTTCCACTGGAATCAGTGTAATGGATATCCTGATTGTGACGACTGGAGTGATGAACTTAACTGCAGTAAGTCCTAAAAAATACATTGTTGAATCATTGCAACATGACATTATTTCATTTGAGTCAACATGTTTCCAAACGTTTACATGTCGATCGAAGATTAAAAATAGAAAAAAACATGGTTAATATGCTGTTTCATGAAAAAATAACCTTGTTCTAAATATAATCTAATCTCAGATTAGTAAGATAATTTGATCCCTGTGTAAACATAGGTGTAATAATTTTATGTGGAATCGTAATAAACCATAACAAATTATACCACTAGTTTTTCACTTTATTATCCACAACAGTTTTGAAAACAAACAAATCTTAGTTCTAAATTTATACCTAATCAGATACAATGTTTAGGGATTAATTAAGTCACATATATACACTCTTTTTCGATGTATCGATATTTTGCACAGTATCTAAAGATGTTCATACTTTGGTTCCGATTTAATTTAAAAAAAAAACAATAACATATTTTACGCGAGTTCCACTTATGTTATACACGAAATAAGATTGAGGTGTGGTTTCCCAAAAAAGTATATGATGACATTTACATAATTTTTAGTATGTTAATTAATATAAAAGACTCTTCTAAGTCCGCTCTTGACATAACTTAGTGACACAAAGCCGTTCAAAACGTCAATATTTTTATGGAACATGCCCGTTTCTCTGTAAAAAAAGACCATGATCATGCATGAGAAATTATTGACTTAAAATAACGTACACATCAACATGCGAATGCCACATGCAACAATATAGCTACCAAAACACTGTTTAAAAGTATGTCATTTGATTACATACTACCGAAATTGTATTCACAGCTTGTTACAGTAACCAACTTAGATGTGATACAGGCATTTGCATATATAAAGGACATATATGCGACGGGTATAATCATTGTCAGGACTGGAGTGACGAAACTGGTTGTGGTAAGTATATAAATTGTTATTCTTTGACTAATCAATAACCGAATTTATATTGCTAGAAAGTTGCAATTGCACCCTTTTTTATTGCAAATTGAATAAGACTAATCAATAATTATAAGTGCTTGTGTTTGACCGAGTCTGGTTGACACCAGGATAGCGCATTAAAATTGCCATTTGATAGAGAGATATGACTTATGTGTCAACACTAGCACTTGCAGGAGAGACAACAGTGACACTCAATGTCCAGAACTGTCGCCTGGCTCAAAAACATTTAAAAACAAATCAATAATCATACTGTCCATTGTTTGTCAGACTGCCAGGGCGACCATTTCACATGCAACAATGGGCGGTGTCTACCCTCAACAGTGAAATGTGACGATCATAACCACTGCGAATATGGCGAAGATGAATATTTTTGTTGTGAGTATTTAATCGTCATCCTATGAACAGAATTATGATTCCTCTGTCTACAAGCAGTTCAATTTATTGTGGCGGGAGGGACCCTTGTAGTTCAATTCTGTATATAGAAACGTCTACTTTTACCAGCATTTCTTATACAAGAAAGGAAATACACCTAGTAACGAATACGATAAATTGCAACATGACTGTGGTACACTATTTGAGCTGGTGTGCCAAAGTTCGCTGCTAATAAATTAGGTAATTTGAGATTAACTGGGCTAAATGTAACCCAAGAATGTAATGGATTACTACCGAACTACTTTGTTACAGGTAACTGAATTCGCTTGACTCACGATAATTTAAGTAAGTAAACATTTGAAGTTGATATATTTCATGCTAATGTCGTTCATTGCATTACAGCATGCAATACCACAGATGACTTTCTGTGTGATAATGGTCGATGTATTCACTCACATTACGTGTGCAATAATTATGACAATTGCGGCGACCTCAGTGATGAACGCAATTGCAGTAAGTAGAACACATACATTTTAACAGCACATAACGTACATAAATCTCATTTTACTCGTCCACGCGTCTAAGTGGATCTCTCGAATCTTGAAAATATTATACAATGTTGATTTGCTTCCAGCATGTGATTATAACGAATTGCAGTGCGATGGCTACAAGTGCATATCTGAGTGGGATGTATGCGATGGCTACATACATTGTCAAGATCTGAGCGATGAGATAAACTGCAGTGAGTAATGCATCTATGAACATTTTAAACAAACATTTACACATTGAAATCCACAATAATTTTACTCCGCACGTTATTGACACTTTAGCTGGCGATCCGTTTATATAATTAATTTTGGTGTTTTGAATACGTTGATAACTGCAATTCACTGATGTAGTATACCTGATTTAAATACGGAATTTTTAGTGGAAAGTGCTTTCACAATATACGACAAAACATTTTTTAACAACTTAACAATCAATTCTTTTTTCGTCCTGAAGACGTCTTTATTACGTGTTGGTCATTTTTCTATCAGCTTGCAGTGACGACATGTTTACCTGTGACAATGGTATATGTATTCATCACAGCTACAATTTGTGTGATGGTTATAATGATTGTATTGACTGGAGTGATGAACTCGATTGCGGTATGTCAAATGTAGTGATATTTTGAATCCAATTAGATTACGCTGACGCTGTTGTTTAGCCATGGGTTTATGATGAAACACTCTCACCACTCACTGACAGATACAAATCACGTTAACAGTTCTAAACCCCTTGACCACTCGGTTAAATAATAAAACAAAATTCGATACGTATACCAATTGCAGTCTTCTTCATCACAAATGCAATGTTCGCTGTGGAATGTTATGCGAGATAAAGTGCATTTAATTAGCAAATATACTTTACAAGCTTGGTAATAATTTTATAATAAAAAGAAAATTGAGAGGGCGATTTATATTAGTCAAAAGAGCTACTTATCTAACTCAACCTGTTCAGATTTATACATTTCATGGAAAGAAATGTGAAGAATAAATAGTTCTGATTCCCAGAAGAAAATTCAAGTGTGGTCATTATTTATTCCTACAAATTAGAGTGAAAAAATATTTTTTTTTAGATTATTTGAATTAATTTAAAATATTTGGTAAATCATTTGAAACAAATATGCTACCACAAAAAACGACACAAACGTGGTTTCACAATTGATATTGAGAATAATATAGATAGCAGTCCCAATGCACTGTAGTCTACATTAAATAACTTGGACTAAATAAATCATTAGAACCCAGTCATATTGGTAGTGTATAATATGAGGTTATTACGAGGATACCTCAAAGTATGCACGAAGACAGTACAGCAGAGGTCGATGGGACGGCGTACTGTCTGAGTGCATACTTTGAGGTATCCTCGTAATAAACTTATTATTATACATCTTTTCTTTCCAAGGATACATCATGGGAATGCCGAAATCCAAAAAGTTTAGAGCAGAGTCAGCGAACTTCTTTGTGTGGAGTCCGGTCAAACCCTGGTGGCAGCCATGTTTGTTTTTATTATTAGAGGGCGCGTACGTACGTAATCATTCCATATTTGGAGTTCGCATTTCCTAATATAGTAGGATGAAAATACCCCTTGAAATACCGCAAAATTACGGCACGTTGTAACTTATGGCGTTACGGCGACAGATGTATATTAATACTATATATATGGTGGTTTTCAATAAATGAAGCAAATTACTTTGTTAGGGATGTTGCTGTGTAGACCACGTGTTCGTACTCACGCGTCAATTTCACAAAATAAAATTTACGAGGGCGCACCTACAAACTTATTATACACGATTTGCTATATTTGTGATTGACCCTGCTACCGAGTTGAAAAGGCAAAATGGTCAAATGTCTCACTCACTTTATCGAAAGTCTGTTTCCAATCATACATCGCCACTATGTCTGGTTCTACCCATTCCGTCACGCCAGCAAAATACAATAATGTGATTAAATCCATGAAGAATTACTCACTGTTGCTTGAATAATTATTAAAATTTTGAATCCAATAAATAGACTGTAGTTTACCTGGGGCCTTTGATTGTGGATATTGGAATTGGGGATGTTTGACAAGTAGCATGGTTTGTGATGGTCACAATACCTGCAATAAAGATGAATTGTACTGTGGTAAGTATTATAATTATATTCGTACGCCAGATTTATAACACAATGTGACTGTAATTATTATATTGTAGCAAGCATATTACCTCCTCTCAATAATGGGCACAAACTTAAATTTACCCAGTGTGTTGGTATTAATCTTGCTTGCCATTTCATTTTCTTTTCAATAATTGTTCCAAAAGTGTAGACTAGTGTGTGCATAATATAATTATATCTTCGAACTGAATATTATAAAGAAAATAATTTCAAATTATCTTAGTCTACTACGTTAAATAATGGTAATACATCATGTTGTATATCATATATTTATGATAATGACATTCAAGGCAGAGGAATGCTTCTTCACCAATGCCATCATTCATCATTATTATTCAGGCCAAACACTGAATACATAACATTAAGTTTTGTTTATATCGTGTATTAGGTGATGCGTGCCAAGGATTCGAATGTGAATATGGTCGATGTATCCCAGAAACATCACGGTGTAATCATTATCTGAATTGTAGATTAACTGATTTTAGTGATGAAATTGGATGTGGTAAATATAGTCAGTTGCTATTAAAAGTTATTGGATTGTATTGCCGTTTACGGATTCTGAATTTTGATAAGGTGTTTTGAACGCCATCATTTTTTGGACGTCAGTTAGAAAGTCACTTTGATGTGTTTTATCATTCTTCCAAAAAGTTTATTTATGTTCAGCGTTATTATTTATATATTTCACGTAACATGAGTGATTTATGAGTGATTATCGTTTTAATGAAAAATAACTTAAATAAGCCCTATACCGACTCCGTATTTGGGTGCACATACAGATGACGTAGTGTACATCAGTTGTGTTATTTTCATCCATAAAAACTGTGGCGAAGGTGCCATGATCAATTTCAATTTCAGTATTATACTCATCAGTAAGTGCAGTTTTGTGTCTGATTGTTCATATATGCTGCTTTAAAAAAACAAAACAAACGTGTCGTTCTTACTACAGGAACAGTTTAAATAATTCGACATTATTGTGAATTTCGAGGTTATTTTCTGTGCGTACTTCACACATTTTAAATTTACCGACAGTGAAGTGTGGGTGTACTTTGAAAATAACGTTGTGGTGGGTTTTCTCGTCCAAATATATCACCAATTTAAACACTAACATTTTTACTCCTAGCATGTAACGACACCAACGAAGTATTATGTAGTAATGGAGTTTGCATTTATGATTGGCAATTGTGTGATGGTGATAATGACTGTGGTGATTGGGGGGATGAAGGCGAAAAAAACAATTGCAGTAAGTGTATTTCGATATTGTTTCCTTGATATGTAGTCAGTGAATTATTGTTTTTTTGTCCAAAAAAGCATATTAATCTCCCGTCCTTATCCCATATTTCTATATACAATATAAAATGAATATATTGTGTTCAAACTTTATTCATGCATTCATTTACCATTCTGTTTTCTTATTGACATTCTAAATTTTAGCATATGAATATTGCGATGGGTTCCGATGTGCTAATGGTATGTGTACGGGGTGGTACGATTCAAAATGTGATGGATGGGCTTACTGTGACGACAAGAGTGATGAAATGAATTGCAGTGAGTACAACAACTGTTATTTTCACACAGCTGTTTTCAACTAATATCAATATTGACAACATAATCGTGGCAACACAAATATTTGTTTTTGTTTAGCTTGCAATAGTGACTATATGTTTCTATGTGACAATGGTGTTTGTATTGAGGAATGGGATGTATGTAATGGTTATTTAGACTGTGGGCACCCGGACATTTCGGATGAAATCAATTGCACTAGTAAGATAATATTGTTTAAATATTTACATTTATAACATAACACATATATATATAACATAACATATATACGTACGTTATAATTATTATAACAGATCATCCACGTATGTTAATCAACTGTTATACTAAGAAAACCTGATTTAGATAGGACTCATTATCAGTAGGTGTCGGTCGTAGCTTGACACACATCCAAACATAGATTGAACAATTTATAAAGCGCAGTTAATAACCCCACGTCATTTGGGATGTGGTGAATTGGTTGTTCTCCGCCGAGTGTTACATAATTCTAAGCCTTTCTGATTTCTATATTTACTCATGATAAGTAATTGTGTTATCATATTACAGATTGTTGGGAATATAGTTTCCATTGCGACAATGGACTGTGTATAAATCGTGACCAATTGTGTGACGGTTATAATAATTGTGGCGATTGGTCAGACGAAATTGGTTGTAGTAAGTATCATTTAAATTAAGAGCAGTTTAACACGAATATATGAAATCTTGTTTCGATTATAACATAATACAATGTTACAGCTGAAAAGTGTATGTTTATATTACAGAATGTTCAAATACAAATCACTTCACGTGTAATAACAAGAGATGTACTTCTATTGAAGCAGTGTGTGATGGTTACGATCATTGTGGGGACCAAAGTGACGAAGTAAATTGCGGAGGTAATACATTGATAGTGCTCAATCTATTTATTTATCTGGTTAGTTATTATTACTATCATGGAGTTAGTTTGTATTTTAAATTAACAACTAATAATTACACTATTGTGTGACAAATGAGAATCGATCTTAATTTCATCTTCTTTTTTTGTCTGATAGATTGTTCTGATGGTTATTTTCTATGTGATAATGGCATGTGTATTCCGCATTATAAAGTTTGTGATTATTATGATAATGATTGTGGTGATTACAGTGACGAGAAAGAATGTAATAATACAGGTACGTGCAGCACAAATTAATATAGTCACATCGTAGTCAGAGCTACAACGTATTGAAAAATACATGGCCCTTTACGTATAAAACCATTTCTTATTACAGAATGCAATAGCCATTATGAGTTTCAATGCGAAAATGGACGGTGCGTATATAGGCATGACCTTTGTGACAATTACAATCACTGTGGTGACTTAAGTGATGAATCTGGCTGTGGTGAGTATTTCAACAATTGTAGGATAATACGTCGTGCATCGCCATCCGAGTCGTATCCGTTTCGCGCTGATGGTTAGAAAAGCAGTCATAATAAGGTATTGTATGACAGTTTTATTACTGCGACAGTCTGATATAATTTGCAGCAACATTAGCCATGGACCTAAATCACGAATTGCATCGTTTGCTGCATCAGACCCTGTTGCATTTGTTGCTCAGCGTCTGGACTACCTATGGCATTTCTTTCTGCACGGGGTATGCTTAAAAAATAGTAAAATAGTAATCATTCACCGTAAAGCAATTTCATTGTGAAATGTTTTGCAGAAAATGTTGATTTTGTTCAGAGATCATCAACAGCAAAATAACTTTACGTGATTGTATTACCTATCACATCTGAATATTTAACTAACTAACTAACGAAAATTATAAATCTATGCGTCAATACATCTGGAACTCAGACATGTAGTCCCACAGCAAGGAAAATTTATCACTCAAACACATGGATGGTGATATAGTCTGCTGACGACGAGTGTGTCCTGAGAGTCGACGATAATTACGCTAATATATAAAATAGTCGTTAAAATATTTTGGTACGCTGATGAATGTAGGGAATGCTATGCTGTGTTATTCAGAGCAAGGTACCTCATTCTTAAGCCTAATTTGTTTTTTGTACAAAAGTCTAAGATATAAGCAAATCCTGCTCTGCACATGCTACCCTTAAATTATCATTATTTATAATCAAATGGTTTCTGTATATATCCTACATCATATATATTTATCAGATTGCAATGATGAGACAAGTTTCAAATGCAAAAATGGACGGTGTATAGCAGCCGAGTTACAATGCGATGGATACAGTCAATGTTGGGACGATTCCGACGAAATCAATTGTGGTAAAACAATTTGTCTACTTTATAATTTTATGAGACAACTAAACCTGAAAAAGTTACTTAAGTTAAAGGAACTGTAGCCATTCGTCGATAGCATATATATAATTTTCCATTAAACTGATCAAATAGTAAATCTGTAATATGTTGTTTTTGTCTTCTTTTCATTTGTTAATAATAATTTGTAATAATAGAATTACATTCATCGTTGTAGTTGGTTGCCGAAAAGGGTCCTTCTTGTGTAATAATGGTCGCTGTATTGAAGATTATAATTTGTGTGACGGATATGATGCTTGTGGTGATTGGAGCGATGAAAACTGTGGTATGTATACAAGATGATAGCTTTACTGTATATTACATGTGTATTGCCACGCCGCCAGATCTTTATATATTTGAAAGTAATATACGGGAAATATTATATTATCACATAGGATACGATTCTGCATTGCATTCTCAATGCAATAATGGAAGAGTCATCCCAAAATATATGGTATGCAATGGCCATAGTGACTGTGGAGATGCCAGTGATGAACTGAACTGTCGTGAGTTTAATAAATGTTCACTTTTGTGTTTGTACATCTAGATTTGGTAACACAGATAAACATAACCAATATAACTGATTATAAATTCGGGCCATTACAGTTATCTTCAGATATTTCTTGCTTCATATAGACATTATTGACAATAGTGCAAATGTGTTCGCACAAAGATATACACAGCGATGTATGGGGCTGTTATTTTAAATAAAAATGTCAAAGCATTGACAGTATATTGGAACATATTATGATATTTGAACCCCAAGGGTACTGCCTAATAAAATATAAACTAGGGAATAACGATGCAAGTAACAATACTAGAATATAAAAAGATGCGCCTATGTATCAAAATAAAGATTAATTGAGGACAGCAAACAGAACTTGATAAAGAACCTGAGATTGATATTTTCAACACAATATACACTCTTTTTGTAAATTATAAAATGTCAAAAAAAAAAAAAAAACTCTCCATCATAGAAAGAACAATTATTAGGTGTTCAAGTATAATACATTAGTTTAGCTGGTCTTGTGCCTGGAATATGATCTCAATATAATTCAGTACAGCATGAATATTCGTTAATGTACATTAAAAATACACTATCGATAACACAGAGCAGGTAAATATCCTTTTATTGTCGAATACGCTCTATCACACACAACAAACACAGAAGGTGATTTAACATGCGATAATAAACGAATCTATTCTATATCCTCAACCACATCATCTATAAATTGTGCATTTTATGGTTGTTAAATATGCCTTCAAGTAGAGGACTTTAAGACAACATAAACAGGACATATCTGTTTCAACCCTACGTCACCATCTATTTATTTATGACATGTCATTTTGCATTTTCAGCTTGTGAATTCAACTGTACAAAGTACGAGTATTATTATCACTACTATTACTACTACTATCACTATTACCACCACCATAGACAATGTATTCCCGCCTTCCAAATTTGTGATGGTTATTATAATTGCTGGGATGGTAGTGATGAAGAGAACTGTACAGGTGACATTTATCATTATTAGATATAGAACATGCACCATTATGTAATTAGAGAATTGAAAGTATCATCACATAATTACTGTTCTCTGATAGATATCCACCAAAGGTACCTACTTATAAAATATAAAAGGAACTTGATGCATGGTTTTATGAAAAAAAACGTAGTAAACAAATCTCATAGTGGTCCCCACTAGGCATCTGCAACAACATATCAAAATCTGTGTCAAAGAAAAACAGTAAATAAAAAAAGATAAACTTGCATACAGTCTCTTTATTATTAGGTGTTTTTTTCAATAAAATATGGGACTGTGTGAATGGCAAAAGCCGGAATATCGCTAAAAAAACACAAGATACATGTGAATCTTGCAGACGCCCACTCGCGACATCGGTGATGATTGTTACCGGTCTGATTTCAATGCGTCATGCAATGATTGAGAAGGTCATTATAATCCCATCAATCAGCGTTAAGGACAACATTTGAGTTTGATTTGACAGTTTATTAGAAACAGCACCAAAACTGCAATTTCGCGCGTTTGGATTTCCCTTTATTTTTTGAGATTTTCATGATGGCATTGGAAGACTACTAGGATACTGGACTATACATCGCTTTAAAATACCAGGAAGAGGTCGTGGATGGGTACTCTTCTGGTCGCGATGTCGGGAAGCTTTTGCCAGTTATACATTCCCAAAGTTTTATATTATTGAAAACAAACACCAACAAACATACAATAGATAGATACTATGCAAGTCTAAGACCAAATTTTTGGTGGTTTTCATTACCGAACAAAGCCCCATCTGAACTCCCGAAGCAAGTTAAAACGTTAAGCAGTATTTGAGAAGCCGTCTTCCACGGACAGATGATCCGACAGATGCATTGATTCTTTTGATTCTTTCCACAAAAAGGCCGACGTATAATTTAAAGCGCGATAGTCGTCGCGCTGACCATGTGCGACATTTGTGTTGATAAACTTTGATTTTTCCCATAATCCAAAGAACTCTTCAAAAAGAAATCACAAGTATGAGGTTTAACTTGGGCTCGACTACCTCCCAATCACCCAAATATAACCTAGTTATAGCTTTGAAAGGTGTCAATATGTACTCGTTGATCTGCGCAACAGTCAAAGTCGCCATCTTTGTTTATATGAGACCCATATTTCTCGCGCTTGCGTGGCGCAACGACTACCGCCCTTTAATTAACATATAACGTGATGTGATTAATTGGGGAGGCGGGGGTATTTGTTGCTGGTGAAACGTAACGTATAATTGCTACACGAATGACTGCATAACACATAAATACCGTTTTCAACAAGGTTTCTATTAATTGATCCCAGATTCATGTCAACCCAATCCATGTCAGAACGATGGACTCTGTGTCAATGATAGTTCTGAGGGTTATCACTGCCAGTGCCAAGAAGGACATCACGGAAAACACTGTGAAGAAGGTGCGTTTTTATCTGTTAACAGGATTAGTAAAACATGATGTGTTATTGTAATGTTAGAATGAATTTTAGATAAAAATACGTTATGAATGTAAGTCTATGTTGATATTGTGTTGTGTGTGAATGGTTATGTTATAGAATAAAACAATCACACTAATCACTATTTCAGAGTCAGATGGCATAATATGCAGTGAAACCAAAATGAGTGCAGTTGTTAGCAAGAGTTATATTTTGGAGCTCCTTCATCATTCCGGTGCAAATGCGTCTTACTTTCATCTGAATGATCCAGCGTGTACTGGTATAGATGTTATTCATGATGGCGAAGATGCATTTTTGTTTGAAACATTCCTTTTTGATTGTGGTACTATCTCTATAGTAAGTAAACTGTATTTTGTTACATAAAAAAACTTGATACGTTTAACTTCGGTGGTAGTGCTAATTTATTATTTGTAAATACATAATACATGCATGATAGATAGAAAGAATAATTGTGAAAACTATTGAATTGTATATTGATGACATAGGTCATTTTAGTAGTAGTAGATGAATGAATGAGTTTCCATACTTCTGAACAACTACTACAAAAAAAAATCATAGTCTGTTTTGAAGAAAAACGTATATATTTTTGTACGGACTGGGAGAGGCATGGTTAGGTAAAGAAGTTGTATATGAAACTGTATATTTATATATACAGAAAACAAAATATAAATAAATAAAAATTGTACTGTATTGAAAGCTGGTTTTACATTTTGCTATGTTGTGTCTAAAATTCTACATTCTATTTCACACACACACATTGTTACAGACAAACCTAGCATTGTAGTTGCGTTGTGCTTTTCAGAAACGTGAGTGTTTTAAAATATTGTGAATACTACGAAGTTTGTATTTCTCATACTTTCTTAACATGAACGTCAGTTATTTATATGTATTCAATTATTTGTACATAAGATTGGAGACTAATAAATACATTTTATATACTCAGTTGTACAGGAAACATTTAGCATAGGGCGTCACAATTACCATAAGTTCTGCTTTGTTGTTTCACAGGAGAAACCAAAAGACAAGTCAATAGAATACA
The DNA here is from genome assembly GCF_978046115.1 of Saccoglossus kowalevskii. Lineage (NCBI taxonomy): Eukaryota > Metazoa > Hemichordata > Enteropneusta > Harrimaniidae > Saccoglossus > Saccoglossus kowalevskii. The sequence goes on from NC_140644.1 coordinate 23,545,193, forward strand.
TAAACATGGTCTATACGGAAAGAGGAACTAAAATCATAGAGCTACTGTGTTGCTATGGAACTGAATATATTATTGCACCTATATATATTGAAGCTAATCCTTGGTATGCTTTCCACAATAAAGCTTACTATTATGTAATTCTTATTGAGCGATATTCGCGGTACTTTCGGACAATCTTGGACTTGTATAATCTACCTCAAATGAAATACACTAAACAAGCAAATTGTAATTTGATAAGAGAGTAGAACGACAGTATATCCTGTATTATATACTACGTTTTACTACTACTACGTTTGATTTTTATTATTAAGAGCGACAATTTGAGCTTTAAAAGATATCCTACTTGTGGTAGGATTTTCACATTGTCGAATATGCTTGTGTCAATCCACTAAATCGCGTTCATCACATAATTGCATGTTGTCATAGATGACGTACATACAGGTGGGTCATAGCAGCCGAAATCAAAATTAAATGTTTTAAAGGCTATTTTATTCTATCATATAGATATTGCACAATTAATTAATTTGTACTTTGTTTTAAAAGCTCCGTGTTAATACAACTGAAAGGTTTTGGGCAATTCAACGTCACGGCTACCTTGTATAAAGATGCATCGTTCACAGCTATAATGGATCCTAATGTGGATTTCCCTGTTGAAGTGTGCGATGGCGTCCTGATATACTTTGGTATATCAACTCATAGTGGAGATGACAGTTTGGAATTATTCGTAGTGGACTGCTTTGCATCTCAGAGTGACAATCCACATTCTTCGGACGACAGATATCCAATGATTACTAACGGGTGAAATATTTATGATTTAATGTGTGCATTATCCAGTTTATCTAGCGAATTACTCGACTAATACAATAGCAGAATTTTATTAAATAACATTACTAAATTATGTTATTATGATCATAGATGCCTTGATGAAACAGTGATGGAAGAACCTTCAGCCGACGATCGTACCAAACGTTTTATTTGGGATGCATATGATGTTGTCAACGTTTATGTTGACATTCCTGATGATGAGCAAGTTGATCTGTATATCCATTGTGCGGTTGTGATTTGCAAGAAAGCAGAGGTTGGAACACGCTGTGATCAGGTACGTGTGCCCAAACTAATCCTAAAATCGTATGTTGTATATTGTGTGTAACAAAACAAAGTATGCATTGCCTGCACATTGCTGTCATTCAACATATTACGTGACTTGATTTTAGGGATGCGTCGACAAAGGACGTAAAAGAGAAGAATACTCTGATCTACCAAACGATTCATTTATAACTCACGGACCTTTTAGGAAGACATCCGGCGAGAGGTAATACACTATCTACTAGTTCGTGTAAAAAGTCCGTAGAAGAATTGTAATAGAACATTTTATATCATTGTCAAATACATAGCCTGATCATTGTATTTTCTGCATAATTAGATAATAATTGCGTTATTGTGTCTTATTTTCTTTAGATGCAATGAATAAACTCAGTGAAGATGAAACAAACTAATGAACCCGTAAGACGAAAGGAACGACACCGACACCACTTTGATGATTTTTTTCCCGATTATCGATATTTTAATTCTAAATATTTGTTCTTTTATGAAATGTGGAAAGATCCTAATCCACAGATATGTACTTACACATTGTTCACTTTGATTTATTTAATTTTGGTCACGTTATATATTTTCAGTTCGTCTGATTGACTTCGGTTTCGTGTTTGCGGATGACCTGGGCATGGCAGTGTCATGTCCGTGAAAATCTTGTTTTATATTCATTTATTTCATGTTGTAACTAAGCTAGCTAAAAAAACGTATTGTAGATTTGGTGATGGAATACAAATTAAAATATTTCTGAAGCAATACACCGTGTTTGTTTGATTGTGTAATGAACGAAATGGAATTTTAACAGAATCCCGTCTTCAGTGACTATCGTGTAGGTCAATTAATTAACACTATTTTTAACAAGCAGCCTTTTGCCTAATTTAGCCCCGCAGTTAGCAATGCACATTTCACAAGCAATCTGAGCAAATATTAAACGAGTCCACACGAAGTACCTAGACATACACATATAGAGCAATTGTATGAGCTGCTTTTAAGACGAAAATATCACATTTTATAAACATTACAAAAATATTAATCAAAATTAGAGAATTAAATGTGTCATCACGAAATGAACAAATCAAAGAGAGGTCTATGCATATACCATATATAAAATCAATCAGATTTGCGGTTTCAAAAAACTCGATAAAATTACAATTAAATTTATGGACAATCGGTAATATGATTAGTTCCGCTCGACGAAAGGATTATAATGTTGATAGTATTTCGTGGGCATAGAGAGAAAATAAAATCAATTGATTTGAGCAGTGTTAAATGTTACCTCCGGTATTATGCGCGAACGACCTCTTTACCATGTGTGCTACTGCATTCAGAAAGAAATCATGTGACTGACTTTTTTTTAAATTGAGAAAGGGGCAATTGTGCTTGTAATTAGGTCGAGTGAAAACAGCCACGTACTGGACTTCACGTACTTCTTTCTCAGTAAACGGTCATTCCTTGGAACAAAGAAATTAGTAAAGGGGGCAAGTTTTTACGAAGGGAAAATACTTTCCTAGTAATCAGGCAATGCTGAGAGCAAAACAAACTAGTAAACGCAGACTGTTTGGAACAAAAAGAGTGTGTTAACCTAGTAAATGTCGACAAAAGACACTGAAAGAATACCTTCCGCTATCGAAGGTTAGTGGACTGTTGCGCCATAAAGTTGTATTAGCATAATTATAATTGACTTATACTTTAATCAAAATGCTGACACTGATACACATTTATTTGTAACAATCTATCTGTCATATATTTTTTTCTCTAAACTTGTATGTTGAGTTTTGCCAAGTTTGCCAAACTTTGTATAGTGTCGAATAACACAGGCTGTGTCTTTACCAAATCAAGCTTTTATTACATTTAAAATATGTTGAAAGAATATTCAAATTTTTGTCCTCAGCAAACGTTTTGATTTCAGGTTATTGTATGGCATTTTGCATGTAGTAAAACAACAAGTGTCTAATATAGTGAAAACCGTTGGTCCTAATCTGAGTGGGTTCTGACATTGACTTATTAATCGTTACTACGCTTGTAAGGTTGAAAGAAATGATTTATATCATTTTAAAGCGCCCTCACGTCAAGAAAGCATAGTCAGGTCACTGGTGCCACATAACTGCATATGGACCACTCGTTCCATTATCTTGAAAACAATTAGTAAAACAGTAATCGCTAGGTCAGCATTTACATTAGTTTTAGGGCCAGATTTGCACATAGGCATTACCTTCGCTGATTTTCAGCCTCTCAACGTAATAATATAAGAGTCAAAGCTTACTTACGAACAATTTTCTGAACTATGAACTTGCGATCTATCGACAAGCTGTGACAGATACCAGAACATTAATGAAATGTTACTCTGTGAAAGTCTTTGTTGCGCGAATGTGCTCGTCTTCAGTTAATTATATATATATATATATATATATATATATATATATATATATATATATATATATATATATATATATATATATATATGCTACTATATACCAATAACGCGAATGACGAGACTGAAATAATACAGCCCCCTCTAGTGTTACTAAATAGGGAACCGTTTCATATAAATTAAGCAAGTAAAGGGGAATGTCTATATCTACATTTGACAGGAAAATTATTTTACCCCAATATATAACAAAATATTTAACAGTACTTCTATAATGTCGTAGGGTCAGTGGAAGCAGAATAAGTGCACAGTAATCAAAAGTGTACTGCCACACTATCACACGTCATAGGAAGCACATATCGACAAACACAGAAATCCAGACGAATAATTTGCTGACGTAATAGCTTTACAATATATTTTGTAATTATATTCTGTCTGTACTCAAGAATTCTGTAATGATTGCTGATGTCATGTTTTTTACCAAATGAATTGTGTGTGGTATTTATGTTTACCTAAGAATATATATATATATAAATCATGCCCTCGGATGTTGACAATAAAGTGATTATGTTTATTTATGTTTCTTTAGCATACCATTTGTAATGACATACCATTGTACATATACTCCGACATTTACTTCCATAAAATAAAATTCGTTCATTTTACTTTCATTTGGAAATAAAAAGTAATGGCAATAGTTTCATACGTGTGCACGTTTGTTTTGCACAATACTGAATGTGAATATTGTAATATTGCCGACAAATACCAGTCAATAATCTTGTTTTATTAAGTGGTCAATATTTTTACATTCATTGACATGTAGTTCCATTGTAACATAGAGTAACATTTGTTCGTGCGTTGCAGTACCATAACTTGAGAATTCTTGCCAAAGGTTAATTAAAAAAAAAACTATTCTATAGAACACAACGTTAAAGCAAAATTGTATTTATTGACAATTTAAAACCAAGATGTTTAATAATGAAATGAATGAAATAATGATTAGAAATACATATATATTACATAAATATTTTTCTCCCTATGTCATTAGACTACAATTTGAGACATGGCATAATATCTCCACCGTACGAATTGATAATGAAATGGTGTTAATAAAGACAAAATTAAAGCCATTCACTAAAACTATCAATTTATCAAAAAATAGACTTCTGAACCCAGTGTGTTCAATTCATTATCCTTATATTGACGGAGTACAATTTATTGAAAAATTACTAAATTCCGTGTGTTTTCGTGACTAGACTTCTACCATAACATAATTCATTGTATGAAATTGACAGGCTTGTTTTGGGGATTACATGTGTCCGTCGCTGGGGAATATTTTGTATTAACAAATTCCAAAATAACTATCTACTTTATTTTTTGTATCATTATAGATCTAAAACAGAAAACAATACAAATTAACGTTGCGTAAAAAAAATCGTATTTACAGTCGTACCAGCGTTCGAATTGCCCTGTAAATAGATTAAGCTACACCATCGACATTGAAGATGTTCCAGATTAATGACACCACATTCGAACGTTTTCCTTTTTTTTTTATATTTTAAGTAAAACAAATTTCGGTGTTATTTTTTTATTAAGGCAAAAACTATTGATTTGTGTCGGTCGACACAATCGCCGTACTGCCTTCGTGCATTCTTATAATAATAATAATAATAATAATAATAATAATAATAATAATAATAATAATAATAATAATATGCATTTGCTTTCAAAACAATAAGTACAAATACAAGAAGAAAAACAAAAAATAACGTTCTCGCGATCGAGCCCCCAAATAAACATGAATGTTTTTCCCCAAAGAACATTGTTTATTGACCATAATATATCATTATAAAGAAAAAATCTAAAGCTCAGGCTGCTTGAATGAAGTGTATTCATTGCATCAGTCTCCTTATATTTGATAAACGTTTTTTTTGTAAATTAAATTCATTCAACAGGCTTTTCCCCATTCTAAGCACAATAACCCACGGGAATTGTGAACAACAAAACTATAACTGATTATTAATGATTGTGTTAACGCATTATATTGATTTTTGTGCATTATAAATTATTAAGTCGGAAAGCATTGTTTCGACCCGTTAATCTGTCACACAGACTGACTAGTCATATTAGTATGACATCTCGTATATTCTGCGAGTTGTCAATGGTGTAAATACACGCATTGTAACGACATATTGTGGGATCTTTTCAGTGTAATCATCACTAGGGTGAACCAATTATATCATAAATGTCAGCTGTACCTGCTGCTTGCTCAAAACAGGTATAACATTCTTAGAAGTGGCTGAACTCTAGCAGGTTTAGTGGAGTCGGCTAACAATATGCCGAAACAGATTCATATATGCCTACATTTAGGTGTAATCCATCAATATACAAAAATGCACAGAATTATTCCAAAACGGCTATATATCCGGGAATAGCACTAAAATATTACTCAGTTTAATACCAAATATTTTATTTGTTGCTATGCTCGAAATATTACTTGATAAATTACTACTTTTTTTGTATTACTAACCAACTGCAAAACCATGATCATTTCAATGGAGCCGGAGAGACACTCTCACCAATAGAATGATAGGTATTGCATATGCGTGGTTGCTACATCGTAAGCTTTAATTTGGCGTTAGTGAAAAAAAGGTGACCATTATTGTAATGTGATGTAAATATTTAGTGAAAATACTTTTTTATTTTGTAGATGTTCTGTTTCAAAATGAGTCACTCATTTCGTTTATAAAAATGATTTTTTAAGATGATTAGGATTAGGAAACCCCTCGAGGAGCAAAGGGGAAAAAGCTCGCTTGATTTATGTTTGTTGCGTCCATGTCATGCAAGTGAATGAGGATACTTGTGACACACTGGTCCTAAATTAGTATTTTGAGTTCCACAAACACATGTAAGTAAGCAACTTTAGTCTCGGTATATGTTTCGGTGTTGCTGTGAACACTCTAGGATTATAATTCTCTAGGTGAAAGACGTACATTCAATCTGACAAAATGCTACTAGAATTATTCTTTGATGCAATCTCTAGCTCAGCGCCCAACATTTCCATCGATGTAAGACTACTAAGCACTACAAAAAAATATTACATAAGTACTTCAGTTTATTTTGATTCGTCCCTGAAATCAAAATCGGTATTTCCACACTCCATATGCAAATGAGGTCTGAGAGCAAACAAAGCAGGCCCTTCAGGAGTACCGTTTTTCGAAAGATGGCAGAAATAAACAACATTTAGAAGTACGATAGGGTACATGAATATACTTGCCAAGTGAAATGAAATATGAACAGTAATGGTAATTTTAGGCAGTCACTTATTTTTACTAAAACTAATTTGCATATCACCCATGCAATGTTTTCGGTATTTTCACGGTTGATATGCAAATGAGCATGGCATTTCCATTGGCGATCGAACTACTTTTATTTTGCATTTATTTTTCGTCTGCTTTTTATCCGGCTCAAATCGTCCAGCAACATTTTTGGCATATCACATGGAATACTACGATTGGGAGAACTTAATGTATGTTGACCACCTGGAAACCGAGTTTTATTATCCTGAAGGGCTCTCAGAAGATCAACCTGTAGTAAAATCGGCGATTACTATGGAGCCTAGATGCGGTGTATTCTGCTGTACTTTCACTCGCTTCGCTGGTGAAAGTACGGCCGCAGGATACACCGCATCACTCGTGAAAATAACTTCCATACGCAACGAAAGCCATGGGCAGGGTGTGGGATTCTGTCATATTACATAACAGTAAGTGTAGTTAATACTGTTTCTACTCGATTATAATTTCAGAATTACGAATGTCTGTTTCCAATATAACACCCGGCATTGTGAACGCGAATGCACTCGTGTTTTTAGGCGTAACTGAATGTAGGAAAATGAAGCAGATATTATACCATGATTGCATTGCATGTTTTGCATAATGTTTGATTTTATGATGACTCATAACTATTTGTGTCCCACGTATGTTGCCATAAAGCGATCGTGGCCCACGGCAAAACACGCTGCTGAGCCGTAAACCATTCCAATTTCCCATCGCACCAACAATTTGGTTAATTTTGTGTTTGTGTTCCAAACTAACATTATTGTACGTTCACATATACCAATCTCTTGCGTCACTTAAGTATACCGTCACAGTTTTTCTTCACACTTAATATTTTATAAAAAAACGTGAATGGGCGCACTCTGTATACACGTAGAATGCCGTAACAGCAAATACCTATATTATGATTGAATACAATTTGAATAAAATCCGGGCCACGAATTTTGCCAGATCTTTATTTACAAAGTAATTGAGGTTCACACCAAAAAAGATGTCGTGACTGCCAACTTCCATGGACAGCCGGTAACAGTACAACAAAACACGTTGATAAGGTGCAGTGTCAGAGATGTCAGTCATTACGCAAGATCAGAGGTACGACAGAGAAAATTTTCTGTGGATCCAACTGTAGCCTAAAGTATTCCTCCGCCAAAGATGATACGCAGATTGTATTTGTTTATGTTAGTTAGATTGCCAACACAAAATTATGTGAAAAGAATAACTAAGAGATATCGATAATTTTTGTGAAATCAATGCGACAACTGAGGAGAATGGGGATCACCTGAACACATGATATCTTGCATAATTCTCCGAAACCAATCAAACAATAACAATATAGTTTTTTGAATCTGTGTAAGGAATAAAATGTTGCATCAATAGTCTATCCGACTGTTTGTTCGTTTGAGCGCGTTTCACTGCTAACACACTGGCCTCTGTCTACGAATACGTCTTGAGACCCGTGTATAACTATATGAATATAATTTGGTTTGTGCAAATCCGTGTATATTGATCAAATAATTTTAATAACATAAGTTTTAGAATATGTATTCTTGCTTTCCCAGCCCCAATTAATATGTATACAATTCGCTAATTTGTATACAAATTAACTATGTTTTCTCTAATCAACTGCTTGTGTGGTTTCATGACTTAATCTGTGCAAATCACACGCACATCGTAAAAAAATAAGTCCGTATGGTATCAGAATCTAAGAAAATTAGAATTCGGGGTTCCACACGGGTCCGCCATGGGTCATCTACTATTTGTATTGTAAGTGGACAATATTCCGAACGCCATTCGAATTCACAATATTAATATGTACGATGAAGTTATGGCTAATGATAATGCAGCGACTTCCAAGGATGACGTGCAAGGGAACATTAAAGGTGACCTTGAAAATGTGTTATTATACTCGGTTTAAACAGCAATTTAAATTAAACGGCCATTGGGTCGAGACAAAGACAGGACACAATGTTACACACATTGACAAGAACATCAAATCTGACCTGCATTTAATGGATACATTACATCTTAATGATAACAGCAGCTTTAACAAAGAATATCAACGACGTCATTGGCTCAGTTGTTTGTGTTCAAAAACACACGAAAATAACAGGCGGTAAAGAGGACACAGTCAGAATAATCATAAACTCACAGTAGCTGCTTACATAGAAAGTAAAGCCAGTGAATAACACCGAATAAGCGGCATGATAGGCTAGGGTATGTCACTTAAACTCCTAGCTTCAAGTAACGGCGTGTCTTCACCTCACCACCGGACATCTTCAAAGAATGCTTAATCACCGCGCTTATCCACGTCATGCAGTACATTTTTACCTTTATTTGACTTATAGTATTTACCCAATCTGATTAAAATCCGATGTAGGTATGAGGCTCCAATTTTTTTATTTTTTTTTAAATTTTTTGTATAACCCTTTATATTATATTATATTACATTATATTTATTTGTATTTTAGTTTGAATATGTCGATTTTTTGGTTTTTCTTGCCGTTAATTAGTTCTAAGAAAATCGTGTCCCAGTCGCCTCTAACTACATCTGACTCAATGCCTATACAAATCTCGTACAAATCTCGTCCAGAGACCAGCCAATCAGATCACGGGTTACAAACGCGCCTGAGTACGGCAGCTACTTTGCTTTGCTTTACGGCAGCTCGATGATGGATCGTTGTTTAAAGTAACAAGTAAGTAGCATTCATTAATCAGTTTGGCCTTGATTGTATTTCATTTCTGTTTGGTGGCAGATGAATTACTTGTGCCAGTTGTTTTTTGCCTCTGGATCGGCGTCGATGATCCGGTATCAACTTCAGGTCGTTTTATCCCATCTTTACTTGAACATTCCTTTTAGTCGATCGTTTCTAAACTAAGAATTCGTGAAGTATGGATGCTTTTTCTACTGCTCCCGGTTGACAGATTGGTCACCATCAACACGCATGTTTACGATGGACCAGCAACGCTATCAATTCACCGTGTTCCATGTTTGTTTTTTTCAGGAAGAACGTGACACCCCAGAAACAATTATCCTCCAGGGCAGATGAATGTATTGTTTGTGGATTCAGTTTTAGAAACAAACTACTAGTATTTGCGTGTCGATAGTATATATTTATATAATTTACATAATATTTATGTTAATCACCTATATTGTATTTATTGGTGTGTATTGCTAACAGCCCAGATATCTCAGCTGAGAGGCTGCAAGCACAGTGTACTTTTTTTCGCCAACTCTTGTAATTACGTTACGTTAATTGATGCAGCACATGGATTAATTTAACATGTTAATTAGTATTTTCTTAGACATGATGCTGTACTATAGTTTTGTCTCACACCAGTTCTGTTTTTTTTTATAATTATTGATTACTTCATTATTCTTGTCTATGTCTGATCAGAATTAATTCTATCTTATTTTTAGTCAGTGTTTTTATGCAAAATGTCTTAGTTTATATTTTTGGTCACACAAAGAAAAGATCCACCAATTTGTTATTTAACTAAGATTCAGGCAATAGTTGTGCTATTTTGATAAACAGTACCATCACAATTAACTAATAGTACCGGTAAAAAAACTAAAATTAAAATTCTAAAACTGTGATGAATAGCTTCCAAATACTTTTGTTATTTTTATAAGAGTATTTCCAGTAAATTAGTGACTGATAAACGTATTTTCTTTGAAAAATAGATATTTATTGATACTTAAATAAACCTTGTTCTGTCAATTGTTTTTTTAAGTAGATGAACATGTTATGCTTATGAAAAAAGCTGGAAAATAAATTAATGGCTTAATATACCAAGACGTCACTTATTTAGGTGATGTGGTTTATTGCTCTTCATGTCACTGATGTCTTTATTTGATGCAAAATTTTCAAATAAATTAACCCTCCTACATACTGTTACATTTATTATATAATTTTTTTAATTCACATGATAAAACAAGACAGCTGAGATGGTTCATCATCTCTACCAATTCAACCCGACCCCTGTATTATAACTGTCAATATCGAAAAAGAGCGATCTAAATGGAGTACATGAGTTGTTTTGATAAAAATGCCCATACCAAAGGCTATGTGGCAAAATATTAATCTCAAACTTTAGTTAACACTTCAGCTATTTCTTTTGGATGCGATTCTTGTACAATACTGCCAGTTCCCTATAGTACATTCGCATATAAAAAACTGACTGGGAATACTCCTCTTTGAAATAACGATTAAGTGCTAATGAACAACAAATAACTGTCTGTGGGAAAGTATCGTTCTCTTCTCTTAGTTTGTCAACCATCCAATAAAATATGGACGCACTGTCCCTAGGAGTCTTTACGACTGACAATCCAATGAGGCAGTTGTGGCCAGTGCAAGGCCCGTAACATCAGGTAAAACAGCGTAGTTCCCCCAACAAGTTAGGAAAATTCCTTGAATGCACTTTGTTGTGTCTTGCGCCTGCTTTTTTGGCTGTCATCACAGAATCACAGAAAGATCACAGAAATTATCATTTGAAGGTAAACGTGTACAAGTTGGGATTCCAAATCTAATCATTTCCTGATTTTGAAAAAAACAAATTCTCTAATAAAACATGTACACTGAAATTTTGTTAGAATGAGCACTTTTATAATGAATAGCCCAAATACAGCTCTGTACACATGCAGTAGTGGGGGAATATGTTCACATATATCCTACATTAAAAATATTCGCATTTTATCAGAAAATATGAAATGATGAGTGGCTAAGCCACTTTTAAACCGCATCCCATCGACCATTCAACATGAACTTCTACAATTTATAACACACATAATGCAAATTATGATTTTAATGTTGAGTGGAAATCTTACCCGAACTTTCATTAATGGAATCACGGGAGAACCTATGATAACAGAACCAGGTTTCTTAATTATACATGGGTAGATTAGTGATTTAACCAAATCCAGTTCACAGGATGGCTTGGACATTGTTTTAATAACAGATGTGTTAATGACTCCTTCTTGCACACCTTAAAGAAATGGGAAATGTGCACATTTAATATATCGCAATAAAAAAATTGACTCGGCAAATAAATGATTCACGTTACTTTTAAGTTGTTAATGCATATAGGTCACAGTCACGGCATGAGGACAAAACTTACTGTTTAACGGTTAAGACGGGAGTAGGGGATGTCGTCGAAAGGCTAAATACAAATACGAAAATTACTGACATGAAAGCCATAGATTTATCATAGACTCACAAAAACATTGCCTGGTCGTAATACATTAACTCATAATGCATAATGCATAAAGTCGAAACAACATGCGCGCATGGTTTATATTGCGTCGAATGCGACTCGTTAACAAGATCAAGTAACGCCGCCTCACCTGTGGTAATACAAGGTCATCAAAGTTGAAATCCGAATGATCTCAAATGAAATACATACATCAGCCGTGATTGCTCACAAAAGATAATTAAGTTTTTGTAAAAGTGACTAAAACTCACCTCAAATTCTGAATCCTCTTCATTTCACATCGGTTCTAACATTACTTGAAGCCATCTTGAAATAACCAAGAACGATGAGTCTGGCGCATGCGCAAAGTCAGACAGCTATTTTTGTAAGCCACACTATGATTGGTCGACAAAACTCGTCGAAAACTGATCTCGTTGTACGAGATTTGTATAGGCATTGAGTCAGATTTTCTAAGAACTGATTAACGGCAAGAAAAGCAAAAAAATCGACATATTCAAACTAAAATACAAATAAATATAATATAAAAGGTTATAAAAAAATAAATAAAAAAAATTGGAGCCTTATACCTACATAGGATTTTAATCAGATTGAGTATTTACCATGCCCAATATTCGGTGTTGTTTATTTGCAATCAGAAAAATATCTGCCACTATGGATACAACAACATAGCATATCTATACCCAGGGTTTCTATCCCATCCCTAACTGGTCACATGATTATGACCAGAGACCAAACAAACATCAACAAATACAGATAATGTAAAGAACACATGCAAAATCAAATTATTCATAAACTTTGAAAAAAAGAAATATTTCACAGAGAAAGTCTCTTTATCTGTCATATTAGAATATTCAAAAAAATATCATCGGACTTGTTGACACGTGGTTAGATAAAAAAAAATCCAGCAGTACCGTACCAATACCGGCATACTACAGCTATTCAGTGAACAGAAATAACAAGCAATAAGAGGCATTTTCAATTCATGTAAAGCAAAAGGAATTTCTGTGGTGCAAGCTTTTTTTCATTTTAAAAATAACATATATATAATATCAACCGGCAAATTTGAAAAAAATGTACAACTAAATTTTTGCTTGTCAAAAATCATATATTTCTGATTATTCGAAATGAGAAAACATAAACATACATTTTGTGGTAATGAGGCTCTTTTTGCTTTTAGTAATTAAAACAAAACACACATTTAAGAGACTTTAATTGTTAACAAATTAAAAAAGTAGTAATACAAATACATGTTGAACAATCATTAACAAACTGCAAAACACGAACACAGATCAAGCTAATTCCATTTCTGTTGAAAAGTGGTAAGAGTACTATAAAATAAAATAAAATAAAATAAAATAAAATAAGTTGATCAGCAATAAAATTAAGACAGTTGATAAGAAACTTGAGAGTAAGAATATATGGTGGTGGTGGTTGTTAAGTATTTTTAAAATACACTGCTGATTAGAAAGATTATTTAACTAAGCCTCAGGCTTATGAGCATATCTGAACATTTGGGAGACTAGTGTAATATAAGATATAGACAAATCATTCTGAAATTGTATTGCTAACATAACTACACAGTACTTGGAAACAAATTTCATCAATTATAACCAAGCTTAAGCAATGTCGAGCAACTAATTATATTTTTGTTTTGACAGTGATTGTTATAAAAATAGCAAAATGGTAAATTATTAGTGTCTGAAGAAATGGTTTATTTTATGAGTTGAATTAATTGAATTAATGACAAAATTATTAAAAATATGTATTCTAACACCAATGGAAATACGATAACCTATCCTTGTGTACATGTAAAGGTGTAAGACAAGACTGTGTTTTAAGTTCTATCCTATTTATTTGTTAAGTAAATGATTTAAGTAAATCAGTTTAAGATGAATCTCATCATCAGGTCACATTAGACTAAACGCGTGACTATATGCTGACAGTTTGACATTATTGTCAAAAACAGCTAATGTGTAACGGCAAAAAATAAATTACAGAACTACGGCCAAAAATGAAAAATTTTACCTGCCTAAAACTTAACTAATCACATTTAGAAATGAAAAACTACAAAGTGATAACAAATTAATTACATTAAATTAATTAAATCAAAATGAAAAACGTTGTTGTGTAAACTAATACAATTTCCTCGAGATTATCTTCCAATCAAATGGAAACATTACTGAAGCTAGAGTCAACATGACAGATAAAGCTATTAAAGCAATACAAGAAACAGATTGCCAAAATATATACTCCGCGATTCAGAAATTTGAGAATTGAAAAATATCAGTTATAATAAACGGAAAAACCAAAACGGATAATCACAAATATATTTTTAAATTATTTATTAGAAAGGTGCATTTCGGGGTGGACTAGGGGAAATTCCATTTGATTGACAATTTTAAAATAATATGATTACGTTCTAGTCCCGAGTGGCATATATGTCAACCGCGTGAAAAGCATTGCAATTTTCAAGAGTCCTTAAATGTGTTACAAGTAGTCACAGCTTAACCATTGAAAAATGAAGATATCAGTTATATAATGAAAAGTTATTGTTTTTATTTTAACATTCTTGTTAGGTTAGTTTTCTTTAAATTGCATTTTCCAAGATTTCTTTATGGTTTTCTGGTAGCTAGCGGCCATCATTATTTTGTTATTTTTGGAATCAAATATGTATATTCAGCGACGACCGCCCTGTAAATAAGCATTTTTTCCTGTGTCATTTTCCCAGCACTTGATATTTCCTTGATATTTATAACAAATGCGCCATTCGACTTATGGGGTTGCGTCACACTTGACTAGTCTTGACTACATTTATCTAAGCTAGTTTGCGTTCAAAGATGAGTTTTTTCAGCGCTTTTCGCATCATAGGATTAGCAAGTGCGTAACATACAGGATTAATTGCACTGTTTGTGAAGTACATCCAGTAGACCACTTTAAACACATCAGGATGAATGCATTTTGGACATAAGGTAATCACAATGGCAACTATGTGGTACGGCATCCAGCAACACACAATTGCTGCTAGTAATGTAGTGACAGTGCGGAATGTTTTACTTTCATTAGTTTTAGTAGTTCTTTTTGCCATATTGTGCGCTGTATTCACAACAGTTTTAGATTGTCCAACGTAGGCCGCAGACATTTTATCTTCGCGTCGACCGGTTTGCATGTCATCTAGTTCAAATACATGATCAGGATAATTCAGCGTAGTAATTGATTCTGACCTACCGTGTAGCTCCACTGTATCACTGGCTTCTTTTGAAGGGGTGACTTTATTCGCTGAGATCGCATCATCAATGTGAGTTGCAAATCCTGATCTGTCTTGTTCAGAAAAAACGTGAAATTGATTTTTTACTGCATCGTCCGTGGTGCAGCATTGCTTGTCATTTAAGTCACCACTGCCATCGAACGGAACGATTGTACTGTCTTGTGGCCTTCCTGTTTCGAAAATATCTCCATCCTTAGAAAATGCGGGATTCATAACTCCAATTTCACTGCTAGAGGCATTATTTAAGTCTGTGCAATCTGGCAATTCTTTATTAGGCTCCGTTCTGTTTTCCACACCCTTGAACGTCCGGTGTTCATGTGCCTTACATGTTGGGTTCGTGGACTGTGCACCGGCATTGTCAATCCGGCTTACTCTTTTGTGTGCAGTCTTAGTAGCCACTTGATATATTTTGATATACAGTGCGAATACAACAAATAATGGTATCCAATATCCTAATATTGTCTGCAAGATTATAAACCATGTAACGTCCAAATATGCAATAACACACTCTTCTTCAGAAGTACTGTATTCACGTTGGAACCGAGGCCACAGAAAGTTAGGTAGCCCGTATATCACAAATGCTACTATCCATGTCAGACATATTGTTGTCCAAACCTGTCGTTTGTTGATCCGAGTTAAATGTCGTATTGGATCAACTAATGCAATGTATCGATCCACAGTTATAGCCAATATGGCAAACAGCGATACACTGCAGACAGTGTAATCTATAGTGAGCCATATATCACAAACTAAACGACTGAACGGCCACTTTCCTATTACGTTGTACATAGTGAACACAGTAGTCGACATCAAACCGACTAGAAGATCTGAAACAGCTAGATTGAGAATGAATAAATTTGATAGTTTCCGAAGACTTCTAACTCTCGTAAAAAGTAATATGACGACAACATTTCCTAGAATTATAGCTAGGCCTAGAGCACTACCTGCTATTGCCGTCCATATGGATATTAACGGCGGCTCTTCAAATGGGAGATGAGTAGTCAACATTTCTGAACTCCACGGCATCGGTGATTTGGAAGTACCATAATTCAATGTTGCAGTTTCATTACGTGTCTCATTTAGCTCCATCATGCTTGTGGAATATGCAAACTCTATGCTGCTTCTTTCGATGAGCTCCAACTAATGATATTAACAATTAATACCCCACTTTGTGTAATATGATTGTCATATAGGAACTAATAGAAAACAAATCAACCATAAACCTGCGATAAAGGATAAAAATTATCTATTTGTTTGGTATAATCATCGTAATGTTTCCATCAATAATAATGCATTGTACACACGAAACAAACAGACATATATTACAATATGAAAGACGGGATTCATACTCGTGATCACGGCAATCGCCTCGCCACAGTTGCAAACTCGCTACCTACCACGCCAAACACACTTCGCCAACAACGGCAATTTAACATGACATATTGTGGATAATGATAATAAAGTCAAATCTCGCACATCACAAATAACGTATACAGCTATGTAGTCAAGGTTCAATTGAATCACTTATTTAATTGTACCTTTAAATAAACAAATATTATAAACAAGGAGTTTGAACTAGCGATCCCGTCTATTGCTTCGCCTGAAGACAGACGTGCTACCTACCACACCACACTCACTGTTCAATAAACGCAGTTGCAATTAACATGTGATGAACACCGCCCCATTTTACGAGCGTTATTGTTTGACATACAAACAACATATGTAACCGTTATACACATTTCCATATGTTCAACAAACACACCTTAAATAGTACTTCCAAGGTAGTGCAATGAAGAAAAATGAATAAATAAAAAATAAAGCCGCTAAGCAGCGATTGTCACTGCCCGTGATCAGGCTATTAGTTGGCGTTGGGCATACCCAGACCGATTGTCTCAGTGTAAGACATTATCTAGATATAGCCCACCCGCCATCTTTTTACAAAGTCAACATTCATGTGAATTCTAGAGTCTGTGACTTCAATATATTTATACCAAAGTGTGAAGTTATGGGAATAGACGCAACGCCCCTATTCGGGTTCGAACTCGAAACTTTAAGCTAAAAGGACCTACCAGGAATTCGATATTATTGGTCGTTTTTTGAATTTTGACACGTTCAAAATGTGGTCATAGCTATTTCGCAGAGTTACATAATATGTAAATGCTATTTGAACAATTAAAACAAAGCTCGAAACACGTGTATACATTTATATCAACACAATTAATCGAACATGATTGGTCAGTACAAACAGTTTTAGTTGACGCATTTTAAGTTGCCCCTCGTGTCGATCAAGTATGTGAAAGAATGCACCCCAGTCGTGCATAATCCTTTGCATATTCATAATGTACATATTCGCAATGCCCCAAAACATATTGCGAGATACGATGATTGATAATGACTATTGTTAATAAATAATTTACTACGAAATGCGTGAATGAGTACCTGTGTGCGTGGGCATTGACCTTTTCGAATGTGTAGTCATTGTTCTCACACACACACACACCCACACATACACACAATTTGCATACTGAAATTGTGGCAGGTCCACCTTATATGCATTGCATTATCTGCATAATGGACACAATACTTACTATTTAACTAGTAAAATAATGTCGTCCAATAGCCAATACAGGACATCTTGTTCCAGACAAACAGCCTGTTTGTCTTCCGCCGTTCTGTGAGATCCTAGTCCTTTGTACGTAAACAATTTCTTTTTAACACAGTAAAACTTCTGTTTTTGCATTTGATATAACTCAAGGATCAAAACACTGTGGGAACAAGGACGTATGAACTCTTCGAGAAGGTACATATACAAGTTCTAGAACACTTTTGAAAACAAGCAGATTTGACATAAAATCCGGCAATGGAGCATTGTGATTGATCGAGAGGTAGGTAGTTATAGGTAGTTTTTAATTTGTGTTTGCATTTTCGCTATTGTTTTACGTATGCCTTTTATTTTGTTTTCTCCAGTGAACGGTGAACGTGCGCCATATTGCAAATTACTTCAAAACAGATATTTTGTTTCAGTGACAAGAGCTGGAACTTAAACAACGTCTTCTGTTTTTGATCAGCTGTGGAGTAATCACTCTTACCAACTGAGCCAGGCAGACGATTAATATTTGAATGTGCCGTGGCGTCCAGGTCGTGTTTTCTGAACTTATTCCCAGCCAATTGTTCATCTGCGCAATAGGAACTACATAACACATGCACGCAGCAACCGAGATAGGTAGACAAGAAAAAATGCTGTTCAATGTAGTCCACACTGCACTGTATATTGCAAAAGATTTTAAAACTTTAGTCTCTCCATTTAGAGTGAAATTCAGGTCTTTCTAATTAACCCACGGTCGTTATGACAGTGGCTCTTCTGTATACTATATAGATAATAAACAGATAAAGTTGTCTGAAATCAAATCTAACATTAACCAGAAGTTTAGCATTAAATTGAAGTATGTAACAGATGAATACTGCTGTTATTGTGCATGTCGCTCGGCGACCTGAAATCATTTTGATCATACAACAATGGACATAGATCGGAAACAATTTGCATATTCAACCCCAGGAACAATGAAACCACAATTGTGTACACACAATGGCGCAGATAGTTGACCAAGGCGAAGCCGAAGTTAACAATCCTGTACGAGGGGTTGAATAAAACCGAATACAACAAACATTTTGTAAATGGCTGCAAGACCGCTCCCGCTTCCAATGACAACATTCGGAGCATCCCACATTCACAAATAGATGTTTCATCATAATTCCAATGGATTGTATGTATTTATAATCCATAATCATTAAGTAGATACCGAGTAGCTACGGTCAATATGTGAATATATTGACTGGTACGGCTATGAGATACAATAATATTTTATTTTTTTCATTTGAATATTACAATATAAACTTAAAGCTTTTCATGACTTCCATCAATACCATAAATAAATAAGTTTTCTAAGATAGTTTTCAACGTATACGTATAATTTTTGGGGGGTTATGTTACCTCACGTCAATATTTTAATAATTTATTTTTGAAATCCAATCATATTCATCCCAAGTCATTTCCGTTCACAATTGTGAAATACATCTTATTTGCATATTTAATTCTGTGTAACAATGTAAACTTTTATAAATTGGAGATGAAAACATTAAAAAGCTAGTTCACTGTGATATTAAGTAATGTTGGGAATAGAGATAGAGTTAGTGTGAGTATGTACAGTGCCGGACAAATTTAATGTCTAGGTAACAAGCACAGCCAGTGAAATTTAATGTTACTTTACTGTCATTAGTAACTGGATTGTTAAAAGTTGTTGGGATTGTTAATACTAGCGTTGGTTCATGTGCTATCAATTGATACTTACAGCATAGTTTGTGTGTATTGTGGAGTCGGTTTCTATTGGGTATTACTATACTACCTAGAGGATAGAGGTTTGTCTAGGTGTGGTTATTGTAATTTTACAATATAACACAGGCGTTGTATTTAAGCGTGATGAAACCGCTTTCCACGACGTTACATACAATTCATTTGTAATTAACAGTATAGGAGCCGAAATGAAATGTCATATCACTGATAATAGTGTTATATGAGTGTTTGTATTACTGTATTACTTTTAAAGTATGGATACATGCATCCCAACAACAGTGTATAGATAATTACTTTATTGCTATTATATAGACATATAGATTGGAAGCTATTTGGATGTACCCCGATACAAATATATTTGGAACCGGATCTTTTATAAATGTAGGTACGTATTCTTTCTATTGTGAGTAGTATTCTCTCAAGTCCAAAAATAAAATGTTGAACTTGTTTATTTTCAAAATACATACATAAAAAGATTAATACATTTATTTTGGAGAAATGCATCACCAAGCTATCATTAACGTGCCAACTACATTTGAGGCATGTGGAGGCCGTGGGAAAGTCGACCAAAAATAAAATAGATACTTTTTAGTTCAACCACAGGCAGTATCCGCGGTAAACAGTGTCCCTGTAGTTACACAAATTGCAAATTTGATGTATAGTTTTGTTGACCAAAAGCTGCAAACCGGATATATGTGATAAGTAGAATTTCAAAAATAATAATCCGTTATATCGGATGTTAAAGTGATTTTCAGACTGTACACAATTGTTATCTTGCCATTAGTGCGTGAATATCACTGTTAATATCATGTCATATGCTGATAACATATTAATGTTGTGTACTTTTATTATAAACTATATATTATATGCCACAATTTGATTAATATTTCTCTGTCATCTTTAACTGTGTTTGTTATTATTAACGCTTACCCATATGATAAAAGTGACGCACGGTGTACTAATGGCAATGGTACAATAGTATAGGGAAGTTCATTCATCGAATTTTACGTATAATGGTTCACATTCACACCGAATATACATTAACCCGAAACATTAATTAATTATCACATTGAAGGTAGAATGGTCTGGCGCTGAATGTTTTGGAACATTTATAAATTGTTCATCGTGAAGAAGTACATGGGGTTATCAAGGACGTATTGCCTGTCATTGTCGTTACCGTATAAAAAGCGTCTGCATCAGCCTCGAGAAAACACCGGCATGTGTTAGTTGAACAGCCTAGAAATAATCATGAACGACAGTAGCAGTTCTTCATCGTTATCGTATGATTACGAAGAGGTGACCCGAGAATACCAAGTGATACGTAAACTGTATATCTGCATCAGTGCGGTCTGTATGTTCACCAATACTATGGTTGTGCTGGCGTTTATTTCTTCGTACAACTTACGAGAACGCGTCGCTAATTATTTCATACTCAACCTTTCGATCAATGACTTTGTTACAGGATTTGTAAATTTAGTGTACCAATGCTTAATTTACAATCCGTTTTTCTATGGATCGATTTACTGTTGGATTCTATCTGCGATTCAGCCAACTGTGTTTGCGTGCTCGTTTATGTCAATGGCACTGGTAAGTCTGGATCGATACATCTACATCACATCGCCATTGTGTTATCACATGAGAGTTACTGCCATACGAGTCAAGACTGCAATACTATGTTCTTGGGTGATACCAATAATTATCGTCATAGTCATCCCAAATATCATCCATCCATTCTATCATGTTATCGAGGATCATTGTATTTATCTGGAGTCTACGTCGGTCACTGTTTCGGGTCCAATTATGGCCATGGTTACCATGACGATAATGCTATTTTCTAGCATTAGTATTTTAATAGAAGCTCGGAAACAACGTAGGAGAATCGTAAATCAAGGAAGTATGTCACCAACTAGTGTATATTTATTCAATCCATCTGGGGATATTCGACGTTTGGTGAACACTGGAGTCTTGGTGTTGATTTTTCTGATAATGTGGCTGCCATACATCGTCACAGCGACACTTGTGATGTCCAAGCAAAATCAACGGTTTAACGCAAGATCCCTTGAATTGGCAGCAATATTTGTGTTTTTAAATTCAGCTATTAACCCAATGCTTTATGCAATGAATCCCGATTTCAAGAAAGCATATCTTCAAATATTACGTTTCAAATTATTCTAACTTCAATCTTTGCGAACTTTAAAATTACTGGTTTTATACTCATTGCAGTAACTCGTAATAAACATATATAATGACGATAATTAAGGTATAGGAAGAAATTTTCCTGCAAAAAGACACTTTTACATCGACTTCATTACTGTACTGTTTATTACTTTACCATAGTAATTATATCTATATATCATGATGAATCGATTAAAATATTTTGATATGCTAGTTAGAAATGCCGTTGACGCCCTCACTTGTAACTACATGTTATACGTGCTATACCGACTACAGAGCACAATGTCAGCGATAAAATAGAGACAGTGATAGAGGTTTGACAACTACTGATCAAACTGGTTTTAATCTCATGTTAAATCACGAAGATAAAACAAAAGCAACGTGGGCTTGACGATCTCATACAATATAGGCTGGATAAGAAGTTCTTAGTTGTACATAATGTTGTTTTTTCGAGAAAATACAGAACACTGAACCACAGATTAAATTAAACTGGTGTTCCTCCCAAGCCATTTTAATATAGATTTGGAAGTGTGTTGTTGGTCGAGAGTATTAGTACTACAACTGCAATGCAAGATAAAATAGAATATCAAGTCTACCCCACACTTTGTTGTTGTTCTAGTCTGTTTGCCAGGTCAGTCATATAAGTGAATATAGGTCATACAGCGAATTTACCGCTTACGCATGGAGCGGCATTTTGTATAACGACATACCATGCTGTGACTTTATATGAAGGTTTCATGAGATGAATGAATCAAAATATGATAATTCACACAGATCATTTATCATAAAATGATTGTTTGCTTTGTATATATATTTGTCTTTCTAGTATAAGATAAAGATCATGTTAAACACTTTTTTGGCGAATTGATAATTATATTTCATTATATGCTGTTCATTCGTAGAAGTGTGGTTGCAATTTGAAACACCACCGAACACGAATGAATTGGAGGCTATAACAGCAGGCGAGTGTCTTTTATATATGACGTTTTTGGAAACAATGGCATATTTATTGATGAATTATTATAGATTAAATTGATATATATACTCCAAATGAGATACACCATTATATATGTTTGTAGTATCAAGCTGTTAAGTAAATTTGCTATTCACCAAACATGTTTTCATTGGATTGTTCTATCGAGACAAAAATTATAATGAAATAACCTGAATGATAATATTTGCTAATCAATTAATGTATAATCCACACAAAACAAAATATTGCCAAATATACCAACAATTAAATTGACTTGAGATTGACGTACATATGTATACCAGGTCCATGTACATGTACATCATTTATCGTTACTTAAAGTATTTATTCATTACATAGTTGTCACCAATTTTCATTTGTATGCATAAAATGAGACAAAATCTATCAAAACACTGCCAGGAGGTATAAATATATAGCTATTATTCAATCAAGGCCTTACAACCTAATCAGATGACCTCAGATTTCCAATCACATATGAATTTTGTCAGCGAAATTAGAATGTTGGGCTTCTTACATCATCACCCCTTGATGTATAGAAATGTTTGTTATATTCCACATTTTAAATAATACAGATATGCGAAATGCCAAAAAATTGTAATTTCCTGTATAACTGTTTGTTGTTATAGTTACTTTCTTGACGTCTTTTCGCTCATAAAAATACATGTCACACGGAAGGTTTACACAGTTCAACTTTGATTAATTATCAACAAATAAAGACCATATTTAATGTATACTGAGTTATATCATGAATTCTACGTGAAAATGAGAGTTTCATTCATTCAACGGCTTGTAAGGTTGAGGAAATGGGACCGATGAAATCCGCATATTGGTGATTGTGCTGTGCCGGTCTATATAATCATTCTCTGGAAACGAATCGTTGTTGCCCATTATACGAATATTACAAAAACGTTAGATTGTAGGAAATACAATGGTACCGGGTTACCGGGCATTAGCCCAGCGATCCTACTGTAAAATACTTTATTTTAGCTGGAATTAATTTTCACTGAAAAGACCTTTTGGGTGTTTGTATGGAATATATTTTCACTGATTTGTGAGGAATTTGTATGTCAAAAATAGGAAAAATGGTATATTCGCTGGATTTTATTTTCACTGAATTGATTCCAAGAAAATAAAGTATTTTACAGTATTGCACTGGTCTCTCAAATTAAAATAAAAATTATTTATATGTGTAAATGTATTGGTTTAGAACACATGATACAAAACATAATTCAATTGCTGAAAACTGCTCAATATAAACTTAAAACATCACAATGGTATATTACGTAATACAAATCGTGGCATGTCAATTGGATACATATATTGGTTCGTGACGTAGTTTACTACGCTTATCAATTCCTGTTTACCATGTTAAGTATTGTTTCAAGTATTGCACTGTTTTTATTTGAATCTTCAGCTAAAGGCACAATCCTAAGATTCTAGATAGGCGGGATCATAGCAGCCAAATTAAGTTGACATAACGCCTGGCCCTAAACGTTGAAATGTAGTTGCAATTCAATTGTATTTGTTAATTGTTACAACGTTCAACTTCATCATTATCCTACGGCAAAGGCGTCATTGAATCGATGTTGGAATACATCATATAATTACTTCGAAATAACATTGGAATGTCAACACAGACATTACGTAATTCGAAAATAAAAATCTATTTTTTTTATGTATTTTTGGCAGCAGACATTTTGTGCCCATATTTCATGTGCGAATGCAGTTTTACATAGAACTACATTTCATGTTTGACAGAACTGTATGACAATCTTCCGACGACCACATTGGCATTATGGTAATTTATATGCCACTCGGATGTCAATCCGGCAGATATAAACGAGCAAAATATTATCAGATTTCGAATATTTGCAGTTTAGTTTTTTTTGTAATTAGCAACAAACTAGCGAAAGCGAACATACCAACATGTGTATGAATGACTCATTAGCCAATGAGCGCGCTGCTTAATTAGTACAGCGGCGACTCACTGGGATGCAAATACACACAGGTTTTGGATTTAGAATTGTAACGAATGTCTTCGTGTTCACGTTTAAAGGCAACAACTGCTATTATTTATATTCATTTAGAGAATTGTAACTCTATGAAAATAGTTCCTTCTTCGCAGAACCGATGACATAGACACAGGATTCAATGACGTAGAACTACCTGGGTATAAAGCCGTATTTTCTCTTCAACTTGGAATTACTTGGCTTGTGATAACATTATAGAAACATAGTTACAATGTAAAAACATATTATTTTATATATATGTTTGACCCTACGGCTTGAAAGATGTTATGACATGTCAACTCCGCTATGCGCCAAAGCAGTAAATTTTCTAGAATGGCCTGAAACACATAAAGCACACATATCATACTGGTACTTTCCTATGCTTCCACCGCGGCAGTGTGCATCGGGATACAATAGGTACGAAACCATGTCACCTTCACAGCCTATGTACAAATATAGCATTCAGACGTTATTAACAGTAAGCGGAAGTATCTTATAGCGTTCTCTAGGGAAAAATAGCGTATGATTACCGAGCGTAAACTGTATATTTCCATTATCAGCAACACCATCAAAGCAAATTACCGATGAATTCGATTATTCACCCAAAGAGGTTTGGTCAAAGTATGTTTATGTAGCATATTCTCGTGATTGTTATTACATGATTGTGTATGAACGTCGTTTCTGCGTGTGAATAGAACGAGACGTGTTAAGCGCGCGCACACAAAATGCTATTTACTCGGTTGTTGTGATCTATTCAAAGCGTTTTTTTTATTATTCATTAAATACTAATTACTACTTGACACAATGTTCAATAATATGTGCATTATTTATGTCAATCACTTTAAGATCACGGAAACACTGTTTGTCCTATGATTATAATAATTTTGCCTATATCATTAATTCATAACGATGGGGAACTGTGCGCAAATAACACGTGGCTCGCCAAATGGTTATTATTAGTAGACATGCATTGTTCACTAGGATGTGAGTTGTCATTTACGCATTAACCAGTATGGATGCTTGATGGCGGCGAGCTTACAATGTATTTAGTATGACTTGATGCCATCAACATTTGCCGAATTGATTTTGATTTTGAGATAATAACGGTCTGTATAAATCAATCATTCTATAATTACTTTATAGACTTTAGAATTTACCAAAACACTGCCAGGAGGTATAAATATACAGTTATTATTCAATCAAGGCCTTACAACCTAATCAGATGACCTCAGATTTACAACGACTTATGAATTCTGTCAGCGAAATAAGAATGTCGGACGTCTTTATTTACATCAACACCCCTTGATATATAGAAATGTTTGTCATATTCCACAATTTAAATAATACAGAACGAATTGTTGTTCACTGTACATCTTCAACTGTTTGTTGTTATAATTGCCGTTTGCCCAGGTTCTTGACGTCTTTTCGCTCATAAAAATACATGTCACACGGAATGTTTACACAATTTTGATTCTTTATCAAAAAATAAAGGCCATATTTAATGTATACTGATCGGTACAAATACTTCACTGAGTGAGAATCCACTAATGGGTTTACGATCAACACTGTCGGCCAAGCCTGATTGACAGCGACGTGGCGTATACATGTAAAAGGATAAGACAATTGTTACATAGACCCACACATCTGATGTTTTTGACAAAATACACTAGATGTAAGCACGTGTAATGTGCTTAAAAAGTCTACTACAACAATATTTAAAATAACTGAAACACACATAACTGTAAAAAAACATGGACCAATCAGTGAAAAATACGTAAACAGAGGTACGAGATCAAAAGGTGATGTCATATGTTTTGAAAATAGTACGTGTATCCTGTTCCACACGTACATATCAACTGTTCACTTCTAAAAGCCGTAGACTCAAAACGAACAATATTAATTTGAGAGTGTGTATGTACAAATAATAGCTCACAGTTGTACCGTTTTTATTTTTGCTGTTATCATAATAAACATCTTGTATAGAAACGACAACAACCAAATTTGACTGAATGAGTGTACAGTCCTGCACACGACTGAGAAAAAAAATCCATACGCTTGCTGTGCGTCTATGATTGGGCGCGACGTCAAGGTGATGAACGGCGCGTTACCCAACATTGAACGTGGTGTTTTAGTACAGCGTCGACTCACTGGGATGCCAATACACAAAGGTTTTTGATTTAGAATAGTGACGAATGTATTCGTGTTAATACACCACAAGACAACGACTGTATTTAATTCTATTCATTTCGAGAACTGCAACTCTATGAAAATAGTTCCGTCTTCGCAGATCCGATGACATAGACACAGGATTCAATGACGTAAACCTTCGCAGATCCGATGACATAGACACAGGATTTAATGACGTAGAATCACCAGGGTATAAAAGCCGTCTTTTCTGTTCAACAAAGAATAACATTATTATACATCTGTCACCGCAACGCCATATGTTACAGGTGTGGTATTTTACGGGGTATTTTCATCCTACTATACAAGGAAATGCGAATCCAATATATAGAATGATTACACGCATAAGCGTCCTCTAATAATAAAAACAAACATAGCTGCCATCGGTAACCACACAGCGAAGCTCGCTGATTCTGTTCTAAACTTTTTGGATTTCGGCATTCCCATGATGTATCCTTGGAAGTATAATAATAATGTTATAACGAGAATACCTCAAAGTATGCACTCAGACAGTACGCCACGCGGGTCGGTCGATACTCCAGCTGTACTGTCTTCGTACATACTTTGAAGTATTCTCGTAATAACCTCATATTATAGAACATACAATGTAAAATGTATATTACTTTATATATATGTTTGACGCTCGGCCATGAATAATTCTGTGACATGTCAACTCTGACTTTGCGCCAAAATAGTACATTTTCTAGAAAGACCTGAAACACTGCATACAGCATACTTGTACTTTTCTATGCTTCCACCGCTTAAGTGTACAACGGGGTGCAATAAGTACGAAACAACGTCACCTTCACAGCCAATGTAAACATATAGCATTAGACGTTATGAAGGGACGACGTCAAAAGATCGATGTCGGATAAAAAAACTTATTTGCTTTAGTTTGGGGTGGGGGTGTGGTTTGGCCTCAAAAAGTTTCCATCCTACAAAAACGATTTTATTTATTTAATGAAGTCAAACATTTTTTGGTGTATTTGTATTTTTTTCCCTATCCTATCATGGACGGAAATAACAGAAAAAGAAAAAACACACATCCAAGACGAAAAAATTGTTTGGTCCGAGTGTAAACATGTGCGTCAAATGAGGTGCATTCACCTCACATTTTGTAAAGTCTTTTTACACCCACCCGACAACCAACTGCTATGCGATACTACTGTCCGATTATTAATTTGTAGTTAATGGTGAATGTAGTCTGACGCCATGATTATCAATTAAGTTTCATTGGGGTTGGGGTTGGGGGGGGGGGGGCTAAAGGAATTGAGTTTTTTTATCCTACATTCAACTTTTGATAATGTTCCTAACAGCAAGATATCGGGTTGCGGATACAACAGTATTCCAGGGAAAAATAAAATGAGACTTGTTAAATGCCTTTAACGCGCGCACACAAACACAAAATGCGAGTCTGATATTTACTCGGTTGTTGTGATCTATTCAAAGCATTTTTTTTTATTCTTCATTAAATACTAATTACTATTTAACACTATGTTCAATAATATGCACATTATTTATGCCAATCACTTTAATAAATCACGGGCACTTTTGTCCTGTGATTAATAAATGCAAGTGATTATAATAATTTTTGCCCATATCATTAATTTATAACGACGGGGAACTGTGTTCAAATTACATGTGGCTCGCCAAATGGTTCGTATTAGTAGACATGCATTGTCCTTTAGGATGTGAGTTGTCATTTACGCATCCATCACTTTTGTTTTCGCATTAACCAGTAGGGGTGCTTAGTGGCGGCGAGCTTATTTAGTATGACTTGATGCCATCAACATTAGCCGAATTGACTGTTCTTTGAAATAATAACGTCAATCATTCTATAATTACGTGAAAAGCATGAGTTCAAAATGAAAACACATCGGAGCATCTTTCGTTGTGTTATGTGTACGTGCATCACTACTGTTGCTGTGACAGTGTTTATTACTAGTGAAACTTAAGGGAACGCATGTTGAATTATAAATGTTGTAAATCTATATTTAAAGCTAGTGAGCCTTGTTGGTCGATACATTTGCATCAGAATATGAAATCTACAATATGCCACAACAACTTCTACAAGCTGATCTATTAAAAAATACGGATCGAATTGTTGTTTTGATAATTATATGTAATGTTATACTAAAAAGAAAAAAAATAAGAAAAATAGCTAAAATGCAGTGTGTAGTGAGTTCGTGGTAAGACGACGTTGGCAGTGTTCGAAATTAGATGAAAATCATACAAGGCCCGAAGGACGTATGTCAAATTGAAACTGTAGGTCCTTCTAGCTCACTGTAGGCCCTGATATTTAACAGACAAAGACTAAACGGATAATACAAGCTTGCAATTGCAAAACCTTTATTTACTAATTAATCAGATATATTATCTGCAGCCTCAAAGAGGTCATCATCATTTCTTTCATCGTTACTAAACTCATCAAAATCTTCAGAAAAAACACTGTCATGATCACTGGCCGACTCTGAATCTGACATGCATTTTGCATTGTGTTCACAATCATTGGCGTCAGCCTCAGCTTCTACAAGGATCAATTCTGCTGCACGATCCTCGACAAGGCCGGCAATACATCACCTTGTTGTTGTTATCAAAAATTAACCAGTCTTTGAACTCCGCCTGCCAGCTAATTTGGAATGTGCGTGGTTTACGCCTAGACCGTTCGTATTCTTGCTGTTTGTCACGCCTTTCTTGTGTAGTTTTCAGCGTGTTTGATGCAAATCAAAGATGGCGGAACATAAAATGTAAGCGCGAATTCTATTGGTTTGAATCGGAGGCTTGATCGGCCTACAACCAATCCGATCGTTTGTTACAGTTCCCACGTTCGGCGCATTTCGCGATCATTCGGCAAGCTTGAATTATGACTCCTATGCCCAGGTCGATGAGTGATGCCATTTGTTGATCAAACGTGCAAGAAAACGCAATTTAGAAACAATTCTGGTGTTACTATCGATATTTATTATATATTTGGTCTTACAATCATACTAAATAATAATAACGGTTTTTTTAAGTATAAATTTATGGTCGGTCACAAGGACTGATGGTTTTTCACAGCTCTAGGCCCTTTACACCCACTGTCGGCGTGAGGCCGACGGACCGGACCGACGTTAATTTCGAACACTGGACGTTGGCACGATAAATAAACGTTAAACAACTGAAAGCGTAAAATTAAAACTATTCAGGCCGTACTTTATTTATTCCTTGTTTCTCGAGTTTTTATAAGGCAACTTTTTTGAGGAGGGCGGGGAAAAAATACAATTAATTCCATTAGATTTGTATGATTCTCAAAGAATTGTAAGTGAGATCATTGATAGGAAAGAAGAAATGAAATAAAATTGTATTCCATGTATAACCTTGTTTCTCATCTGCGCGAGACTTCGGTACTTTGATAATGATACTCCCACGAAAATGCAACTTGGATTTGTTATACGGCGGGCGGTAAAAAAATGAAGATAAAAATAATATTTTTTTAGCATTTTTTTGCGCTCACAGGTCGGCGGGCGCGAGAAATCACGCTGAAATAAAGTTTTATGTTTATTTCATTTTTGGCTCCTGTTCATATGGCGGGTTCGCGAAACAAGGGATAATAAAAGTTTGGCCTCACGGAATGGCGCTCGCGTTGATTACAGACACAAACCACGTGGATATTAGAACATTCAACGACTGAAATAAAGAAATATGTTAAGCATAATTGTTTATGTTTAAACAATGTCTTCATTTCTAATTAAATAATTAAAGGTATTAAAATTTGTTAGAGCATTCATTTGACATATATACATTAACTTAACCTTTCAACGGAACATGACTCAATGTTAAAATTACCTTATGTATATCAGATGTTTTAAAAATAAGTGTGAAGAATGAGATTCAATTTATTGCCAAGGATACCATCCAGAGTTATCAATCATGATTTATGTCGATTTAAAATTCTCTTTTGTGTTCATATTAATGGTTCCGTTTATGTTACAGGATATCGTGTGATTGGATCAGAGCTAAAGCCTCGTATTATATGCATTATACGCTAATATTGAAATGTATATTCTCATCGGTCGATCAGAACTCGGTTATCAGATGCTGACCGGGCAGTGATTAAGGTCAACGTTCACAGCATTTTAAATAACGTCATTCTTTAACTTTAAGGAATAATTTTATGTGTAGTTTTATGTGTAAAATTACCTATGATTGCAGCTTAAGCGTGCAAGATGAAAAAAATAATTACCATATACGAAAGTTCTTAATCGCGTAGTTCATTGATGCATAGTAAACATAGAATCCATATTTCGCTGGTGAACTACGTAAACTGTATTTTAAATTGCTTGAATCGATATGATGATACCGATTCCTTGTGATCGTTGGAAATATGAAGATGTGCAATAATTCACAATCAACACGTGGAAGTATATACTGTGATGAATGCAATGATAAATATTACATAAATCAGTATGTATTACTGCATATTGCAGGAGCAGCTACAATTAAATCATCATTTTAATTGAACGTGTATTATGAGACTGAATAATATTACGTGAAATATATTACGTAGCTTAGAGTTATAAAGGACGTTAGATTTTAAATCATGGTTAGTTTCTTGTCCACATTTTTGTCGATACGAAATATTTCTTGCATCTCAATACTGTGTTTCAGTTTTTAATTTAATTACATGTATCCCGTCACATGCACCACGAGTAAATATAATTATACTTTGCCGCGATGACATTCTACAGTAAAAGCTCATTGGTCAATAACAACAATATAAATATATTCAAGGCCACCGATGGTCATTGCCGATTAATATTTGGAATTGTATTGTGTATTGTTTGTCAAATGCGCCTGTCGTATATCATGGCCTTGATCATTTCATCGAGTTGTCACTGGCCTAGATATGAATAATGTGCTTTGTAATTGCAGTCACACTAACGGCTACGAAGAAATTATTGAAAATTAATAATTATTCTTAATTGCCTCCCATATTATCAAATGAGATGATACCACGACTAACTAAAATTAGAGAGTTGTAATCAATGTGTTAGTACCATCACTACATAAATTTTCATTTCACATCATTACCCCGACAAATGGACACTTATGATTGCGTACATGGTATATATACGTCCCGCTAGGCTTCCTGCAATATGATTACATACATATCAATCAGAATTAACAAGATTAGATGGTATTGTTGTAGCCATTCGAAACTTAATCCTCGTCGCCATATATATTAGTTCTGAGAGTTTGGCACTAGACTTGCTCGTAAAATGTAGGTATAAGTGTCGCTATCGTATCATCTTCCATGGAATGTACTGTTACAGTATACTAGTATATATTATATTAGGCGGAACACAGCAATTTGTATTGTTAACATATACCGTGTGCTGCATTGTTTACTATATCCTTGCACCAATCACATTGTGAAAGTGTTTTTAAGTCTTACTTTGAATTAAGCAGAAATTGCTTAGCGTAAATATTCACTCTCACAGTTTATATAGTAGTCAAAGCTAACGATTAAGATGAAAGTAATGCTTCAACATTTTGTTCAGCCCTTTTCAATTTATTTTATTCATATGTTATACTTTTACAAATTGATCTGACAAATCAATTACTAGTACTGTAAAAAATTATATTTGCCATTTTTATATAAGTTCGATTTCTGAATGTTAATTGTTTGTTGTTGGAATGTTTACAACTTTTGCCACAAGAAACCTCAGTTATCCTCCCCATTGAACCTCTTACTAGTTTGATGTGCGCGAGGACACCTATTCTGCGTTACGTTCTTGTAAGCTATCTTCATTTCAACAATTTCATAGATATCCGTTCACAATCCAGACTTTTCACATTCCTGTTGCCATTCACCTAATACTACTGACATAAAACAATTAATATCATTGTGGACTATCAGGTTTATTTGATGAAACTCGACAGTAAAGTATGAGGCTATTATCATTTGGAACATGCATACAACACCCTCAACGCCCGTGGAGCAGAGAATATTACAAAGAATATATGAGTTGAAAGTGTATCACTCAGACAAATTAGAGGTAAATCAATCGAGTAAACCGCTAAGAAACATCAGCGTAAAATCCACATTTTTTAGATCACTCGTAAGACTGGCAATGTATGTATGCATTCCTATTCCATACATTTTAGGTAAATTGGGTGTTTTTTGTCTATCCTAGTTGTATGACCAAGTCCTAGTTTCTGGAAATATATAATAATAAAATGGTGAAAAGTGTAGTGTCTGCACAATAACATCTAATTGTATCCGATGAGTAAGTCTAGTAAATATATCTTAACATCTGTCATTTGAGCACATTATATTCACTGACATATAAAAGAAATATTAGACTAGTAGCTTGTGACGTCACAGTTATAAATGTGTACGAGGAAAATGCAAATTGCCGGAATGGGGGTGAACATATCACATGCTTTTATCACATGGAAGTTGCATGATATATGCCGTAACTGGAGTTAGAAGTATCCAACTTGTAGATCATGCATTGTGGAGTGCGTACTGCATTATATATCATTGTTTTGTATCATATATCCGCTAAGACATTAGAAACCCTTCTAATTGAGTGGCACTAAGTGATGCGCGTATTATTTAATCACTTGAAAGTAGATGATCGCGGGACCGTAACCAAACGAGAACTAATTTGATACTGTAATATAAATATTATATTTAAATAAACAAAAACGTACGATACACTTATTTGGTTAAAATGTTAATTTAATTTTATATTCCCATGATAACTGCTAATGGAAACTTTGTTCACACAGGCTTAGACGCATGTCAAATTATTGATACATTGATAACTGATTTATTGAACAAATTTATATTAGTTTTATTCTTAGACTATTATATTGTGTTACGTCTACATTTAAGTTAAAAAAAACACTCTTGTGCTGTGCTGCCATTCTGGTCGATAATGGTATTTCCATGTATTTTCAATGTTAGTCTAGCAAGCACTTCTATGATTTTTAATTAAAACAAAATGTATTTCTGAATGTTTACAGAAATATAAAAGTTTTATTGATAGAATATGGCAAAGAATATATAAATTAATTAAAAAACACATTATTTCAATAATAATGAAATTGAGTGAAAAAATATTTCTTTTTATAGTGCCGCGATAGGATCAACTTTCCTATTGCTGTTTGCGATTTGAATTTTAAAATACTCTGAGTTTAAATATAAAAGTTTGTACGAAAATCTGTCCAACAGAATTTCTACAGTGTAATGGGATGACAATTATTTTAATCTTAACGGTGAATACAACTCTCATACTTTCTGTATGATTGTACGGCCATAACACATAAAAAGGATCGAGAAGTATGTATTTTGTACTAAGTATTGCACAGATATTGTGCTAAATGTGAGAAGTAACCAACCATGTCTGTTTTACTGTCTTCGGAATCATAAATCACGCGGCACTTCTACGCATGTCTGTGAATTGTTGTGGGACCAGCTTTACATTGTTTTAACACATTGTTTAAATGTTTATATAGTAGCTAGAAAACTAATTGGGACAGTGATAATATTAAATGTTATTGATAACAAGTTGAATAACTAATGTTTGAAATATAAAAATAAAGGAAAATAAATAAATAAATAAATAAATAAAATTCAGATACTTCAATGGGAAAGCGGATGACCTCTTAAAACTTAAATTCAATAAACGATATCTTAGAATATATTCACCATAGTAACGCAAAAGACAACCTGTTCTTACACCATATAGAGGCAATCAGGGTAAGTTAATCGCCATATTAACGCTTCGAGATGTCTCCGTGTGCATGATGACATATCGTCATGACGTAATTAACTGATGGAATGTAATACACATCGTGACATAACATAGTGTCATGAATACGTTATTATATTTCTTCAACTATGCAATATATGTAATAAGTCTTGGCTATTGTATGACACAGTTCCTCGCCTACATGAATGTTCAAATATAGGCGTGATCCATGGGTCACGATACATATAGTAAACAGTTTATCAGTAATTGAGAACAAATGACATACATCGTACGGGTCATTTACCACTTTATCATAAATGGTATTTGAGAAAGTAATTCCTTTGTTTGATAGCATATTTAAACGTAGTGTTGAAATAAATGAAGGCTAAATAGGGGCTTCGATGCGATTAAACGTCATAATTACAAGATAACCGTAGTGAAGTCAGTACAAAATACCTCATAAATATCGTACAATATATTTATAGAGCGGTGTCCCGTTAGTTTCAATCAGTTTTGAGCTATATCACAGAATTGATTTCACGAGCGACGGTTTGGTGTATTGTAACATCATCATAAATCACTTTAGCCTTGTATATATGCTCACAGGTAACACTGTTGTTCAACCAGTAATGCATATATAATACAAAGAATTCCCACCGGTATGATGATAACGAGCTGACTATGTAAAACATCGAGGGACTCAATATACGCCAGGGAATTTGATTGTACAACGACAGGGTTTACAATAATATCATTGTCAGTATCAATACACATTTATGATCTTGGTAATTTTCTTAGTTTTGAATTTTGAATCATGAATTTATAATAGCGATCGCAATGCTGTTTATACAGCTTTAATTAATTATACATTTTTTTGTTTCACAGTCGACTTATTAAATAATGACCCCGTTTATTTACAACGCGTCATCCCTTAGTATAGCAGTGTAATGTATGTTCGAAACATACTTTCTATTCCATCATCTCGTGTGTTTTTGCTTCAGTTGCGAGATCTACTTCTCGAAGATCACATTGCATATACATGCTGTGTCAACAGCAAGTAGCGTACTGTGACAGCAGCACGGTATTATTCAAACAATCAGCGCCAAGTTGGGAACATATAGTCGTAATAGTGTTGTGCTTGCATTGACCACAGACACAATGGATTTAAACGGGACGTTACATGAAACTACAACATTGAAGTACGATAATACTACGCTGTCGACGACGTGGAGTCCGGAAATATCGAACTATTCTGACCACAGTTTGATATCACTGACAGTGAGTAGTATACGTCCCAATGAAAAATCGTCGTCGTTATCAATTTCGCTTACACTGACGGCAATAGCTGGTGCTGTTCTAAGTCTAGCTATAATCGTGGGAAATCTCATCGTTATATTACTCTTCGCAAAAGTTAGAGATCTTCGGAAGCTATCCAATTTACTCATTCTCAATCTAGCCGTTTCGGATTTATTTGTTGGCGTGATATCAACTCCCGTTTTTACTATGTACAATATAATGGGAAAGTGGCCGTTTAGTCGTTTAGTGTGTGATATATGGCTTGCCCTTGATTATAATATTTGCAGTGTTTCATTATTCGCCATATTGGCTATAACTGTGGATCGATACATTGCATTAGTTGATCCAATACGACATTTAACTCGGATCAACAAACGACAAATTTGGACAACAATATGCCTGACATGGATAATATCATTTATAATATACGGGCTGCCTAACTTTATGTGGCCTCGATTTCAAAGTGAACGCCATACTTCAGAGAAAGAGTGTGTAATTGCATATTTCGACGTTACATGGTTCATACTGTCGCAAACTATTTTAGGATATTGGATTCCATTATTCGTTGTATTCGCACTGTATATCAAAATATATCGAGTAGCCACGAGAACCGCACGAAAGAGAGGAAGACGCAAACGCACATTTATCTTTAGAAACAATGCTGGCAAAAGACACATTGAGAGGGAACAGCATGGGGTACAATGCCTGGGTATTAAATACATTAATCCAAGTGACACGCCTATAATCAACGAAGCAGCGAGAGATCCAATAATCAATGAACCGAGTATAGCTAAATTACGCCCTGCACATACCAACAATGACAATGACAACAATTGTGCAACGTCTATGAATTCAGGTAACGCCTATGGAAATCTAACCGTCAAGGAGAGATTACACGTGGAAGGTTGCGACGATCACTCGACAACCAGGGCGGAACCTAATAACATGTCGATAAATGAATATAGTGATGTGACATACCACGATGTAACAGACACTGCCGCCGTGGAAGTAGAAATATCAGATTGCAGTGACCTAAATCATGCTCCTAGCAGTGAAATTGGAGTTATGAATTTAGCATTTTCAAAGGATGGGGATGACTTTGAAACAGTGAAGCCAAATAACGATAAAAATAGTGAACACAATGAACGGGCCTGTGTTTCCAATACCGATATAGGTAATTCTGAAGTTCACGGTTTATCGATTTGCAATTTTGAAAAAAATAACTGCGATAAATCGAAAATAAGTGACGTAACGTCAAGTCACGTACGCGGATCGGAGAACGCACCAATGAATTATACTTTGATGTCAACGGGTCAACAGACACACTCTTCAATGGCGCATGTCGGAACACCGGAGATAGAGGTAGTCAATAACCACACATCGCTCGTCACGCATAATATCGAAATTAAATCCGCGGCAGAGCCAGTTGATCGATACTCCAAGTCGGACAAAAAACTGCCTTCTGTTGATGACGAACATTCGAGAATTAGTTCAAATATTGCAAGCACGATGGCAGGAAGAAGATCTAACACCACACCGAGTGACAGTAAAACATTCCTCACCGTCACTGCATTACTGGCAGCATTGGTCTGCTGCTGGATGCCGTATCACATAGTTGCTATGGTGATTACCTTCTGTCCAAAATGCATTCACCCAAATGTGTTTAAAATAGTCTACTGGATTTACTACACAAACAGTGCAATTAATCCTATTTGTTACGCACTTGCTAATCCAAAGTTTCGAAAAGCGCTTAAGAGACTCCTTTTCAAATGTAAACTAGTTTGAAATAACGACTATGCTTTAATTTTTTAAACCACAATTGCATTTACCACTTCGTGGTGCCAACAACCTAATCGAAAATGTGTTCATGACCCAATGAAACTGAAAGTAGCAAACGATTACGCTTCAGCGATAAAAGCCAATAAAATGTATTAGAATAACATATATGACTTAATTAGCACTAATCAATGTTTTCTACTCTGAGAGAGGGGAATGTGGGTATTTGTCATTTTTTTGCAGCATTAATCCTTCAACCAAGCTGGCTAGAAACTTAATTTATTGTTGGCTCTCATGGAGAAAAATATCGATAGGAGCATGAATGACCTACTATTTGTAGATGTTAAAACACCTCATAAATGTCGTACAATATATTTATAGAGCGGTGTCTGGTTACCATTAGTTAATTCAGTTCGAGCTGTATGACATAATTGATTTCACGAGCGACGGTTTGGTGTATTGTAACATCATCATAAATCACTTTAGCCTCGTATATATGCTCACAGGTAGCACTGTTGTTCAACCAGTAATGCATATATAATACAAAGAATTCCCACCGGTATGATGATAACGAGCTGACTATGTAAAACATCGAGGGACTCAATATTCGCCAGGGAAGTTGATTGTACAACGACAGGGTGTACAATTATATTATCAGTATCAATACACATTTATGATCTTGGTAATTTTTGGTTTTAAATTTCGAATTATGGGTTTTTAATAGCGATCTCTATGCTGTTTATAATGATTCCTTTCGCAGTGTTGTTCACAAAATGA
The DNA here is from genome assembly GCF_978046115.1 of Saccoglossus kowalevskii. Lineage (NCBI taxonomy): Eukaryota > Metazoa > Hemichordata > Enteropneusta > Harrimaniidae > Saccoglossus > Saccoglossus kowalevskii. The sequence goes on from NC_140644.1 coordinate 23,583,762, forward strand.
TCGGGAAATACCATCACTAATTATTGTTCAAGTTCGTTATCATCAGTGGGTACAAATTAAGGCATACTCAGCCTTCAAACTTGGACTTGACAAAGCTGTTTTACAGCTTTAATTGACTGTACACTTTTTGTTCACAGTCAAAACGCTACTTATTTGTGTTTTTAACTTACTAATAAAGATACTAATTTAAATTATGAGTATTGAAATTTGTCATCCTTATATATTCGTCTATGGCAAAAGTATCATCAATAGGCATGGAAGTAATTATTTGAGTTAATAAGCAACGCACACATATACGTAACATCCGGGTACTTTTGAAGACACCGTGACGTGTTATCGTCTGACTATCTATAAAGGTTTGATTGAGTGTATTTGTTCGGTGTGTTACAGTGTCCGGGGAAACACGCGTTCCTAGACACGAATATCTTTGGTTTTCTGGAATTCGAGTTAGGACCCTGCGCATTCGAGCCTGAATAACGTAAAATCTCTTGCTTTTGCGTCACTATTATTTAGGCGTCAGAAAAAAGTGTAAGGCCAAAGGCCTCAATTTGGTTCTGAAATGTTGAAAAATCAGTCAGGCAAAGTGAATATATAAAGCACAAGATGACGAAAAAAAAAATACTCAGTATATTTGATTGAATATGCAATTATTTTTTTTAAAAAAAAGTTGGTAACGTAAAGTATATTCTGAAATACGTTTCAAATAAAAACAAACACGAATGCATTGCATGGTAGCAAATGATCAGGGTAGCATCATCCGGTCATGCTACGTTTCACAATAACTTACTGTTTTCGAAGTGTTGCAATTGTTGATTATTTCTCAGTAGTGATTATAGTAACGTACAAAAATAAATTGTTATGAAATGGAGGTCAAATTCAACTTAGTTTCATCGTAAGCGAATGAATTCGCATGCGCTACGATATCCCCCATGTCTTGCAATATACATGCACGAGATAACCTGAAACCACGAGACCTAAAACTGTGTCACTAATTAACCAATCGAAATGCTGGATTGTGTCAACGTGTTCAAATTACCATAGCTCATTTAAATACGTTAATTACAGCTCAGCGACTTCATGGCAAACGCAAAACTAAGATGTACCGATGTTGAAATATGATAATATGATACCCGTGAATAAATTCAATGGTTTCGTTACAGTTTGCTGGCAACGAGCAAGTATTCTAAGTGAATACTCTCTATGTTGTTATGGATTAATCAGGCGATATTACTTCAGATAGCCTACATGTCAAGCTATACTTCTGCGTGCTACATTTAAATTGTCAGTCATAGCCACGTGAGGGCGTTTTTATTTAGAACAAATGCGATATATGTAGCCTTTGAGAAGCATCTGTTAAAATCCTTACAATTCAACACACACATAATTTTCAAGATCAAATACATTTTAATTAACAGCACATACACGTGATATTAGGCCATTACATGTATACATATTCGCAACAGTGACCTTCCTTTTAAAATAATAAAACCTTTTTTTTATTTACAACGTCATCCCTTAGTATAGAAATGTAATTTATGTTCGAGACATACTTTCTATTCCATCATCTCGTGTGATTTTGCTTCAGTTGCGAGATCTACTTCTCGAAGATCACATTGCATATACATGCTGTGTCAACAACAAGTAGTGTACTGTGACAGCAACACGGTATTATTCAAACAATCAGCGCCAAGTTGGGAACATATAGTCGTAATAGTGTTGTGGTCGCATTGACCACAGACACAATGGATTTAAACGGGACGTTACATGAAACTACAACATTGAAGTACGATAATACTACGCTGTCGACGTCATGGAGTCCGGAAATATCGAACTATTCCAACCACAGTTTCATATCACTGACAGTGAGTAGTATACGTTACAATGAAAGATCGCCGTCCTCAACAATTCCGCTTACACTGACGGCAATAGCTGGTGCTGTTTTAAGTCTAGCTATAATTGTTGAAAATCTCATTGTTATATTACTCTTCGCAAAAGTTAGAGATCTTCGGAAGCTATCCAATTTACTCATTCTCAATCTAGCCGTTTCGGATTTATTTGTTGGCGCGATATCAACTCCCGTTTTTACTATGTACAATATAATGGGAAAGTGGCCGTTTAGTCGTTTAGTGTGTGATATATGGCTCGCCCTTGATTATAATATTTGCAGTGTTTCGTTATTCGCCATATTGGCTATAACTGTGGATCGATACATTGCATTAGTTGATCCAATACGACATTTAACTCGGATCAACAAACGACAAATTTGGACAACAATATGTCTGACATGGATAGTAGCATTTCTGATAGACGGGCTACCTAACTTTCTGTTGCATCGGTTCAAACGTGACCACAATACTTCAGAGGAAGAGTGTGTAATTGCATATTTCGACGTTACATGGTTCATACTGTCGCAAACTATTTTAGGATATTGGATTCCATTATTCGTTGTATTCGCACTGTATATCAAAATATATCGAGTAGCCACGAGAACCGCACGAAATAGAGGAAGACGCAAACGCACATTTATTTTTCGAAACAACGCTGGCAAAAGAGCCATTGAGAGGGAGCAGCATGGGGTACAATGCCTGGGTATTAAATACATTAATCCAAGTGACACGCCTATAATCAACGAAGCAGCGAGAAATCCAATAATCAAGGAACCGAGTATAGCTAAATTACGCCCTGCACATACCAACAATGACAATGACAACACTTGTGCAACGTCTATGAATTCAGATAACGCCGATGAAAATCTGACCGTCAAGGAGAGGTTACACATGAAAGGTTGCGACGAGCACTCAACGACCAGGTCGGAACCTAATAGCATGTCGTTAAATGAACATAGTGATGTGACACACCACGATGTAACAGACACTGCCGCCGTGGAAGTAGGAATATCAGACTGCAGTGACCTAAATTATGCTTCTGGCAGTGAAGTTAGAGTTATGAATTTAGCATTTTCAAAGGATGGGGATGACTTTGAAACAGTGAAGCCAAATAACGATAAAAATAGTGAACACAATGAACGGGCCTGTGTTTCCAAGGGCGATATAGGTAATTCTGAAGTTCAAGGTTTATCGATTTGCAATTTTGAAAATAATATCCCCGATAAATCGAAAATAAGTGGCGTAACGTCAAGTCACGTACGCGGATCGGAGAACGCACCAATGGATGATACTTTGATGTCACCTGGTCAACAAACAAACTCTTCAAAGGCGCACGTCAGAACACCTGAGATAGAGGTAGTCAATAACCACACATCGCTCGTCACGAATAATACTGAAATTAAATCCGCGGCAGAGCCAGTTAATCGATACTCCAAGTCGGACAAAACACTGCCTTCTGTTGATGACGAACATTCGAAAATTAGTTCAAATATTGCAAGCACGATGACAGAAAGAAGATCTAGCACCACACCGAGTGACAGTAAAACATTCCTCACCGTCACTGCATTACTAGCAGCGTTGGTCTGCTGCTGGATGCCGTATTATATAGTTGCCATGGTGATCACCTTCTGTCCAAAATGCATTCACCCAGATGTGTTTAAATTAGTTTACTTGATTTACTACACAAACAGTGCAATTAATCCTATTTGTTACGCACTTGCTAATCCAAAGTTTCGAAAAGCGCTTAAGAGACTCCTTTTCAAATGTAAACTAGTTTGAAATGAATAACGACTATGCCTTAAAATCTGAAACCACAATTAAATTTACCACTAAGTGGTGCCAACAACCTAATCGAAAATGTGTTCATGACCCAATGAAACTGAAAATAGCAAAAGATTATGATTCAGCGATAAAAGCCAATGTAATTCATTAGAATAACATAAATGAAATAATTTGTAGTAATCAATGTTTTTTACTCTGAGAGAGGGGAAGGTGGGAATTTGACATTTTTTTGCAGTATTAATCCTTCAATCAAGCTGGCTAGAAACTTTATTATTGGTTCTCAAGGAGGAAAATATCGATAGGAGCATGACTGACCTACTATTTGTAGATGTGATAGAGTCTAACCTCTTTTCACTTAACGCCAATTGAATACTTCAATATAATTCGTGTTTTTTTCTAACTCAATTGTTTTCTCCCCCTCTTGGCCAATGTACATTATAATTGATATACACCCTGTGATTTGTATGACATCAATTCTTTTCTAACATCATTCTTCTTCTGGGAAATTGTATAATAGGATGGATAGACACCGTTTGATTTTTATATTACCGAATTCAAGAATTATTACATTGTAAGCAAACACTGCAAATATAGATATATATAGGTCCATATGTATACAGACATGCAATCAGCATCATATATTTTACGGTAGGATGTGTACAACAATGCTATTAAAAATATATTAGAGTAAAAAACAGTAAGATTGTCCAGGTCATAAATTGCATTATTTTATAAATTATTCAATATTCAGTCCATAGAAAAACAACGGCTTGTGATTTATTGATCTGTGTTGATATTGTTAATTTGTGTGTCGTCTTTAAGTGTGTTTATATTTGAAATCCTAGAATATTTTCCTTCATTGCTTTACTGAAAAGTTATTCTATTGCCAATAAAGCAAACTGTACACAGATTGTTTAATGGTTACAGCACGCCTGATCTTTAACAAAAATAATTACCAATGTGTTATAAATGTTGTTGTATGCATGTTATCAGTGTACTTACAAAAACACAACTTGATTTAATTTATTAAAGAGAAGAATTTGCAGTCTAGCATACATGTCAATGCTGGGTCACGTGGATATAAATGTCTCTTTTATCTAGGGATGACATGCTTGGATGAATTTTTAAACTGTTCTATTTTGTGTGATAAGTAAGCCTTAGAAAAGAAAATCAATTGGTGGGCATTCAGAGCCATATGTATCTATTTATGTATATTAGTATGTAATTTTAATATGTACTCGAACGTAAAAGATCAAGTATCTTCAAATTTGAATAAAAAAGATACAGCTTATAGTATTCGTTGATGTATTTTCATATTATTCAAAATACAAATTAACTACGTAGAAAAATAGTAGCGCCTTCGAACTTGGCACACATGTTGACTTTTATTTCATTTCACAGTCAACATGTGCGCTAAGTTTGAAGGCGCTGCATGGATAAATTTCAAGGTCACAATATTAAAATTTGAATGGTCAGAGGAAAATAGTGACAAAAGTCATGTCATGTGCGATTTACAAGAATTTGGTTTCGGGACACATGGTCAAGTGTTGCGTCCAACAGATCATGCTTTGGACCGCATTATTTACATTGTCTAAAACACAACATTGCATATTTCACCTCACTACAACGCTCGTTAGTAACACATATAGACGAAACCATATGCCAATCTTCTAGCAATTAAAAAGGCATGATCAGAATTTTGTTGTTGAAAATCGACAGATCTGCCATTTTAAAAACAAAGCAGATTTTGAAAAATAGTTAAAATAGGTTATTCTCGAACGCGTTTTTATGGAAACAATGATTTTCGATTTCACTATATCAATATAGAAACGACCGTTTTGAATTGAAAAATATGTAATATCCATACAACTGGTGTTCATATTTACAGCGCTTTCAAAGTGTCCACATTGGATGAAATAGTAAAATTACAGAAACGCTTGTGTCAAACATGTGTTAGCTGTGTCAAATCAAACTATAGTATTTGCCAATATCAATTGGCGCATTCTTGACAATGCCTCTGAATCCGACATGAATGATAATTTCCTTCCTGAATCTTAACACATTAAATTTTAAATTGTTATTAATGCCATTTAATACACAACAAAGATGCTTTTAGCTTTTGGAATATTGTCCTTTTATATATTGACAATTTTATTGTTCTCTTTGTCAATGGCATGATGGATATATACATGTCAACATATTTTTTCTAGAGGACCTGGTCGAATAATCTGGCGTGATAAATTGATCTAGGTTATTTTACAATTACTCTGTTTTATTCTGGCATGGCACCCAGTGTATAGGTAACTAGCATTATATACAGCATTTGTTCGTAACTCTTTATTTTTAATATCATGCTCACTTACTTGTCAATCACATTGGCAATTCTATTTCTAATTGACAAATCGTACAGTTACATGCAAATTAGTGGAGTTTTTTGCTGTAACTGAACATAAATCATTTGTTATTTAGTGCAAATCAATTTGAAATATAACTGCAAGCAGCAATGATCGGGGTGCAGGATATGATATAACACAAATTTGTTAAGAACATTTATTTTATTGATTTTAAGTACGAGTAAACGCATATTTGCAATAAATCTCTGGGAATTAGATGAGTATGTAGTACTTTATCCAAGTACTTATACCTCTTTATCGAGTAGTAAATGCGAATCTATAACATTCCGGTATAATAGTTATATTTATCCATGTATAGCTATATTTATCCATGTCTACAATATCCAGGTAGAAGTGTATGTGCATCTGCTATGTACAATTCCACAATTTGTCAAACAATCTTCCATTTTCCAATATGGGGAATTCCTGACATGCTTTAGTGACAAAGACATGATGAATTGGTATCATGTGGTGAATTACATTGCCACACCCGAGTACATAATCCTCAAATGTTTAGCCCCATCTCCAAATTAGGCACTATCTATTGTATTTCATGGAATGACTATGGAATGCATATAGTCATATTTTTTTGGCTAAATGGGCTTATTTTTGTGAACTGCATTAAATATATCACTACAGTGACCGAGTGGACAAGGTGACTGAGTGGTGATCAATTCAAACCTAGGATGATGTCACAGTGAAATGCCTGCTTATTGCACCCACAGAGCTAACACTGGACAGGGGTAGACAAGGCAATAGTACTGGAAATGAAATAGACATACACCAAAATATCAAGTTAAGCTCCTGGCTTCAATACCTCTCAAAATAATTACAAGAAACAAAGCACAGAAAAATACAATGAATAAATTCACTCAAATAGAAGATTGCCCAGAGTAGTGTGCATTGTTGATAACTCATAGTTCCAGGATGTAGAGATGGATGACAGTCAATGGCTTCTGCAACACAACGACAACGAAATACAGGAGTCTTGCTTGCAGGGCACCGCTGATAGCAGGAGATCATAGAGCAGTTCATACATGTTTTGACAGAACGATGCTTGAAGGCTGTATCACTTGTCTCACAATATCACAGCGGCAACACCCACCGTGTCTCAACAGTCTTAAGTCTAGCTTATCTATAGGCATAAATGGCTCAGATTCGGTGATAGCACCTGGGTTTCCATATGGGCCAATCAGAATGTGGCCTTGCCAGCAGCTGTCTCACGTAGGCAACTCAGTAGACCGTAAATATCCTTTGTTATGTAAATCACAAGCACACCTGGTAGATTCCAATATCCTGTTTTCAACTACAAAAACATGAAAGTTTGTATTTCTTTATTTAGTGTTTGATTACTAATTTGGATTAATGGCGTGCGAAATAATGGTACTATACTGAAAATTAACAGTGATGATCGGCGCTATATTTATCCTGTAATTATTTTTACGACCATTTTATTATATGTATCTGTAGTGATGTAGAACTATTAGGTAATCAATAACCTTAACTGGTGGGATATATTTCTTTAATTACAATCAGTAATTGTTTTCTTATCTCAAATTTCCAGAGTTTACTTGCAAGTTTTGTATTATGGTCTCGTTGTAAACCACTGAAGCGTGTATTCATGTTCGCTTTGCTCGTAAAAATACGACTGTTGAATACACCTCATCACTCATGATAATAACTTCAATCCAACAAAAGTCGGAGCGAAACTATTGCGTTCTGTCATGATATCTACGTCTCCCATGCTGAAGAGCAATCACATTATTCTTTCCAGATTGTGTAGTTTATTTATGTTATAATTGAATCAACAACTTCCATAGTAGTAGTGATGGTTAATAATTCATACATGCTTCTATGATTTAATTATAAAAATAATTTCTCTTGAGAAAATATAAATACCTAATGTTGAATGTCATGCTATCCTATTGTGTGCTTCAGTTTCAGTTGCGAGATATACTCAGACGTGTAAATGTATTATTTGCAATGTGCGTGTTTTGTGTTTTGTGTTTTTTGACACAAAGATCAGAAGAATTTTAAAGTATACGAATTTGAGGTGATATCAACGAAGTTGACAGGATTTTGAACCATACTGTTATACTTAGGGCTACATAGGGCATACCTTTTTCTAAATGTTTTGTTTTTTAATTTCGAGTAATATGAAATGCATATTGGCATTAGATCTCCAGATACTAGAAACTAAGTGCATAATTGATGAGTTCATAAGATCAGCAAATATTTCATCGAGATTCCCTCCTTCATATGCACAATAGCAATTTAGTATTGAGTATGTACTATTATTAGATCTCTGGAAATTACATATGTGCAATATTAATGAGTTAATATCAAATGACTTGGAATTAGTTTTACTAACTCTCTTCAAAAATGCGCACAGTAATCATTTAGTAAATGTGTGTCTATAATAGACCCCTGTGAACTAGGCATTAGCCTAATTAATCAGGTTACATGCACGATCACTTACGCCTTTACTACTATATGGACATTTGAGTAACTACAAAAACATTATGTGAATTAGATTTGTGCATAGTTAATGAGATCACGAGACCAGCGAATATATCACCTGTATCTTTTCACGCATGTATGTGTCCTGTACATTTTATATGAAAATATTTTATGAGGTAACATGACCAGCCGATAGTTTATGTAAATTACCTCACCCATGTGCACAATATATGTTTAGTAATGGAAACCTGGAAATTAGATATATGCATAATTAATGAATCCACATAGGCACTGAAGAGTTTGTACACAATACCCTGTTAGTTGTAAATGTGTATCCATAATATGTCTCTCGGAATTGGTTATGTGAATAATTAATGAGGTCAGATGACCAGATAGTACTCATGTCTACAACACTGCAACAAAAATGTCAGCACCATGCTAGCATTAAACACTCAACCTGAATGTCGCTAATACTGTGTATCTATCCTGAATAATTTACATGATTTTACATTAAATTAAAATTATGTGATTTATAAACATGTAGGGCATAGCGTGATTGAGCACTATAATTCATTGTTTCTTATGTAAAAATGGAAACAGTGTAGTGATGTGCTTTGAAATGTGGGTGAGAATGTGCTGAGTGTATATTACATAATTAGTATAGGGCGTCATTAAACTTCATAACCTAATGAGTGAGTTGTGCCATAGATGCAGACATGCTTTTGCAAGTGTTCCCTGCGGAATTCTTTGTAGTGCACTGTCACGAGGTGTTTGAATCATATCAGAAACTGTATTATTAAAAGGACACGGTTGTTATTATGTAATTTTGTATTTATTAATTTATTGTAATAGTATAAATTGATAACAGCCCAGAGGTAGGTTTTGTAGCCCAGTAGGTAGCCGCATTGTCACTACACGTACAGAAAGTACCTATTATGTGACCTCGAGGTCGCACTTGGACACTGCTGGACGAGTATCCGTGTGATGAATGAACAGGTGTCGCGGACCAATTAGCGATTGACACAATTAGCCATGTGATGGCAGGGTATTTAAAGACTGAGACAGCGTGGTGCGAGTGAAGATCTTGACCAACATCTACGCTTTGTACGACCCTAGAAGCGGCGAACAGTACCACCACATACTACCATAGTCGAACCCGGCGTTGAACACCAGTCTGAAGTCTAACTGGGAAGGAAGCCTTGGCGCTGTGGACGAGAAGGGAGAGTTCAAGTCGCTAATTACCGTCGCTGGCTTCTTATAATTCACCGGACGCCGCCGCCGACTGACACTGTTCGACGCACGTCGGGAAACGTCAGGTACCGAACATTCCTACACACACACTAGTTAGTCTTGGGCTTTAAGTTATTATATTACCTTGTTAATTACTAGAATTGTTATTTTCCTGGCCAGTTTATTTATGTAACATTTTAAGAGTGCATGGCACTGATACACGTGACTAGTAGGGTACGCCGTTCCTCCCCTGGTCGTAGGGTAGTTACCGACTTTGTCGTGGTGTCTACAGCGCGAAATATCGTAACTCCCACCTCTTACCAACAATATAGTTGCGTTGGTGCGTGGTGAGGGCCGCGTGTTGTGCTGTACCTCTGCAGGGGCGGGCGATACCGACGGAGAGAACTGTAGCAAGTATATGTTTTGTGTACCTAATAAACTATGGTTACACGTAATTCATGTGTAGTGTCGTATGTGTAAGATTGGCCGGTGTGCATTATTTCTGCTTATGTGCATATAGTTATATTGAACTCTACTGGAGCCCATTAGTCTAAATTGTACTTGTGTTACACAAATTGTGTAATTTCATATTGGTTAAGAACCCGCACACGAGGTAGTAAACGTATTGCATACTATTTGGTATTGTGGGTTATTATTTGACCCAGTGACCTCGTGACATTTGGTGTCAGAAGTGGGATAGTGTACGACTGAATATACGGTACGCTATACTGTTAATTACTGTGGGCACAATATTACTATATGCATTTTAAACCGGTTACGCTTACACATAGCTTGGTTACTTTAATTAATTACTCAACAGTACATAATATCTATCAGGTTCAGATTTTCCCTGTGCTAATATTCGTTCTAAGTAAGGTCCAAAAATGGCTAAAGTATCTGTTACTGGCAAACATAAAAATCCGGCAGTTGCCGATTTACAAATTCAAGGGGAACAAATTGGTTTAACTGGGGAGAAGTTGGAGGATTGGGTGGCGGCCCAATATACCTAGATACTTGAAGAAGAAAGGGCTGAGCGAGCGGCAACGAGAGAATATGAGAAAGCTAAAGTTGAAAGGGAAAAGATAGAACAAGCTTCTAAAGCTGAGAAAGAAAGGTTAGAACAGGTGGTCAAGCTCGAAAGGGAAAAGGCTGCCCAGGCAGTTAAACTTGAGCAAGAAAAGGTTAAACTCGAGAGGGAAAAAGCTGCACAAGCTATAAAACTCGAGCACGAAAAGGCTAAACTTGAGAAAGAAAGGCTAGAGCAAGTAGCTGAAATTGAACTTGCAAAATTAAAAGCTGAAAGAGAGGCTGCCACAGAATTAGCTCAGCTCGATTATAAAACTAAACTTGAATTGCAAAATAATACAAATTCGTCTCCCTTTGCTACAAAAATTCAGTCCCCTCCCAATTTTAAAGATAGTGATGACATGGACATGTATATAAATCGGTTTGAAATATTTGCTCAGAATTGTGGGTGGAAGAAAGACATTTGGGGTGTGGCATTTAGTGGTCAATTAACAGGGAAGGCATTGGCTGTTTATGACGCACTGTCCGTAGATGAGACTCGTGACTGGGACGTGGTCAAGCGTGTTATGCTGAAGGCGTATGGGTTGACAGAGGAGGGATATCGTATCAAGTTTCGTCAGGCACGTCTGACAAAATTTGAGACTGCAAGGCAATTTATGGTTCGACTTGAGCACTACTTGACACAGTGGGTTAACATGGCAGGTGTTGTGAATACTGTAGAAGCGCTGAAAGACTTGTTCTTGCGTGAACAGTATTATAGCACATGTAGCCCTGAAATGTTAGTGTTTTTGAGGGAACACCAGTGTCGAGACTCAAGTGAAGTTGCCAAATTTGCTGACCTCAGGAATGAGGCACGATACTATACTCAAAATAATAGTAAATTTGCCGCCGAACCCAAGTTTAACAAGACAGCTAACACCACCCAGAAATCACAAACACCACCAGTTACAAGCAAAACAGAGAAAGGGTACACACCAGTTAGGTGTCACAGATGTTCACGTGTTGGGCATAAGCGGAAAGACTGTCATGCCAAATTTGGGCAAGATGGCAAATTATTAACAGCCGCTTGTGGAGTTGAGGTACAAAATGTGACTCCTTCTCTCGATTCCCCGACCACTGCCACATCAACGTGCATTATTATACCACATGCAACGACCACCAACACACATTCAACATGTCAACCTGTTGACACATTTGTCACATGTTCAGAGGTAATAGAACGCAATCTTGATAAACAGGTTGCGGGACTAAAATTGCCCACTGCCGAGGGCATGGTCAATGGACAGAAAGTGACAGTACTTAGGGATACAGGGTGTTCTGGGATTGTTATTCGAAAGAACCTGGTATGTCCCTCACAGTTCACTGGTAGACATCATACTTGTGTACTAGCTGACGGTACATGAAAACGAGTCCCTGAAGCCGAGCTGGAGGTCCACACTCCGTATTACACTGGAATTGTCAAAGCTGCATGCATGACCAGACCCTTCTTTGATGTGCTGATAGGTAATGTTCTGGGAGCACTGGATGTTCACACTTCATGTGAGCGGCATTGTGGTACTTATAGTGGAGGTGAAATTCTTGTGACGTGAATGTCACTAAATTAAAAAACATTCAGGTGAAATTCCTAATGACACGGGTATGAGTGTCAAAACACAAAGACCCCGAGGGGCCAGTCAGGTGGACCAAATTGTGGCCACCCCTAAGACTGTTTCTGTGGGTACAATTCCCAGTCATACAGTTGGTGTGATGAATACGGCTGGTTTGCCTGAGGGGCAGAGGATTGAGGGGGATTCCCTAACACCTGTCCAATATGGCACCAATTATGTAGGTGCAAGTCCTGGCCATGATCTTGGCATGGTAAACACGGGTGGCATTCCTGAGGGACAGGCAGCAGAGGGTAAGCTAGCAGACTCCTCGACCACTGTCCAAGATGGTGCCAATGACCAGTCTAGTGGGCTGGAAATACTTGAGGTTACACAAGGTGTTGAGACGAGAGCACAATCTCGGACCAAAAAGCATACGCAAAAGTTGGTGGTACCAGAATTCAAGACTTGCGACATTGTGGTGACCCCTGACAGTTTGCGTGAATTACAACAAAATGACTCTAGTTTAAGGCGATTATTTAGGTATGCAGCTGAGAAAACAGAGGAAGCTACTGGAAAATCAAATATAACTAGTTTTCATGTAAAAAGGGGTCTATTGTACCGAAAATTTCAATCACCTAATTTTGATTTCGGGCGCATTATCAGTCAGTTGGTAGTTCCTTCTACATTTCGATCTGATGTCATGAGATTAGGCCATGACTGAATCTTGGGGGGACATTTGGGTGTACAGAAAACACAAGATAAAATATTTTCCCAATTTTACTGGCCAGCGATGCATGATGACATTAAACGATATTGTCGGTCATGTGACTTCTGCCAGCATACTGTACCCAAAGTTCGAGTCGGAAAGGTTACACTTAGTGCTATGCCCTTGATATTCCATTCAAACGGGTTGCCATGGACTTGGTGGGGCCAATCCAACAAATTACTACTAGTGGGTGCCAATATATACTTACAGTGGTTGATTATGCAACCCGTTATCCTGAAGCTACACCTCTAAAAAGGATCTCTACTGAAGTAGTGGCAGAAGCACTGGTTACTATTTATAGTCGTGTTGGTATACCTGAACAGGTTCTCACTGACCAAGGTCGCCAGTTTGTTGGTGATGTTATGCAAGAGGTTAGTAGACTCCTGTCAATTAAACGGCTCATCACAACTCCATATCACCCACAAACAAATGGCCTATGTGAATGTTTTAATGGCATTCTTAAGTCCATGCTCAAACGCATGTGTAGAGAGCGACCAAAGGACTGGGACCGTTACATAGCACCACTATTGTTTGCATACAGAGAAGCTCCGCAAGCCAGTTTGGGGTTCTCCCCATTCGAACTGTTGTACGGGAGAACAGTAAGGGGTTCAATGACCATCTTGCGGGAGCTATGGACAAAAGAGATCACCAACTCAGAAATTAAGGGTACATATGAATACGTCATTGACCTACGAAATCGATTGGAGGACACTTGCAAAGTGGCGCAGACAGAATTGAGCAAGTCCAGTAATCGGTATAGGGTTCATTTTGACAAACGTACAAAGCCCCGATCTTTCAACACAGGCGAGATGGTACTGTTACTGCTTCCTACAGCTCATGATAAGCTGCGGATGCAATGGCAAGGACCCTACCGTGTTAAAGAACGAATCGGGCGGAATGATTATCGTATGGAAAAGGATGGTATAGATAAACTGTACCATGCCAATCTGTTGAAGAAGTACGAGGTAAGAGACTCTACGGATGATAATGCAAACACGAACATGCTCACTAATTCTTCATCTGTGCCAAAGGACACTCCTATGTGCGTGTCTACTGGCCTGATTGAAGTCCCATCTGACGATCATGGCGTCGAAGGTCCAGAGCACATTAATGGGGACTTGATAGAATTAGTCTCCCTGCACGGTAAAGAAAACGTTCAAGATGTGCATTTGGGCCCTGAACTTAGCGATTCCCAGATTAAAGAAGTACAAGGGATATTGAGAGAATATACTGCTACACTTACATACATACCAGGAAAGTCGAACATCGGGTGCCATGACATACAACTGACCTCAAATGACCCTATACGTTCTAAACCATACAGTACCCCTTTTGCAACACGTAACGCTGTGATTAAAGAAGTACGTGATATGATAGAACTGGGGATCATTGAACGGTCTGATTCATCTTATTGCTCGCCCATTGTGCTAATTAAGAAGCCTGATGGAAGTCTTCGGTTTTGTACAGACTTACGAAAACTCAATAAGATCACAATATTCGATGCTGAGCCAATGTCTAATCCAGAGGAATTATTTGCACAATTGGCTGATGGTAATTACCTGACCAAACTTGATTTTACTAAAGGGTTCTGGCAAATATCTTTGGCCCCTGAGGCGAAAGCCAAAACTGCTTTTCTTACCCCACCGGGTCTTTTCCAATATCGTTACCTTCCATTTGGACTTGTAAATAGTCCCAGTACGTTCAATCGCACTATGCGAACAGTTCTGATGGGTACCGAAGGAGAGGTTGTTAGTTTAGTGGATGACATTTTGATATATAGCAAGACTTGGCACTCCCATCTGAAGCGATTCAAAGATGTATTGAATCGCCTCCAGAAGGCAGGCTTAACAGCTAAACCATCAAAATGCTATATTGGTTTCACGCAGCTTGAATTTCTTGGCCATGTGGTGGGGCGAGGCCAATTGAGTCTAGTCCCAGGAAAGGTTCGTGCATTGCAAAATGCTCTGCGACCCCTGACAGTAACTAACGTTAGGTCATTTGTGGGGCTAGCGGGTTATTATCGCAAATTTGTTCCAAACTTTGCTGCCATTGCTGCACCTCTACACGAACTTACAAAGAAGGGTAAACCCAGGAAAGTCGAGTGGGAGTCTTGCCATCAGTTGGCATTTGAACAGCTCAAAAATATTTTGAGTAATGCCCCTGTATTGCAACTTCCCGATTTTGAGCGAACTTTCGTTCTATGGACAGACGCCTCGGAAACAGGCCTTGGAGCGGTCTTGTTGCAATATTATGATGATGTCGCATTTCCAGTGGTGTATGCTAGCCGGAAGGTGAGCCACGCAGAGTCGCATTATGCGGTGATTGAAAAGGAATGCCTGGCCATAGTTTGGGGAATAAAAGTTTCAGCCATATCTATACCTCCATGAATTTTGGATTGAAACCGACCACAAACCTCTTGTCTATATGAAAACCGCTAAATTTTCTAATAGTCGAATTATGCGATGGGCCATATATCTTCAATCATTTTCCTATCGAATAATTAGCATAAAGGGTAATCATAATCTAGGGGCAGATTATTTAAGCAGAAATCCTGAGGTTTTAGTACAATAACCAATATGGTGTTGAATGTAATACAGTAAAGAATGGTTGTTTTATGTAGTTTCCCAGATCCGTGACTTCATTGTATTGTTGACGTAACCATAATACCATATTTAATGGCACGGTTACATCTTAGCATGGGGGTATGTCACGAGGTGTTTGAATCATATCAGAAACTGTATTATTACAAGGACACGGTTGTTATTATGTAATTTTGTATTTATTAATTTATTGTAATAGTACAAATTGATAACAGCCCAGAGGTAGGTTTTGTAGCCCAGTAGGTAGCCGCATTGTCACTACACGTACAGAAAGTACCTATTATGTGACCTCGAGGTCGCACTTGGACACTGCTGGACGAGTATCCGTGTGATGAATGAACAGGTGTCGCGGACCAATTAGCGATTGACACAATTAGCCATGTGATGGCAGGGTATTTAAAGACTGAGACAGCGTGGTGCTCGGTTGTTGCTGCTGGAGATCTTGACCAACATCTACGCTTTGTACGACCCTAGAAGCGCCGAGCAGTACCACCACATACTACCATAGTCGAACCCGGCGTTGAACACCAGTCTGAAGTCTAACTGGGAAGGAAGCCTTGGCGCTGTGGACGAGAAGGGAGAGTTCAAGTCGCTAATTACCGTCGCTGGCTTCTTATAATTCACCGGGCGACGCTGCCGACTGACACTGTTCGACGCACGTCGGGAAACGTCAGGCACCGAACATTCCTACACACACACACTAGTTAGTCTTGGGCTTTAAGTTATTATATTACCTTGTTAATTACTAGAATTGTTATTTTCCTGGCCAGTTTATTTATGTAACATTTTAAGAGTGCATGGCACTGATACACGTGACTAGTAGGGTACGCCGTTCCTCCCCTGGTCGTAGGGTAGTTACCGACTTTGCCGTGGTGTCTACAGCGCGAAATATCGTAACTCCCACCTCTTACCAACAACATAGTTGCGTTGGTGCGTGGTGAGGGCCGCGTGTTGTGCTGTACCTCTGCAGGGGCGGGCGATACCGACGGAGAGAACTGTAGCAAGTATATGTTTTGTGTACCTAATAAACTATGGTTTCACGTAATTCATGTGTAGTGTCGTATGTGTAAGATTGGCCGGTGTGCATTATTTCTGCTTATGTGCATATAGTTATATTGAACTCTACTGGAGCCCATCAGTCTAAATTGTACTTGTGTTACACAAATTGTGTAATTTCATATTGGTTAAGAAACCCGCACACGAGGTAGTAAACGTATTGCATACTATTTGGTATTGTGGGTTAATATTTGACACAGTGACCTCGTGACATGCACAACTAGCCATCTACAACATTAGGCTTATCATCTCATTAGGTATTCTATAAGTTCACTGGCACTATTAGCAGTGCGGTATAACGTAGCTGCTACTTTCTGTAAGCTTACGTAGTTTAATTGCAAAACATATGATTTATCACCATACCTTTTGACAGGTATTGCAGACATCCGCAAAGAGCTGATAGATATTATGATTGTCATTTATTGTCCCTGTGTCACTCAAAACCCAGTTTGACTGTCTAGCATCTTGCGATGTGTTATTGTAATTTATAATTCCTATGTACATTTCTCTCCTTCACACAGCTTTAGAAATTAAATAAATAAATAAATGGGATGAAACCAGGGAAAAAAGAAAATGTCAATGCCAGAGGAAGATTCTGAAATAATGGATTAGACTGGAATTATTCAGACAGAAAAGATAGTAGAAACTGAGGAGAAAGATGACCGGGATACACTGGGAAAGGTGGAAGTTGCTAGAGGAGCAGCGTTTGATACCCCAGGAATAAGGATCTTTGTGGGAATTGAGAAAGAAGATATGCAGCTGTTAAGGAGAGATGGTTTGCGGCCCCAAATAACACCAACATATGTCTATGGGACCCGAAACCCCTGGATGAAATAAAGAAGGCCGAAAAAGAAACAGGAAAGACGTTTAGAAAAAGGATCTAGAGACCCCTTGGAAATTGGAGAATTGAATATCCTAGTACCTTTCAGCATTGATTGGACAACTAATTGGAGGGATAAGTGACTTATGAATTGGATATCCCCTGACCTAATAAATAGACATCGAGAAACGTTGATATATAGGAGTGGGGAAACCCAAAGCAGCTGTTTATTCAAAGCTGTGAAAGAAAATAGCCCTGAGAGAGGATTTTCAGTCAAAGAAGAATGCATTGGGTAGCCAAGCCCAATATTATCCCGAGGAAATTTACTGGCAAGACATCATGGAGAGATTGTAAGTTATATATGTCTAGGTAATTTGGCAGTATACTAGGTCTAGCCTAGTACGGAAATTACTTACTCAGGCAAGAGATTGTGGTGAAATACTTTAATAATGGCGACAATGGAGAAGCTATTTGGTCTTAGTAGTCAAACAGACAAGGTAGATCAGTCAGACTGTTTTTATACATTCCTATGACGACAATGGTTTATAGAAATGCGAGATTACACAACCCATTGATTTCGGATATGACAATAATAGAACATGCCTGCATAGAACTTGTAAAACACTGAAAAATGAAATAAACGGTCTGTTGAAACAAATAATATTGAAAAAAATATGAGACAATTTACCTCGCAACCGTCGACAGATAAAACAGCTGATTCAGAATTGATGAAACTCCACTAAACTTGGAAAACACACCCGGAATAAGAAAAACAATATTTTGAGTAAGACCAAAATGACGTCACTTGACATGTCGGCCCAAAGTGAGTTACAATAGTTCCCATGGGCTATGTCATTTATTGTGAAAAAATACTTAGTCCCAAAGGTTCAGTAGTATAAATTAGCATATCAAATGAAAAACTGTAATGAAGGGAAAGAAAAAGAGGATGGCGGGTTGAAAATAAAACATACAATGAACAGGTTAGTAGAAAGCAGGCAAGGAAATAGTGGACATGTTAACAATATAGTGGTAGATATAAAAGCCAAGAGCGTCTGCAGTATAGGGAGATGTCGCCATGAAATAGTGAGCCAAAGAAAGAGCAGGAAAAGAAAAAAAAAATTTATTCCGCTGTTATCAAAGTGCGAAGATATGGAAACGATAAGGACATATAAGACAGAATGCATGACGGGGAAAGTTAAGGATATGGAAAGTGAAAACTGTGAGGAATGTAGCAGGGACTTCAACCGATTTCGTCATCCCACTATTTATACACATTCATTCATTAGTTGTTGGGCTGATAGCAAATTAGTGTAATGGTAAACGAATGAATAGTAAAACAAAGGGGAAAAAGTATATAACAAAAGAAAGATACAAAACTATTTTTGTTCATATTACTAAAATAATTTTGATTTAAAATGAAAAAAAAAGAAAAAAAAGGTTGTTTGAAAATGTGTAAAGTCAACATCGTAGTGTTGAGAAAGGCATAACGTAATTATAACATTAAATAATTTCAAATGGGAGATTTATTTATGTATGTTATTATTATTATCAAAGTGCACTCACAGGTAGGATTGTTTGAAAATAAGTTGTGCTACATGACCATCTGGTGACGTCATGGACTGTTTTTAATGTTGAACGACATGTTTCTACAAGGTTGTGCTTTGACTGATCCATGTGTCAGACGAGAATGTCAGACTTTATTTTTTAGATCACATATACGAGGGGCGTTCAATAAGTATCCCATAGCAGGAGATTAACGAAACTTGTCACAGTTCTCTACATAGGAACCACCCAGAGGTATGCATTTTTTCCATCGTTTGATGCAGATCTGGACAACGTTTTTGTAGAACACCCCACGTTGGTCCTCCAACCACCATTGCCTACTTTGGAGGTCGGGAAGCCAAGTGATTCCACTGCATTGACTGGGCTTTGGTCCCTGGATCATAGTGATGGACCCAAGTTTCATCCTGTGTAATCAGTCTTTTAAAAAACTTTGACTCTTCGTGGCACATCTCCAAATTCATCTTCGGGCACTCGATGCGTTCTTGCTTCTGGAAAGGTGTGAGCAACCTGGGAATCCATCTGTCAGTCACCTCATGCATATGCAAATGATCATGAATGATAGTTTTCACTGACCCCGCACTAATCTTGACCTCTTGGGCGATTTGGCTGTCTCAGCATGATGGACAGATGATTCATCAATGGCAGAAGAGGTACGACCAGACCTCTTTCAAATACAAAAAACGGATCACTGCATGGCACTCAACTGGCTACATTTTACACCTGACTCCTGTAAACCAGAAACATAACCCATAGAGATGTAAATCATTACACATGCAAAATGTCATCTAGATCAAACAACTTGACGTGGGTCAGGAGTATTACTTATTGAACGCCCCTCGTAAGTATATCTGACATTGTCTCCGTTGAAGTGAGAATAACAAGTGCATCATATTTATATATGGCATTTCGTGCCAAGTACAAACTTTCATAGGCTATTGAATTGACTTGTCAAAAGGTGGCGCTAGTGCTGTTTACAGCAGCATCACTTTCCTAGCACCACTACTTTCTTTAAAGCATAACAGTTCGAGTAGTGTAATATCAGTTGATTCATTGGTCCATTTGACTCATTTGCAGATACGATACTGGTTGTAACTTTATTTTGGCTTCTGGATCATCATTGAGTTATGGTTATCAGGCCACTTTTCTTTTGTTTATCATAGAAATTTTGGTTCATTGATTCATGGTTCATGAAACATGTAGTATAGCCAAACTATCAGTCTTTGATAATAATGCCTAGTACACTTTGTAATACCATGTTTATTTTCACTGCTACAGTAGCTGCTGTGAGTCCCATGCGTGAAATGGTAACTGTATTGATATGTGCCACCCTTTCATATCGAGAAAACACAGTGGATGTTATCATTTTCATTTATTATCCTAATGTAGATCACATCTCCATAGCCTGATTAACTAGCATCTAAGAAATGACGAGACTGAACTTTTGCTGGCTCACCAAATCCGTGTGGTTTAATACATCGGTTGACTGAGAAGATTTCTCCTAGTCTTAGAAATTCTGATTTTCAGAGCTCAGCTGGAATTTCCTCATCGCAATATAGTCTCAGTTTGCACAGGTCTTTTAGTATTACCTGGTTTATTACTGTATTTATCTGATGTAAACCGAAGTTGTCTTTTCAAGCACACCCAAAGCTTTTTCTATTGGAAATTTTATATCTTCTTTACTTGCTTAGCCCTTTCAGACTATGAAATAAAACTTGATGTTGCTGATCCATTTTGTCGGTCTGACATGCAAAGTCTTGTTTGCATGTATCAACCAAGTCTTTGGCTAGTACCTTCTCATTTTCAATTGTTGAGACAGAGCTCAACATGTTGCAACATGGAAATATTGTATTTCATTGACAACTGCAATGTTGCAGTGTAATATTCAGTGCTTAATTTACACAAGTGGGTGAAGAAGTGGCTTCAAATATGTGTACTTTCAAACAGTATTCTATCGTTGGCCTATTGATGTCACCATTAGGTGACCAAAAATAAACAAGAGGTGACTTGATTAAAACTTCCCTCTATATCTGCCACCAATGCCAACAGGCTCTTGCCGAAACTGTGTTAGCACTCCGACCAATGAATTGGTTAAAACTGCTCCTTGTATCAGTTCTTTGGTACTCTGGCGCAGTCAAACACTCTATTTTTTTCCTTTTTGTGGATGATACACTCCATGCGTGGTGTGGCAAGTACCATATTTTCCTCACTTCACTGTCAGTTTCTTGTCTGACATCATTTCAACATGATAATGACAACGTCAATAAACGTTTTGTACTCGTAATGATAGTGCAGATTTTCGACAAATCTTTGTTTTAATTGTCTCTTCCATTGCTCCATTACTGAGTTGTTGTCATACATTTTATGTTATTTTGTGGGTTAAAGTACCTGGTAATGACTCTCCACATGTTCTTTCTTGTTAGCCATCATATTCATAAATCTTTTATATTCTGTAGATCTTTCTGGTTTATAATCTAAAACTCCTTCCACTGAATTCATGATTGGAGGATTCAACTAACTGTTTATCTGCCTGGGAACCTATTTGGATTCTACCCATCAACACTTTTGTCAAGTTATCTTGTTCAAAATTCTCAGATTTTGTGAGGGGTCAAAATAACCCTGTTTAGATAGCATATGGTTCATCATCTTGTGTATATTGTTGCAAATAAGTAGGCCAATGTCAGCATCAATGTTCACTAACTCCACGTAAATATGCATCCATCTACGTCGGCTACTTCCAATCCTTTCATCGTGTAACAATCTGCCAGTTTAGTATAGTATGTTATAGTATGAATATTTAGTTTAGTCTGTCTTCATTTCGCCAACGTTTAACTGCTTTCTTATTTGTTCTGTACAAAATACAACATCACTGCCGATATCAATAAACGCATATGTCTGTACGGACAGTGGATTTACATCTGAGCACTATTAGACTGATAGCTGGTATTTAGAAAAGCTTTTTTGTCTTTTGATTGACACTCCACATCAACTCGCCAAAAGTACATATCACAACCCCATGAATGTTTTTTAACAGAAAACGTTAGCGCAAATGTTGTATATTTGGCTTTAGGCACTGCAAACAACAGCTCCTCGCCTCATTTTGCACCTTTTTCTTGGGTTAATCACTATCCAAACAACACATTTGTAATCTCCAATTCATCTATTTTAGTCTCGATTTCACGTCTGAAAGCTGATATATATTCAATCGGGTCTCCATGAAAGGTAGCTATTTTCTCCAGAGATGATGAATGACTAATTTGGTAACATGGTTTTGCATCATCACTGATAAATCCATGTCATGTTATTTAGCACTGCTGTGACTGCTGGTATCTCAAACCTTTTCTTGACTCTGCTACAATGATTTGGCTTCGTGTCTATGTTAGACCAATTTTCGTCAACTAATTCACGTTTTATGGTATATATGCCTGTCGCTTTTGGAACAAAACATTTGCATTTGAATTTCTTCCAACTCGTACTGCTTCTTTCCTTGTTTCCTGTGTATCTGAGTAATTCAATCATGCAGCATTTGTAGTGTTACTGTGCCATGAATTGTTTCCTTGTGCTACGTTTACTTTTACAGTATATACCGCCTGTCATATTCAGTTGACACTAAGTTCTATGATATACGTAAATAAACTATTATATTGCATACATTAATATTCACTATAGGAACTTTATACTTTGAATTCCATTGCAGAATTAATTAAAACACGTCCATCGTAAAATAAATCTTAAACACTGGTCTATATGAAATACAAAATTCAGCTTCTGTCCACGTTTAGTTGTACTATATGTTACTGCATCTTTGTCTAATGTTCGTTTTGTGGTCCTAGGAGGATTGGTGCTAATAGTTTTTACGTGATGTTTTCCACTCACCAGAATTGCGTTCCAAGTGAAAGTGTTTTTCATGTTCATACATACACAAAGACAATGTCCACACAATAAATTCCACAAACTGTCATCCAGTCTACCCGCGCACATTACAATCCTGGCTAAAATGTCCTGATTCTGCTACAGTCCAAACGTGAATACCTTGTAAAAACCAAAACTAGCATTGCTTTTTAGCACCGAAGGTGGCGCTGTTAATAGTAATTCTCTGAAACTTAACCAATTACTCTACTCTGAAATTGGTCTACATTATATCAAATAAAACGAATATATGATGTGTTCTGATGTGTTCGGCTAACCCAAGTGAGAAATGTATCACACATGTATTCATTTATTCCTTATCCAATACATATTTGGTCTTGGAAACGTTGACTGGTGATCATTAAATGCGTGGTTTGAGTACTTCCAACAAAGAATCTGGGAAATATTAACAAGACAGTTAGCAAGTTAGCAAGATGACTTCAATGTGTATGAAAGTTTACCAAAGACGGCAATCAAGAACGGGGCTCCGCCAACATTATCTGCCAAGCTTTATTGAGTAAAATGGCGGGAATACACAGTTTTCTAGAACGACAAAATAAACAAGAGACTGTATACAAGTCTACCCGAACAGTTGGTTGAAATAGTATCTCAGGCTCTATCCGAGACAACAAATAGTCCAGAACGAGCTTGATATGGAACACGACACATCAAGGCGAAACATAAGACATACACCAGTTAATTATGTATATAGGTAGACAGTCAATGACCTGCCAAAACCTTTAAAAACAGCCAACCGACGCTTGACAAAAATGTAAGGTTACTGTCCCACGCGTAGCACATCTAATAAAATATCAAACCAAAAAAAAAATGGTCTGGTAAAAGTCGCTCGCAAATGACAACAAGCATATACGTAGAGAAGTATGTCAATCTGATTAAAATCTGATGCAGGCATAGACTCCATTGTTTTAGTCTTGCATAAGGGTAGACCCGATTGATAGTTTGACGCTGTCTTTTCAGACAAGCCTGACCTGACGTCTGACCTGTACCCGGATGCCATTTAAATACCTGAATGCAGAAAACGTTGTTTATTACTTGATATTGAGCCAATAAGAATCGCGCAAGGTGTGGTATATTTCCATATTGTTTAAGTTTAGTAATCGACAAGACTACACGTTCAGGAAAATCTCCGGTGAGTAACGTTTTTAAAGATTATTTATGATAAATGTTTGATTTGAGATACTTTTTATGGCCAGTTACAGACGTGTGAGTATGTAACGATCGTTTTTGGAAACAAATGTCCGGCATGGGCGAAACACAAATGCAACTACTCGGAAACCATGGGGAACCGGAGCTTATTGTGAATGAAAATGCAGTGTTGACCATGCCTTTATATTTTATTTAGATGTTTTTAGCATGGAAAATAGTCCCAGCGATGTGTATACGCACGCAACTGGAAGCTGTCCCCCCAAAAAACCACTGTTCTCATCTGAATTATAATTATAACTTTGTTAAACATGACGACACGTGCAAATCTCTCTTGCCCTGCAGGGTGATACTTAGTTCTGGTGTGTTGATTATGCATGTATCTGTTATAATTGGACGTGCGTATGATTTTCTGTTGTTTTTTTCGAAGAAAGTAAGCGAGTAAAAGAAATCCCCTGTCCAGTGCCTAACACATCGATGTTTGTGGGTACCAAAGAAATTATGCGTTGTATGATGCTCTCAAAAATACTCACTCAAATATTATTTAGGATATGTTCATTACTTTGAGCCCCCGACTCTCGCAATTTTATTTATCTTGGGCAGTTTGTTAAATTTTAATTTAATATTTTTAGTAACGATGACCTCTCCTTGTCATGACGTGTAATATTCAAAACTATTTGCACACATATACACGCATCGAAACTTCAATAAAAGTATAACATTTCAATAGATTAGTGGAGGGGTGACTACATGCATTTTTGAACCGACAATTCGCGATAATCTTAATATCAATAAAAATGTCCTGTTCTCTGGACATTACCAATGCAGATAGCAATCTCATAAACACGCAGGTAATAAAGTCTAGAACTCTTCAAATAAGAACACTGTCGTTAATCTTAATATCAATAAAAATGTCCGGTTCTCTGGACATTACCGATGCAGATAGCAATCTCGTAAACACGCAAGTAATAAAGTCTAGAACTCTTCAAATAAGAACACTGGTACATTAAGTGCTAGTAGTCAGCTTTTTCCAATATTGTTTAAGCCAGACGAGCTGAATCGGCTTTATTTTTGAAATTACTAAAAACACTTGTAAACGCAAACACACATGCATTTTTGAACCGACAATTCGCGATAGAGCGGGGAGGGATTACATGGCTTAAGCATCATAATAATTATTACTATGTATCGCCATATAAAAGAAAAACTCACCAAAGTAATGGCAACATTTGAATTATATGCATGAATCGCAAACTATATCAGCAGACTAAACGAGTCATAATTAAAAGATACGGTATACACTAATTGAAGTTTGATTCAAAATGACCAAGTACGGCGCATCAGGTTCGTTATAAAGTATTTTGTTGATTTTGTCTGGTGATATTGAAGATGGTAAACAATTATGCAAATTACTTCGTTACGAAATTTTTATGTTTAGCGATGTACGTTAGGGTGTGCGGATTGAAGTCGCAGGCAAATATACACAGAAATAGTGAAAAAAATAAGTAGCTATTGTAGATGTTTAATTTTGTATCCAACAAAATAGATTATTGATTCTGAAAAATAATCCGTAGATGAACAGGTTGTTTGATTATAAATTCATGAACTTGGGGTTGGGGCTCTGACGATACCGCGCTCATGAGTTGACGTTGTAGTCAATGCTAAAAATGCGATAGTTAGGGGGCTTTATATTCCACAACGCATCACGGCACATGCCACCCAGTTATAGGAAGTTGAGGTTTCACGGTAAGGTCTATCACATTTATGGTTTAATCGCAGATTTTGTTTCAAACGACTAGACCACTGAATTACATTACAAGTAAAACCGTCATGAACACGAGAATAGTGCATCTCAGTGGCGGCTGCTTCAATAAGAACATATGACCTGGAGTGAAGGAAATGAAAATTGTCGTGTTGACTTCCGTTTACTAGGTCTAGAAATCAATACACACTTGATTACTAGTCCAACGTCTCAGTATCGCAATTGGTTTTATGTTTAATTAAGTTTGTATTTTAAAGTATACTCATATTGAGCAATCATCGTATTATTGATTGTCAGTAATAAGTTTTACACTACACTAACTGCATACGAAAAATGACAGTAAATATTCTATAATTAATGGGAAACATTTGTGTTTGATTACCTGCAGTATTACCTCTATTCCATAACATATTTCTATGACCTTACCTTTATAAAGAAATTGCATCTTGATGTTGAGCGCTGCTGCTGGACATGTACTCGTTCCCGGGTAATCTTTCCTGGGCAGATCGTACTGACCAAGAAAATACGTGAGTTCACATGTAAGTAGTTGACTGTGACGTCAGACATGCGGCTTGCGAATGTCCCTCTAGTAACGACACATTCTCTTTCGGTTATGGGTTAGAACCTGAAGTGACGTTTTTATATTTCAGAATCCGGCATCACTCAACCATATATACAATATATAGGTATACAAGCTAAATTACACAATGGCTTGAACTGCGCAGCTGAAATGCTTGGTTCCACATGGACTGGTATTTTCTATAGAGATGTTGTAGAGATGACAATAACGTGTCGTTAACCTCAATATCTGTAAAAATGTCATGTTCTCTGGACATTACCGATGCAGATAGCAATCTAGTAAACACGCAAGTAATAAAGTCTAGATCTCTTCAAATAAGAACACTGGTACATTAAGTGCTAGTAGTCAGCTTTTTCCAATATTTTTTAAGCCAGACGAGCTGAATCGGCTTTATTTTTAAAATTACTAAAAACTGTTGTAATCGCAAACACACAAATATATTTAACGTGTTTTTTAAGGCACTACACGTGATTACACATTTTTTTTATGATCGACTACAATCAATCATGTCTAACCATCAATGACTGCTGAAAACTGTTTATCAAAATCATAAGTGAAATTGATCTGATCATTACTGGCTATGATTCCAGAAAGGTGGTCATTCATAGTGAACCCAAATCTCCATTTTTTGTTACCTTAAACATAACTTTTCACGGTTTATCTGTCCTGGGAATCATAATCAACATTTATCACAAGTCTTTTCGTCACCATGAAGCATGGTCAGTGGTGGCCAGTCACATTCAAAAAGTTGAACAATTTGCACTATTTAAAATGTTGTGGCATTTCTATATATTTAATCAAAAATATGTAAAATAGTTATTTGTTTAGAATTGCGAAATATATTTCATAATTGTTCTAGAACTTTTCAGTTCAGGCAAATACAATGTTATTTCAGCATTTTAAACTTTTAAAATTATAGTCATTATAAGAAATTAAAGTTGTCGAAATGGAAGTAAATAATTTGCATGCAATTTTTAAAAGTTTAGCCATTTTTAATCATAGCCCAGCAGATTAAATATGGAAAAATCTTCGGTTGGTGATGCAAGCAAACGTGGTACATATATTGTCCAAACAATAAACAAAGCACGTTAGCCACCCGAAAAAATCAATATGGCGGCGACCTACACTAAAATATTGCATATTCCTTTCTCTATTGCTGTTAAAATTGAAATGCTGGACTTTTTTTAAACTAATGCTATCACAATCTGTAGGCCGTGTGCTGTAGACAAAGGTAGCTCAAAAACCCTTCAGTCTATTTTTCTGAAACTTGGCATTATGATAGCTTGTGTAAATATCTCCAGGGCATTTTTTTTATTTGGCTTTAATCATTTTAAAATCACTTTTTGGCCCCCAAACCCAGGCTTTTCTAGTGTAGGTAATCTCTGCCCAATTAGGCCGGACTTTTTTATTCGTGGTTTCTCGAGTTTTTATAAGGCAATTTTTTTTTGAGGAGGGCGGAAAAAAAATAAAATTAATTTTTTTCCCATTAGATTTGTGTGATTCTCAAAAAATTGTAAGTGAGATCATTGATCGGAGAGAAGAAATGAAATAACATTTTATTCCATGTATAACCTTTTTCTAATCTGTGCGAGACTTCGGTACTTTGATCATGATACTCCCACGAAAATGCAACTTGGGTTTGTTATGCGGGAAGCGGAAAAAAATGAAAATAAAAATAAGTTTTTTTTAGCAATGTTTTGCGCTGACAACTCGGCGGGCGCGAAAATTACGCTGAAATAAAAGTTTATTTTTATTTCATTTTCGGCTTCTGTTCATTCGGCGGGTTCGCAAAACAAGGGATAATAAATTTGCATAGTAAACATTTTGTGTTATTTTTTCTGATACACACTTCTCTTATCAAATTGTAGTTTCATAATAAAGAATGTATATTATTTAATGTGTTCATGTATGTTGTGATGGTTTATCGCATAAATTATTTGTTTAATGATAGAAAATAGTACTAATTTGAATTTATCACGTATGCGCAGTTACGCATAAAACGATATGGCAGTGTGATTTGATGTCTCAAATTTCGCTATGAAAATTACAGTATAATAATTGTTTTGATAGAATACAATGCGTGATGTGTATCTGTTATTACATGGACGCTGTCTTAATAAAGTAGTGTATGTTATTGGGCGAATTGAACACTTTGCTGCGCTGTTGTATTGCACGAACTGGTCACTGACAGGCAACAACCAGCGGCTATATTCATAGCAGCGGTTCCATAGCTCTTTTGTACGACTGACAACTGATTTTTACATTTTTATTTATATTCGTAGTATGGTTTTGTATCTTGTCAGTCGCCTCTGGGGCCGACAAGAGAGCTATGAACCACATATGGCTATTCATCGAATCACGATGGAATAAATACACGAGATACAGGAACGTGTGTTCAAGGTTAACCTCGATACAATGCTAGTAATAACTCTTAGCGTATCCCGAGTGTCTTGCATCATGGAGTGCATTTAGAGGATAAGTATGTTTTTACGGCGTGTCGCTGAGAAAATATTAAACCGGTGCTGATAGTGCGACATTGCACTAATTACCGTCGCATCGCCTGAGCGTGGATGGTCTGTGCGAATGCACATGAAATCGTAATGCGGTCAATCATGTCAGTCGTGTCGGAGTGCAAACATATTATTCGGCTTATTGTAATCGAAGAAACGAAACGAAACGGGATGGCATACATAATAAAAAATAAACTGCAAAAGAGAAAATGGGTTTTATACGCACAATATTTACAAAATATTTGCCGAAAATAACAATAGTTTAATTAGTAAATGACTCGTTTCGCTAATTACAGATAATCGAAAATCTGTAATCAGCGAAACAAATTTCCCACGCGTACAATATTCACAACTGTCGGACGAAACTTGACCAGTATATTCAACCTTCAGTCGTGTATGTAATTACATAAAAAAATGCCGAAAATAACAATATTTTAATTAGTAAATGGCTCGTTTCCCTAATTACAGATAATCAAAAATCTGTAATCAGCAAAACAAGTGTTCTGCGTGTACAATGTTCACAACTGTCGGACGAAACTTGACCAGTATATTCATTTTTCAGTCGTGTATGTAATTACATAAAATATTGCCGAAAATAACAATATTTTAATTAGTAAATGGCTCGTTTCGTTTTTCATGCCTGGCACGATTTATAAAAACATGTATTCCCTTAATAAAACGTAACTAAATAAATTACATGAATACTGGTGCATTGAAAGTTAGTATAGTCCGTATTTTTATTATTACGATAAAACGTGAACATTGAACACTACAACAAACGTTTGCTACATTTGTAAATGGACGGCTAACCATAACGCATACATAGATTTATCTAACCAAAACACGGCTTTAACTACTCATATGATGTTGTCTACAGCCAACATTTTAAGGTATCATTCAATAATACAAGTAGTGTTTTTGCAGTTGAGTTATAGATCTGCAAACAATTCATAGCCAGTATATATTCATTGAATATTGCGTGACTACGGAGTATGTATTCCAGTTCAACGTTTTAGTAAACGGTATATTAATTCTCTTGGAACTAGATATATGTATCATAACCAGGTTATAGTTCGTCCACATTTCTTGAACCATGTGCATTTGAAATATGTATCTGGTAGAAAACTTAACAATTGAACAAACAACATTTCTTAATAAAACATGGGAATTTCTTGACATCCTTATGTACAAATGAAAATAGCAAAATGACAATATGACACATGACCTTGAATTTGCATATTTTGGAGGAGAAACATTCCTTCACTTGAGTACTCGTTTATGAAATGTTATTTAGGTTGTGATTTGACATTCCCTGTCAATTACTTAATCGATTATGACTAATCACAAATTGAGATATAATGGTATCCAATGTGAATCCCAACATGTAACATTCTGCTGGTTAGATACAAAACTACAAAACAGACAAGTTTTGAGTTCACTGGTTGTTTAACGATTTGCACAAAACATTATGTCCGTTCATATCAAAATTAGTTGAAGCATGAACCCGATGGAATGAAATAACATCAGTGCATGTTCATCAGTAACCCATGTTAAAATGTCGATTTCGAATGGCTGCCAGTCGATGAAAGGTTAACTAAATGAGAAAAAAATGGCGTATATATATGACAACGGAAGAACAAAACCAAAATACAAAATTCGCTTTTGAATTTGTCCGACAGGGACTAATAACTGACATGATGAAATACGATATAAGCTATTTTATTAACAATTATAATTGAAGGCCAAACGTGTCTTTTATTAGCTTCTTGTGACTTTCCTTTAGTCTGTGCCCAACATTTTGTCCTATTCGTATGATTCCCTTCCAAAAGTAAGGATGTCGTTTCTGTACACACGATTGGTTGTTTTTTACTTTGTCACTTTCTTTTCTTGAATTTTCCCATTTACATCTTTTACTGGGTATTTCCATCGCTCCAGATGAGAAAAGACTATATCCATGGGTAATATTGACATTCTTCGTGGCAATGATAATTCACAGCTAATGCACTGAGTTGCTTGAGGTTAATCTTTAATGAAAACTATATCAAATGGCTCATCATTATGGTAGTATGCGGTATATAATGGCAATTTCGGATGGGAGAGGTCATTTGGATCTTCTTCTATAATTGGTAGTTTTTGTATGTTGTTCAGGCGTTTTCTTTTTCTATTTGCATGCTTTTCACCAGCATTGATAGGCAGCATTTTGAATACTACTGCAGATGCTTTATTCTCCTTTTTTTTGGTAGATCTCAATCACATCTTTCAGTACATGTGCCTTCTCAGCTACTGCTATTATATGTTGGCAAAGTCCATTGGTACGAAAAAATAACTTACAGTGGCACTTAAACATCAATGATCTTATTTGTTTCACTGTAAAACTTTCATCGAATTCTGTGACACAATAACTATTATTTTCCAGAGGAATCACACTGTATTTATGAAGTATTGCTGCAGCATGTGTCCAATGTCACATTCATCAAGAGTTACAGACAGTTTTACTTCTGTGTCTCCAACCAGAAAGTGATCTTTCACGGGTTTCATAAGCATTATTTTATTTATATATGATTTTCGTTGATCTGGTGTTATTTGGGACCACTTCAAAGGAGTGACTGCATTCTTTTTATAGTTATCTGCCAAAGGATACTCTCCCATGCAATATATTGCCTTTATCATTTCATTATTCTGGTCTTCAACTATTCTTTCTTTTACCAACTCATGAATATGTACCTGGTCTACTGTTTTTCTACCAATCTCTTCTTTAATTACATTGTTGACTGATTCATTTCTCTGATTGTCATATTTATTTGGAGGATTGCCAAGACCAGCATGAACCCGCACTTATTTTATCATGCATTTACGAATAGTGTTGACATGGGATCGAACCCTTTCATTTGTTGACTTCATCCACTCCACAAATGTAGCAGGGAACATTTCTCTAACTTGAACCACTCCTCGTCAAAATTGCTGCCATCAACATCAACCAAACCTTTCACTCAAATTCTCCACCCAAAATGGCTCGAACTATCTCCCTCGGTTTCTCATTTGCTACATGAAGCTGTTTTAGTTCCTCCTGCATATCCCACTTTAAATGATCAAAGCATCTAATATGGACGCTTGAGTGATTTGTGGAACATCCTCAATTGGGAATGATCTCTCAAGTCATATTTCCATTGCCAGCTCACCATCGGTACCATATATTAGTGTTTTAGCGCCATGTAGATTTGATGCAAGATATTTGTAGTCTTGGACGTCGTCTCTTGTGCAAGATGTCATCATACCAACAAAACAATTGGGTGCTTTAATGGTTTTTTTCGGAAGACAAACATAGGGTGTGCCATAGTAAGAACTGTTGTGTAGTAAGGACCAACTTCATATGTCATGTCTATCTCCAGTTGAGTCTTGGGATTCTGCCCATTGCAGAATGTTCTGATCCATTGTAAATGAGTGTCTGTTGCTGCAGATGTACTTGGCAATGTGATGTTTCCTTTTCTTGATTTGACAGTAAGTGACACGTCTTTGACAAAATTTCCTGTGTTTACCAACATCATGAGACATGAGTAGTCTGGAGTCTTTGGTGGACCAGTATTACGGTTTTTAATTCGTCCTGGAACTTTTCTTAGAGCATTATACATTTGTTGTCGATCTCTTGGTAGATCTCTAGGTGACTTGAATTCTGTAACTCCACCGATACCATGAAATGAACGGATTATCTTTTTTGTAGCATCAGTTTATCCTTGACATGTAACAAGACTGATGGCTTTATTCTAATAAACAATTCTTTATCTTTACTCTTGCTGTTTCCATGAGGTGACAAATCCAGATTTGTGCACGTGTTTTGTACTGTATTATTGCGTAGTGCATTAACTCCTTGCTGGGCTCGTACCACTAATTGAATTTCCATAGACGACAATGTTAACATATGACGAGATTGCTATATGAAAATGACGAAGAAAGTTGAAAACATGGCTCAAAAATGGGAAATCAACATGCCAGTAATCAACCATATGAAAAAACTAACATGTTGGTCAGCTCAAACTCTTACAAATCTCAGGTAAACAAGAAACACCTCCTGTATTTTGATTGCACCTAGAGAAATCACTGGAAAAACACCAAGATTAGAACATCCAAATACACACAGAATAAACCCACAGGTACACAGCCGCTAAGTAGTACACAAAAGACCACATGTTGGTCTCACCTTTGACCCAGGTGATTACGCCCTCAAACAGGGAGCACTTAATAAAAAAAAATATTTAAAAAATTTCATTGGTTCTTTCAAGGCATTTAACGAGCAGCCATTGGTTAATTAGTGGCATGAGACCTGCTGTGTTCAACTTTAGTTATTACACGACTGAAATCATTACTTCTGTGCCAACTGTGTTGCCTTCTCACAATAAATATGTTATCTCTGGGTTCTTCTTTGTTATGTCCTCGAGCCAGCATAGTTATAGCTTCAATTTTGCCTGCTTCATTGAACTCAACTTCTAATTTTTCTGAAAGAGATGAATGTTTTCCATAAATACCATTATCATCTGTTGAAAAGTCGAGGTTATTTACATGCTCAAGACCTATTACAAAAACTGCATTCATTGCAACAGCTCTAGGAACGTTTTTGCTAACCTTTTCCTCTGGCACATCTTCATTGAGGCATATTTGTAATATCCGCCTTAAAGTTAAATCTTAAGTTAAAGCTGTATGAAAATATAGGACATCCTGTTTCTGTAGACCAAGAGAGAAATAGTTGTTAAAACCAATATATATGTATGGTTGTTACTATCATTATATACATTGTCTATTAATGGCATAGAAGACAATGTTTCTTTATCAGAGAAATGGCTCAATGCATGTCATGTTTGAGGGCCGTCCTTATTCTATTTACATATCTACAGATGAAATGCGTTGTTTTGGTTGCAAAGAAATCGGACATATTCGTAAGAATTGTCCAAAAGAAATGAGTAAAACTGTGGCTGAAAATATCATAAATGAAAATGATAATATTGATATGGAAGCAAATGAAGCAAATCAAACTACTGCAGATGCTGTAACCATTGAATGTGATAAACATAAAATTGGGGAAAAAGATAACGATAAAGAGAAAAAAAAGACAGTGTTGAAATGATAAAGATAAAATCCACAGTGAAAATGATAATGATAAACACAACAGTGGTAAAATTTATAATGATAAACACAGCAGTGGTGAAAATTATAATGATAAAAACAAGGATAAACATGATAATGATAAACACAGCAGTGTTGAAAATGACAAATGCAACAATGGAAACAACAACGATGATATAGGTCATCAATATCAGGTGAAGAGGGGGGGGGGGGGGTACGAACCCCCCATTCAACCCCCCTTCCCTTTTCCACCACCCCAGGTTCTTGGTCATGCATCTAGTTGCAACTCACTACCGCAATCAAGGTCATCCACAATAGGTGATGATCCTGATATATCGGACACAGAATCTCTCACTTCTGAAATGTCTGATGATATTCAGCATATCCCAGAGTCAAAACTAATTTCATTTCACCGACTTACTGATCTTCTAGAGGCTATGAAAGGGTCTGAAAAGATTCTTGACCGGTGTCTTAATTTTTGCACTGATACACGTCCGTTGTTGATTGAAATAAAATTGTTAAATTACAAGAAGACTGAGATTTTATTGAAACATAAATCATAATGTCTGTTATTTTACACTTTGTATAATACATAATGAGCTCTCTTTCTATATTATCTTGGAATGTCAATGGTTGTCATGACTCACTTAAACGTCATGAGATTTTTAACTTTCTAAAAATAAATCACAAAGTTGACTTGTTCTTTCTGCAAGAAACGCACTCAGTTCCCATTGAAGTTGTATGGCGCGCACCAATGTATTTTTCTCACGGTAGTACTACATCTGGCGGTGTTGCTATTTTAACACATCCAAACAAAGAAATACATGTACACTCAGCACATAGCATTGTCAATGGGCGTCTGCTTCATTTGAATATCACTGTTAATGGATTGTCTTACCACATACTCAATGGTTATGCTCCTACAAATGGTGTTGACTGTCTTGCTTTTTTTCAAAGGTTAAAGAAATATATTGGTGACCTTGGTAACTCTCAGCCTATTATTATGGCTGTGGACTTCAACTGTACATTGAACCCAGATCTAGATCGCTTAAATGCGAGGGAACCACACCCTGAATCGGCGCAACTGCTTAATAATATATTGAGTCGGTACAAACTTGTTGACTCCTGGCGACGTTTCCATGGCAATGCACGTGACTTCACGTGGACAAGAGGCAACAGCCGCTCCAGACTAGACACTTTCTACATAAATAAACTATTGTCATCAAAAGTCACATGTATGTCCATTGATCCTTCCTTTCAATGCTCTGATCATAAGATTGTCAAAGGTTGAGAATCACAGTCCACTATGGTGTTTAAATACAAGTCTTCTTGATGATACAGCGTATTGTGACACTATTTGTGGTTTTTGGTCAATGTGGCGGGATAAAAAGATACATTTTTACAGTATTCAAATGTGGTGGGATATTGGAAAAAATAACATTAAAGAACTAACCAAATAATATACATGCAATAGTTCATTGAACTTCAAACGGGAAAAAGAAAAACTTGCGTATGAACTTGAGACACGTCTCAATGAAAATCCTAGTGCGGATTTACATGCAACATATAAACAAAAAAAAGACATTTTAACAGAATACATGAAAAACGAGGCACGCGGTGCAACAATTAGATCACGTCACTATCTTTTAAATGAATCGGATGGCACATGTAGCTTTGTTTTCAATCTTGAAAAAAGTAGAGGCTCTCATAAAACAACCACACACTTACGTAATCATGACAATAATTTAACAGGAGATACTAATGAAATGTGTCATTTAACAAGGCGGTTTTATTCCGATCTGTTTTCACCATGTCCTGTCTCGCCTGAAGCACAGGCTGAGATTTTGGCAGATTTGCCACAGCTTGATACTGATACTGCATCAATGTGTGATGGTTTAATAACGTTTGAGGAGTTGCCTACTGCTGTCACACTTGTGTCAAACTCCTGGCATTAACGAACTGCCAGCAGAGTTCTATAAAAAAATTCTGGTCTGTATTTGGTAAAGACTTCTATGAAGTATTCTCAGATTCCATCACTGAGGGCATGCTACCATTATCTTGTCGCCGAGCTTTGAGAGACAATACACTACTTAAAAACTGGAGACCAATCAGCCTTCTCTGTGCCGATTATCCATCCATCTCATTCACGACACTGTCACGTACTCTAATACTCCACTTGGAATTGTGGCTCTCGATCAGGAGAAAGCGTTTGACAGAGTAAACCGCAACGACTTGTTTAACGCTCTAACTGCCTTTGGTTTGGGAGAGAAATTCATCTCCTACATCAAATTAATATATACAGATACACAAAGCATAATTCGCATAAATAACTCCCTTACAGCTCCCGTCGCATTCCTTCGTGGAATTAGACAAGGTTGCGCCGTCTCTGGTCAACTTTATACAATAGCGATTGAAACATTCGTAGATATTTTATTCCAAAATCAAACAAACAAAAGTGTAAACTTTCTGCATATGCAGACGATGTTATTTTTTTCATTACAAGAAATGAGGACTTTAACAAACTGACACAGTGGCTGGATGTGTATGAAAGAGCTAGTAATGCACGTATAAACTATGGAAAATCAAAAGGCTTATGGGTCGGGTCATGGAAAGGTTGAATAGACTCTCCCATGAACATTCAATGGAACAGCGAGGGGCTCAAAATCCATGGTACTTATATTGGTAACACAACACAATATAACAAAAAGAACTGGGATGAGGCCATACTAAAGGTGACATTAAAACTTGAATGGTGGAACCGCTACGCCCGAGCCATTGCCTATCGTGGACGTGTCATTATAATTAATCAATTAGCAGCAACTAAGATTTTCCATCGTCTTTATTGTCTCAGTCCACCAAAGAATTTTATCAAAGACATTGAGAAGCTTTTCCTTGATTTCTTTTGGCAAGGTCGCCACTGGAAACCAGCAGACTACTGTACATTCCACTGAAATTTGGTGGTCAAGGTCTAGTTCACCTCTCCAGCCGTATAAAAGCATTCCGTCTACAATACATTCAAAGATATATTTACTTGAACTCTGGTCACTCATGTTTTCACTTTACAAACTACTTTCTCCAACAAACTAACAGCTTCAAATATAACAAACACTTGTTTGTCACAAATATGTTATCATTCTCTTGTATGATAGCAATAGATTTTACAGTGAACTTCTCAGAATATGGTCATCAATTCAAACACTCAGAAAAGATCGTCCATCGTCTGTTCTAAATGAACCTCTTTTTAATAATAATTTAATTGTACATTCTGTGCGTAAAGAGCCTTTCGTTTATACACACTTTGCAGAGGGCGGTATTACCACTATTGGCGACCTAATTCATCTAACTTAAAGGCGTTGGTATAACAGAACTGAAATAAAACAAATGGTGCCAATATATTCCATGCGTGTACTTGAGAAAGCACTTTACATCTTACAACAATCGCTTCCACAGGATTTTGTAGGAATAATCAACAGCTTTTTCACAGAACAGCACTCTGACTTAAATACAATCAACAATTACTCACTAGAGCTATTCTAGCAAATTGGTGATACTCTACTTAACTGTCCCCTTTATAAACAGGAAAAAGGTGAAATATACAGTTTTCTTGTCAACTCTCAAATGCATGAAAAACATCCCGAGCATTTAGACAGTGTGGCAAGATCTTCTGTCCCTACCTAATAACATCACACCTGTTTTCAAGAATTGCTATCTATCCCCAACGCCAAAAATAGAGGGAGATCTCCAATGGCGTATCCTGCATGGTGCCTATGCTACTGGCGAATTTTTAAAATCTTGCAATTATCATCCCACCTCTGTGTCTACATATGTCTACAATGTCCTCGTCTGCTCCCGCTATTTGAGCTAGTTCAGAAAATATGTCAAAAACTAGTTGGCTATGAGTTTGTTTTGTCCTACTGGTGGTTCGTGCTTGGGCAATATAGCATTTTTAATGAGACTGTAATATTTTAATAAATGTACTTCTTAGAGGATTATTATTACACTTATTATAAATGTTCCATACTGTACAGTCAATTTTTCGATTTTATAGAATTGTGAAATAATGTACTACATGTATATATGTAACTAAGTTATTGAGGAATAAATGATGGTTTTAAAAATCAAAATCTACTTCTTTCTTCCGTAACTTTTTTTCGTCGAGCCGTTTGAGAAAACCGCTGAACCGAATAGTCTGAAAATGCTCTATCCTGATAGTGTCTAATATGAACTGGTGCAACATGCTTTCAGACCACTTTCTGAGGGTCTAGGCGTCTAGATTTTTTTTATGGTATATAGTACAACTCATGTGTAATAAATATCAGGAATACAAACTTTAGCGTTCACGTGACTTTTATCGCCATTTTGTTTTTCCTAAAAACGGCAAAAAACACTTAAAAATCTTCTTCTTAGCCAAGTAAAATGTTCTCGTATTTAGTAATAGCTTCGACATATAGAGCAGATATAGATTTGAGAAATTCATTATGATTGGTCACGTGGTTTGGCCGCCATTTTGGAAAGTAGTTTTTTTACTCATGCCACACTTGAGAGATTATCTTCAATATTGCTGCATGGCATCTCTATATTAATCTCTTTCAGAAAACTAAAAAAAGATTTCAGATCAGTGACATGGTTTGGCCGCCATCTTGGAATTCAGGCAAAATTGACCAAAAGTTTGGGCATTTGTTTCTCAGAGGTGATTCAACCAATTAACTGTTGATTGTGAATATAACATACCTGAACATTGTTACATATGAGAAAAATAATATATTTTCGGTAAGTCACGTGGTTCGGCCGCCATCTTGGATTTTGTGAAAATAGAAATTATGCAAGTACATGTTTTGAATTAGTCCGATTTCTTTCAAATTTTGTGTGTGCATTTGTGTCATCAGATACATCATTTTGCCCCAATAGCACACTGCTAGGGCACGTGGCCGGGCACCCATGGGATGGGGACTTCTAACATCATTGATATGCATAACTGTTATAACTCAATCACTGTTGTAGTTAGAAAGATGAATCCTGTGTTATTATGACAACGTTGAACAAGAGATTTGATTAAAATAACAGATAACCATATATGGTCATGTGAGCTCATTAATATGCATAACTGTTATAACTCAATCACTGTTGAAGTTAGAAAGATGAATCCTGTGTTATTATGACAACGTTGAACAAGAGATTTGATTAAAATAACAGATGACCATATATGGTCATGTGAGCTCATTAATATGCATAACTGTCATCTCAAACACTGTTGCAGTTAGGAAAATGAATCCTATGTTATAATGACAACGCCGAACAAGAGATTTGATTAAAATAACAGATGACCATGTATGGTCACGTGAGCTCATTAATATGCATAACTGTCATATCTCTGACACTTGCAGTTAGGAAGATGAAATCCTGTGTTATTATGAAAACATTGAACAGGAGATTTGACTAAAATAACAGATGACCATATATGGTCACGTGAGCTCATTATTATGCGTAATCGTTATATCTCAAACACTGTTGCATTAGGATGATGAATCATGTTTTATTATGACAATGTTGAAGAGGTTTAATTAAAATAACAGTTGACCATATATGGTCATGCAAGGTCATTAATATGCATAAGCACATGGCTCATTATATTTAAAAAAACATATCTCGATAACCGTAACCAGGTAAATACATGGAAACTACCTTAATGGCAATCCAGTGACGTCATTATTTATGGAATATACATGTTTGTTTCATAGCTTGGGCCCCTGTGACGCTGCTTGCAGCTTTAATTAAAATATTGTTATTTTCAGCAAATGTTTATGCAATTACATACATACACGACTGAAAGGTGAATATACTGGCCAAGTGTCGTCCGACAGTTGTGAATATTGTACGCGTAGGACCCCTGTTTCGCTGATTACAGATTTTCGATTATCTGTAATTAGCGAAACAAGCCATTAACTAATTAAAATATTGTCATTTTCGGCAAATATTTTATGTAATTACATACATGACTGAAAGATGAATAGACTGGCCAAGTTTCGACCGACAGTTGTGAATATTGTACGCGTAGGACACTTGTTTCGCTGATTACAGATTTTCGATTATCTGTAATTAGCAAAACGAGCCATTTACTAATTAAAATATTTTTTTCCGCAAATATTTTATGTAATGATATACACGACTGAAAGGTGGATATACTGGCCAAATTCCGTCCGACAGTTGTGAATATTGTACGTGTAGGACCCCTGTTTCGCTGATTACAGATTTTCGATTATCTGCAATTAGCGAAACGAGCCATTTACTAATACAAATATTGTTTCGGCAAATATTTTGTAAATATTGTGCGTATAAAACCCATTTTCTCTGATTACAGTTTATTTTTTATTATGTATGTCATCCCGTTTCGTTTCGTTTCTTCGATAACAATAAGCCATATTATTCAACATCATCGGAAGGTACTGACATGTTTTTACGGAGTTTAACTGAGAGAATATTAAACCGGTACTAACAGTATGCATTGCACAGCCCTGTTGTACCGGCCGCTAAAAACTGTAGGGTGTCATACAGATGGCTAGACATTTCACCGAAAGTACCGTTCGCTCATGGAGCTACAAAAAAAATTTAGCTCCATGGTTTGCTTTGCCTGAGCGTATCTGTGCATGGAGTTTTCTTGTTTTCTTGGCCCCGTGAATCATAAAAACCGATCGAAACGTGACTCGATGTTGTGAACTTGTAGTTTTCAAATTAAACATTTTGAAGAAAAAAACGAACTCGAGCGTTGCCGATAGCATTATGTTGATATATATCCAACACTTGTAGAGACTTATGTATTTTTATTAAATATAGACAAAACAAAGTAAGCATGGACATTCAGTTGTGAGACATGACAAAATAAGCGGTGCCAGCGATAAATTTCGCGAATGTAAGAACAAAATAAACGAAATCAAAGGCGCCGACCATGCGCGTTGGAAATAAATAGTACACGTTGCGACAAGAAATCTCACCTGCTTCATTCACTCACGCAAACGCACACACATGCTATTTCGGTATATTGAATACGTTGGCAACGGAAGGGAAAGTTTAAATCATCTTTGTATTAACACAACTTGAAAGCAACAGTCTCACACTTGTGTGTTTATGTTTAATGTATGTTTATATCAATTATCAAACTAAACATTCAATGAAGCGGACTGCGACGGTTAAGACGAAAAGACAAGGCTAAGACGAAAAATGAATTGAATATCCATCTTTTGAAAAAATCAGCTAAACAGTTTACCACAACGATTATGGTGAATTGGCGAGTTATCAACGAAGACGACCGGACGTCTCCGGTCATGAGCTGGCTGGTTCGAATTTATCCACTTTTACAGTGATGAATATTGCGTTCGAGTTGAGTTACTAGTAATTACAAGCCTCATTTACATTTTTCTTGTGGTGTTTTTCGTCAATGTATTAAATATAAGTGCCCTGGGAAATAGCATAATTATATTGCGTGAGTGAAAGAGGCTGGTGAGACTGTGTCACAACGCGTTCTATTTATTTACAACGCGCGTGGTCGGCCCTTCTGATTGCGTTTATGTTTTATTTTTATTTTCGAAATGTATCACTGGCTGCATTTTTTTTATACGTCTCGCAAATGAACGTCCAAGCTGACCTTGTTTTAGCTGTAATTTCAGAAAACAGCTCTGTCCAGCCACCTTTCATCGCATGGTATGTCATGACAGACACTGAACTCTTGAAGTACACGAAACGTGATTTGTAATTTTTCGACATGATTGGTTGCGACTCGGAAGTAGTTCATTCTCGCTCAACTTTCCTGGTAAGTAGCGTGAATTTATCGTTGCCTCTGCAATTTTAACAGTGTGTCGTTTTATCGTGAATTTTTGTTAATACTTTTCTGATATTAATGTTGTTAATATTTATTCTGAGTAATCCTGTATTTTAGCAATTTAGACCCTTCACTGTTCGCGCGAGTCAGAGCATGTGGCTCCCGATGTGGCCACCCATGCCATGCTCGATCGGCTTATACGTGTGCGTGTGTGTGTGTGTGGGGGGGGGGGGGAACTGAAATACGTTTGTAACTGCGGTCATTAATAGAAATAATTATTTACTTGATTACACATGCTTTGGGACACTCCTCGCACCTTTTGGGCTAAATCTGTTTTATATGCACAATATGTAATTTATCTAATTTCCATATTTTTCTTAAATTATGATTATCTCTTGAAGAATTCGACATATTTGCACTTTGAGTCAACTGTGATAGGGATATGCATTGTAATAGATGCACAACTCGACAGATTTTGACCAAATTTTATAGAGATGTACATATGTGTGCCATATTACTATTGGGGTTAATTTGCATATGTAAATTGTCAATAGCATATTGTTTTTACTAAATTTGGATTATTTCTTAAATGACTCAACAGGTTTGGATCAAATTTGGTAGGCATATACATTGATGTAATCTTCATGTCATATTATTGGGAATAATTTGCATATGTAAATTAGCTAATTTACATATTATTTATTCACTAAATTGGGATTATCTCATGAACATCTCAACAGATCTGATATAATATGCATGCCATGTTGCTCGTGTGGATGATTTGCATATGCTACTTAATAGCTAAATTATATATTGTTTTGATAGTGGACGAATGCGTGGTATATGCCAGTACTTTATTTGTGCGATCATTATTTTTATTCAAAATCTAGACCTCTAAATTAATGTGCTACAAATCCATTGTAGGTATGAATGACATGGTGCTTTCATTAAACCTCTTTGTGTTTCTTCTTTTTTTCAGAGAACAGGCAGATTGACCAAACAAGCTGAGGAGCCTGCCTTCATAAAAAAACAGTCACGTAATTATTGAGGAAACAGTCACAAACGCAAAAATGAGGGTATAAATAACCCTTAATAATGAATCTCATAATTTACTTTGCAATATATCTGATAATAAACTTGACACTGTACTTGATAATGAATTGAATGGAACTAAATATAAAGCAAGTGAAGTTGATAGCACTCGTGCTAAGACTTGCAGTGTACTTATACTGGGTAACAAAGATGATTCCTTAAATTCATCTGAAGATTACTTGCTGAATTTTGAACATATTAATAGTCAGAATCTTGAACAGTAGCAGTTAAAATCATGTATGTCTGCTTCCCAAGTTCTACTTAATTCCAAAGGACTTCGGTGCCCCTGGGCCCCATGTTTCTCTCAAAATGACGCCCAATAAGTATAGTGTAAGTGTTCATTATCCAATAATTTATTTTGCGCTCTTGTTTTTCAATTGAATAAAACACTGCTTATTCATTATTGAATGAGTAATTTGTACCGTTTAATCTTCAAGAGATATTTATTTAAAAGCACAGCCAGGACATTCTGATGACGGGCTAGGAGTAGGGGTAAATTTACTATGAACCCATCCCATATCTCTATGTGCTTTAGATAATTTAAGGTGGTATAAGGATGAACACTCGGTCTTAAACATTGTCAGTTTCTAGATTACAAAAAAACAATATATATACATTGATACATCTAATATCTTTAGTTTTTAAAATGGCGGGAGAAATAATCAGTGAATCTGAGAGCGAAAAAAGTTCCTGAACTGCCAGACTCATTTACCGAAGGTGCACCAAGCTATGTTAATGTATTTTTTTGATCATTACATTTCTTTGCAAGGTGGTTGTTGAGGGGTCCAGAGAGGCCTTTTTGTAGTTTTGGCCCGTTTTGGTGTCCATTTGTGTGCATTTACACATGTTAAATATGCTATTTTCAGTTGCACCTTTAGTTTTTTCAATTCAAGAATACCGTATGACCGCCATCTTGAAAAAAGGCGGTCATTTGGAAATTTTAGGTGGCTAACATGTTTGTTTTTTGAGATAAAATAGTGCCCACGGATGTTTCATACCAAATTTCATGCTTATATCATTTAGTGACAGATTTTTAGGATAATCTGCCAGGCTCTCACAAACCATGACCAGTTCGTTGAATTGACAGAATACAAGTAAATTAAATTGTGAGTTCAAGAAACTAGGAAACGTCAATAAGTGTGTAGTAAACAAATAAACTGTCCTATTTGTATTCAAATATAGACAATCATATACATTATAGGCTTTGCTGTACAAAAGAAAGTTGATATTTTCTTTTATCATAAAATTGAAAAAAAGTTACATAATAGATAACACTTTCCGTACATTAATCTCTCAAAACAAAAAAAAACAATTAAGGCTGTACATACTAATGGGTTCACTACCAAAACATAGAAGTGACGTTGGACGCATGTTTTATGGTTTAAAATTGACCCATTTTTCTAGAAACAGTAACGTGTTTTTTTTTCTTCTAGAAATCATATTTTCTATCTTTCTTATATAACTGATTTCAGCTTTAATTGCAACAAAGGACGGTAATTATTTCTTAATTTTGCTAGATACACTTTAACAATTACAATTAAATGGTTCAAAAGGTCCGAGAATCTGTCATCACCTTGGAGAATCTGTTTTGCTGAAAGTGGCCGGGGGCTTGACTTGACAGTGACAAAATAGATGAACCAGAGTTTCACTAAAGTGATGACAAAATGTACACATGTCAGAAATAACTAAAGGTGATTGACAGTGATATACATTGTAGCATAGTATAGTATAGTGTAGCCGCTGAAATATTGTAAATAATTTAAATATTTTGTATTTACTGTTTTGGGCCGATGGCCATGTATCAGTTAATAA
Source organism: Saccoglossus kowalevskii (assembly GCF_978046115.1). NCBI lineage: Eukaryota > Metazoa > Hemichordata > Enteropneusta > Harrimaniidae > Saccoglossus > Saccoglossus kowalevskii. The sequence goes on from NC_140644.1 coordinate 23,628,684, forward strand.
AGATCCTACATATAGTATTGTGTACATGATTTTATGGTTTATCTCCATTAAAATTCACGAGTACTGCAAATTGTAACAAAAAAAAGACATTGAATAAAACAAATACCATCCAGTTTCTACCCCCAACAGGTCTCTATAGAAGGACTGAGTATACGGCTAAATTTTGGGGTACAGTTAAAGAGATTAATCATTTGCTTTCGACCATATACACTGATCTGGCCGCACAAAAACTGGTCTACTTATTTTCCAGTCTTTAGGGATAGCCGCAATGAGACCCTGCCATCGTAGAAACTATTGTGGCTTACCCCCAATGTATTAAGTCATTCAAATTTTCAACCTTACCCTCCTCATTAAAGATGTCAGCTATATAAACAATTCCTAGATCCTTTAAATCTGAATAAAATATACTTTTATTTTGAATAAGAATGTTTTTATTATTCCATATAATCTCGTATGCAGGGTAAATAAACTCATACTGTATAACATTATTCCACACATTTAGCATTTCCCAATAAAACGGTGGTAAATTATTGAGAGGTTGTATCTAAAATTTAGTTATTCCCCCAGTGGTTTTAAATAAAGATCTAGGAACCGTTTCCATGATGACAATATGACGACTAATACGTTTTAACCCAGTTAATTTTAAAAGCTTTTTGTATAACACAAATCATAGTATTGCGCAACTTTATCTCGACCCCCAAATAAAGGATAATCTTGAGTTAATCTTTTTGACATCAGATTGAATAATATTAATCAGATTTTAGCATATAAAGGAATTTGGGTATAACAACAGAATTAATGATTTGTATTTTACCAATTAGTGTGAGGATTCGCATATTCCAGAAGAAAACTATTTGATATGCAGCTGTAGAGTTGTAAGAAAAGAAAGACAACTACAATCTTGATAGTCTTGATAGGTGACACAGGCCATTTTACCAATAGCAGGGTATCTTTCCGTTGCCACCAATTTCTCAGAATCATTGCTTCAGTCTTATTAAAATAAATTTTTAAACCTGACAAAAGTGAGAATTGGTGAAGAAAATAATTTCACTTCTAAAAATAACCAATATTTTCGAATACAAGCACGATTAGTAATTAGTTTTGTTAAAGTATACTCCAATTTCATAGTGTGCAATTATATTAACATTTTAATTTATAGACAAACATGGAATGCAAAATACAAACGAAGTTGGTCCTGTTTATTTGTATGGTGTTAGCTGTATGTCTAATTACCGGATACACAGGTAACTACTACGAGACTATTCAACTAATCAATACATTGTGGTCATACAAGACAAATGTCGTATTGAATATGTCGCCATACCACGTGATGATTGATTTATTGATTCATGAAGTTACGGTATTATAAAATTGAGGGCGATGTCTGAAATTAGTACGCATAAAGTGATGTATGATATCTGATTTAATTTAGTTTTACCAATTATCAAGCAACTTTGTTCTTACCGTTGAAACTTGATATATGCAGCATAAAAAAATAGGCCAACGTGAAGAATGAATGCACGTTATTCAAAAGCACGTATATAAATTACGTCAATTACAAATCTATACTACTTCTACGTTGAATGCGACCATATGCCTGTTTTTTTTTAGGGATGTACAAGCTGTCGAAAACGGTTCCCGATTCACAGGAACACGCTTACGTAAATTGTATAGTTAACAAATCACAAATCGTCGCTGGCGACGGAATGGTACGTTTTCGTTTATCAGTAACAGATATACTCAGCAGCTCTTTGTATATGTGTGTCCATAATGTGTATTATATGGCGTGATCTATAATCATCTATAGCTTATACACTTGTTATAGCCTGGTCTGTGCAATATAGCGTGAAAGTGCAACATGAATATACAAAAACTTGTTCAAATTTCGTTGAAGTAATCATTTAATACATATAATACTCACATGCACACAACTAAAGGCAATCACACATCATTGGATTTGTGTAAATCATATTCCCTAAAATGAATGTGTTATTTTGTTCATACAGAGTAGAGAAATGGACAAAATACAGAGAAAACGTAAAGAGCTTCTCCGTAGGATTTGCACAGATATGAAATCAGATAACAGATACTACCACCAATCCAAGGAGGCGAATACTTCTATCATCAATGACGATTATAATATCCTGTACTGTTCTATTCCAAAAGTTGGTTGCACAAATTGGAAACGCATATTTTTAGTTTTATCAGGAGTTCGCAACAGTACACTTGGTATTCACCACTTTGCAGTGCATGCCCATAAGTATCCAACTATTTCTCGAACAGAACATAGAAGGCAAAACTACACTTCCTTTTTATTTGTTCGTCACCCTTTTCAGCGACTATTGTCTGCATACAGAAATAAATTTGAAATACCGGACAATAAAGCTTTTGTGAGAACCGGACGAAAAATAATATCTCTTTATCGTTCTTATGCAACTACTAAGAAATATGGTAACACCCTTAACCCGCGCGTAAAGTTTCCCGAATTCGTTCGTTTTCTGTTAAACTCTGAAAACAAGTCTAGTTTTAACGTCCATTGGGATTTCCAGCATAAATTATGTGCGGTGTGTGATCATTCTTATGATTTTATTGGTCACTTCGAAAATATTGTAGAGGAATCAAATTATTTTCTCCATTCCATTGGCGTAACCAACGTATCTTTTCCTAATTTCAGTACTCATGCAACTAACAGTTCGGATGAAAATATTTATTTAAAATACTTTTCACAAATTCCACCAGATGACATAATTAAACTATATGAATTATATAAAATGGACTTTAAATTGTTTGGATATCCTTTTCCACAAGAACTATTTTAAGACCTACTTTTTGTGATAGTGAACACGTTGTTCCCACAATAAGCAGCAATAATTGAAATACTATTGATACAGTATTGGCATATTATATATTGTATGTTACACAAATAATAACGCATATTAACAAAACGTAATTATAATACCGAAGGTTGTGATATTATTGAATGGTTGACTTACATTTGGCCATTAACACAGCTGACAATGTTTTCTTTATTTGGCTAAGTTGAACTTTCCTTAAAGAAGTTGATTCGAGACTTGCACTGCTGAACATGTTTCTAAGAATATGTCCGCAGCATCATTATATTATTACCAAACGCTTCAGCGTGGTATTAAGATTTTGTTTTCAGGCTTGGGTGGTACCAAGGTGGAAAATGGTTGCACATATGGGGGGTAATTCCTGGAATTGCAATAGAGAGGGTTCAGGCCGAAATACATATATATAGTGTTTCCATGTTTCGTCTGTTATTACTGTGGTATTCTGCTGCTGTAAATAATGCAAGATTTGTTCCGAAATTCAGTGTGTTGTGTGCACTCCAGGGTTATTCGTTTTTTTGCTCAAAACACCCCTATTTTTTAATGGCAGAGTCGAATAGTTTCACTCCCACTGGGAAATCTGCATTGTTACTTGAATGAGAGCTAACTAAACACATTTTCCAGACCGGCGAAAGTGTATGCAACAGCCAATTTTAACAGCATGTCACGTGATTTTAGTCTGAATGTCAACATCAAAAGAGGCTAATCCATTTACGCAGGTATAACTGGGAATAGAATATGTGAGGGATTGTATCAACAGAGATGTGTATAATGAAAAGTAACATCTATCCTTCTTTTGCATCGCTGAGCATTTCTGTTTTAGTATACTGGTTTGAAAATGTTGAATTTGCATGATTTGCAATGTGTTTTTTTACTGAAACTCCCCTATTGATCGAATCCCGGGTTTGAAAGAGAACGGCACACCACGTGATTCGTTTGAATACAATGGTGAAGGCACGCAAGCATGACTTACGTTGTCAGCAGTAGTCGCTGAGCTTCACGCTACAACTTCACTTGTGATGTTGCTTGTTAGCCGTGGATTGAATTAATCTTGATTACCGGTTAAAATGTTGCTTATTTGGCGTTGGTGATCTTTATTTGGAACTGGGTAACGTCGCCAGCAGAAACCTCCTGGGATTTTGATGTGATGGTTGCGCCTCCATGGCAATCGCTAATTTTACTACGGGTGGATCTTCCAAGAGCCCTTCGGGGTTTATAAAACTCATTCAACATACATAAAGTTCTCTCAATCGTAGTAGTCCATGTGACGTACACCTAATATGCCAAACATGTTGCTGAACGATTTTGCCAATGAAAACAAGCCGGTTGGCGATCCACTCCACTAAAAAAAAACTAGCAATATGTTTTCGGCTGTTGCCATGGTAGGACATGAACGTGAAGCTAACGTCGGTTTATAACTAAAACCGGGCACCGTATACAAAGTTCGCAAAAACATTCAGTCCTTAGAAGTCATTTTATTTTATTGCTAGGACGTATGCTGTTGTTAGGGATTGGTCAGTTACTTCGGCCTGGGGGTGGATCAGTAGGGGGGGTTACCCTGTTTTTGATTTTGCGAATGGGGGGGGGGGTCACCCTGTTTTCCACAATTCACACACGCGCTTATGCATATATTTTTTTTAATTTTATTTCAGAACAATAGATTAAAAAGTTAATCGTACAAATGTGTTCTTAATAATAACTATTACCCATATTGCCTATAAATTTGTTGATGCAAAAAATGTTATAGGCTAAATATTTTGGGGTTGAAGTTGACAAATAACTAACAGATTATGCAATGCAGCAGAGCCCCATGCAATTATACAGTTAAGTTTTGAACACATCCCAAGTCCATGTGATATCAGATTATTTTATTTAAAGTCTGAAGTCGCCATTGTATAAGATATTTACTGGATTTATCCAATTGTAGCTGGAGACGGAAAAACACAGCAATTAGTACAAAGAGCAGTGACAGTTTTTGTTCAGCAAATCAAAAATACCAAAATCCAACACAAATTTATACAAAAATCAAAGTGTCCTTTGTTTTCATAAGCACAAACTGCTTCAGGTGTAAAGCTTTCCTGGTCTATAAGATATGAAAGATATATTAAATCCAAATTAGTTTTCAAACCGCCTAGATTCAAATCCTCTTTTCCTATCTTATATAAAGGGCGTTTATTGAGTGAGTACTCCACAGCTTTGTTTTTATTTACTATCTTTAGCAGCATAGATTTCCCTACTTCCTGCAGCCTTTTCTGTAGTCGTTTTTTGGCTTTATGCTTCCCCTCCCCTCCTAAGGTGACTGGTCTATTAAATGCAAACACTAAAAATTACGGCAAACCACGATATTTTCAATGCACATCATACATTTTGTAATCATGTCAGAGCCAAAACTGTTAATGTTTCTTTGTTTTTCGGGGGGGTCAGCATGTTTTAAAATATAATGTTAGGGGGTCGCCCACTTTTTGTTGTTGATAGGGGTGGGTCAACTGAGATTTACAGCTGACAAAATGGAATCTGCCGACCCCCCCAGGCAGAGTAACTGAACAATCCCTTAAATTTATTATTTCCAACCGATAGTATTTTCTAGATTGCAGGCAGCATTTACAGTTCATTCAAAGTTCAAAGTTGCGTCGGGATTACGTTGATACAGTGTAACAATGTCGGCGTCGGTGATCTCTTACCGGTGTGCAACGTAGCCAAAATAAAAGGCATGAATACAAGACTAGTGGGAGGTAATAAATTTGGGGTCGAAAGTATTCAAAAAACAGTTTTTGGCTGTTGCCATGGTAGCTGTGGACCAGGATTGTTTTGCCAATTAGTGACGGTACGACCTGCCTGTCAATTATAAACAAAATTAGCCAAGCCAAAAAAAATCTCAGTAAATTGTTGCCCACACTCAAGCGGATTAGAATGAGCTACGTCCATGCTTTTTAATCATAGAAATGTAGGGTGTGATACATTTGGCGTGAAGGTATTAACACATTCAGTTGTTGGCTGTTTCCATGGTCAGAATTTGTTTTCAGATTTTACCAATAGTAACTTTGTGCCCACACTCAAGCTGAGCAAAATGAGCTATGTCTGAGGTGTTGTATCCAAAATTTGTAGGAGATACATTTCCTGATAACTAGGGTGAAGGTGTGACCTACCTGCTAAGTTTGAGCGAAATCGGCCAAGCCAAACAAATCACAGAAGAATTAATACGTGAAAACACCAGAAATCGCACACACACACAGATACACAAAATTAAAGTGATTTTAAGGGCAATCCAAGTGGAGCGAATCGCCGATACCATGTTCATTTGCATATTGACCGTGAAAATACCAAAAACATCATTACATGGGTGATATGCAAATTAGTTTTAGTCAAAATAAGTTACTGCTTAGAAGTACCATTACTGTTGTTCAAATTTCATTTCACTCGGCAAATATATTCATGTACCCAAACGTAAAGTATCGTACTTCTAAATATTGTTTATTTCTGCTATGTTTCGAAAAACGCTACTCTTGAACGGACTACTTTATTCGCTCTCAGACCTCATTTGCATATGGGGTGTGGAAGTACCGATTTTGATTTCAGGGACGAATCAAAATAAACTGCAGTATATATGTAATAATGTGGAATACTTCCTTTCACTGTGAACATTTTTTCGCTAAAATAAATTCCAGTGAAAATGCCATTTCCCTCATACTCTATTGAGACTTGACACAGCACAGTGAAAATTTGATTCACACCGTATGCTTAAAAACTTTTCATCGAAAATAAATTAAGTGAAATTCTGTGTGATTTCATGAGAGTTGAAAATGAAAAAATTATATGACACCCAACCCTACTACTCCATACACAATGTAACCACACCTCAAAAACATCCTTTCACCAGTGTATTCTATTTGAATTCATGAGAAATTTAAATAAACAAATTATATGACAACGAACTTAATTATAATTTCAACCTCTAGTTCAGCACTGATTAAATAAACTACCTCGTCTTTATGCCAACTTGAAGTTATTCAATGCCTACACCAGTGATTTCAAAATCTATGTTTCAATTCCAGGAATTTCACTTGCTATTAATTGTATGGGAGTGCCAGTCTTTTATTTTCTATTGTAATGTCAATTTCTTGTGATTACTCGGAAAATGAAGCTGTAACCACAGACCACAGTGCTGCAACTAAATCCTGGTATAAGCGCCGGTTAGGCAGTCTTGAACTATGCATGTGAAGCCAGCTGAGAGGTATATCCAATCCTATAGATTTCTCATTGTTTGGTAACTATTTGCTGCAAATGCAACAAAAATCAATATAAAAATATTACCCACACAGCATTCTACAGGTTACTTGTTATTATAGTATTGAATAGTATTATCACATTAGGTAATTCATATGTTTCACGGTTATTATTAGGTGTAAAGAAAGTTTGAAAATGGACTAAATAAACAACATCTTTAACCACCTGTGAACTGGTTTACCTAATATTTTGAAACAATTGTATAATTAATATGTGGCATAATGAGCGCTCTTTTTGAAACTTGGCAAACTACTTACGCAACTTTTCATAATATTCCGAACTGATGTGTTGCTGGAAAGTGTCGAGCTTAAGTGGGAGAGGTGTGGGCTTTTGTTCGTCAATCTCTCAGTTAAGTTATAAAAATTTAAGTCAACATTCTCCATTTGTGAGTCATTAAACTTCAGCTGTAGGCTGATGTCATCATTTTAGGAATTTACTGGAAAATTACCTAGACAAAATTAACCCCACTCAGTAGAATGTTATATTGACCGGTGATGTAATTTTAACATAGTTTCAAATGACCATGACTCCCCAATAATTCTGAACCATTTCAGTGCACTCTCCTCTCTAAACAACTATAATAACAACAATAATAGACCATGTATATGCCAACTTTTTAACCACCTTCCACTCTTTACTACTTTTGAACATTTTAATAATCCATTCCATGAAAATCATATCTTGCCAAAGACTTATCCGGTTATCATGTTGACAAATTGCACAGTCAATTTTAATTATAGATGGCTAGATTTTTGCAAATAATGTTATCAATGTGGAACTGACATATAATGATATACGCTCTGAAGTGGATGAATTAAAAAAAACTTAAAAACCGTGGTACACTTCATCTTCTCAAGTCAATAAGCATAAACTAAATGTAAAAGTAATTTTGACCAAGAAGTTCATAAACATTACAACTTGTACTTCGTAAATCTAAAAATATTATGAAAATTTTCGGCTCAAGTTGTTTAATTTAAAAATATCTATAGACGAGTTACTGAAACAGTCTCACGGGAAAATAGCAATATACCAAAGCAAATAAAATTGTTTAATACATATTTTGCAAAAATTACAACAACCAATATTGTTCCTATGAGTTACCTCAAAATTTCAAATACTAGTTCATTCTTTAAAATAACCAGGCCACGACAACATAAATTCTAAATTACTTAAATATGCCGCCTGTTACATTAAAGCACCATTGTGTTATTTATTCAACCCCCTTGTTAGTGAATATTTCCCAAATGAAATGAAAACTGCGAGAAATCCTTCACGACATTGATAAAGGATATTTCACTCTGAGCATTTTCTTGATCTGACCAAAGCATTTGATACCATCAATCATCAAATACGTTTGACAAAATTGCAATTCTATGATGTTCGCCGTACTCTACTGCACTGGTTTAAATGTTATCCGATATAACTCTCAAATACTTCCTCCTATGTCATGCGGTTTGGGGACCTGAGCAGCACCTAGTACATCACTATCAATTCTCAGTATACAAAAAACGCTAAATCGCAATATCAATATTAACTCAGTCAATTCGTGATGCATTCTTGACATTTTTGAACAATTTAAATATTAATACGCATACATGACCCAATGCTTAGCATAAACCCATATAAATAACAAGAGTACTTTTTGCTTTACCTAAACATAAATACCCAATTACCCCAATAAAATTATCAGTCTGCTCTACTCCTCTAATTATTTTTATTAGTTGTAGTTTTACCATTGTATTTTGGTTGATGTTATGATGCATTGGTTAAAGCATTGTTTTCGCCCAAAGTATACATTTTCTGTTATTTTATTAGTTCTGGGAGTTAGACTCGACTAAATTAAGTACTTCCCAGCCATGCCTGCATTGTATCATGTCCCTGTAATGAAACTTTTAATAATATGGCAATAAATAAATAAATTTCGCAAAATTTCACATTTCGCAAATATTCTGCTATTATAAGATCATTATTTAACGGTTATTTTATTTCGTTATTATTGACACATTATTTCAACATTGTTTGATAATTGCGCCTTTAATTTATCAATGTTTCACTACTAATTGATTACTTATTATTACAAATTACCTCACCATTATTTGCTTTATCCGTTGTAATTAATATTTTATGTCACCGTTATTTTGACATCTCGTTTTTAATACCACATGATTTCATTATTATTTGATCGTTATTTAACTATTCATTCGGTTATATTGTTTATTATTGTCACATTATTTCACCATTGTTTGGATATTTCATTATTATTACAACATAATTTCATGATTATTTTACGGATTGTATCATTATTTTGTTGTTATTTGCTCATTTATTTGATGTCATAATTTTGTTATTTAATATTTGTATTTAACATTCTATACCTGTGACATTCTTATAACATTGTTTGTCGTGGCCGTGAAACCATGTTTTTCCATGACAAAGAAGGCGACTGTTCTTAGCTACGAAATGGTCAGAATAGTTAGTGGTATAATAAATAAACTTCCAAATAAAGACATGCTAATGAAAATGTTGTTGGAACATATATAACAAACTGATTGGTTTACTCCTTCTGATTTTTTAAATTTTAAATGAATAAACATTACGTACTGATGTTCATCTCAACCAAAATCTATTCGATTGATCCATATGTAAATATTGTGAGAATTAATTCACAGAACTTTGAATTAATAATGAAAAATCATTGTCGAAATTTATTTTCATGGCAATCGGAACACACATCGCTACCACAATTTGTAAATATCAGTAATATATATTAGTTAAAATGAAAAGTAGTCGATGTTCATGCCGCCATACCTGTTTGAAAACAATGTGAACCACAGTACAGTGTTGAAGTTAGTTAAAAAGCGTATCAGGTAAATTGAAAACATTGTCAATAGTTTGGAAGGTGAATTTTCTGTGCATTTTACCTTGTTTGTACATTACAACATGTTGGGCAATAACTTATACAAGAATTTATTGAAATTGCCTCTGTTATTTATGTACCCACTGAACTTTGCGAGATCCATTTCCATTGATAACGCCATGTCAGGGCAGCTGCATTACGACGCCATCATACGACCAATACGTATGACCAAAAGTTCACTGAGTTCTATACGTGCAAAATTGACTGATCACGCTCTGGTAGACAGGTCGTTCATGGATCCGCTTTCCAGTGGCATATCTGCAGCCACAGCTATATGCGCTCATGCCACCATACCTGTTTGACTGTGCCATTTTTTACAGAGATTGCTGCTTTGATTGTGTAGCGTAAGTTGCGTCGAAATTGCTAAGTCGGCGAGAAACGTTTCACGGTAAGTTTGGTCATATTCATGGTCAAACGACTAGCCCACAGAACAATATGGAAGTAACATCGTCATCTTGTGTGAATATGCATGTTGTGCCCCTTTTACATTTCAAGAAACAAAAACACCACGAGTGAAACAGAGCATCTCGTTGTGGTCCACCCACTGTTACTGCTTCGAAAACGACCTGTCTTAATTTTAATATCAATGTGAATGCACAAAGGTAACGTAGCTCATTGTGACATGATCTATTAACCCTCTGGTCATTATCGCTACAGATAACATTAAAGTAAAAGAGGTAGTAGAAGATAACATAGGGTAAAGTCTAGACCTCTTCAAATGTGAACACTGATACATTGAGTGCTGCTTTTCCAATATTGTTAAAGCCAGTCTAGCTGAATCGACTTTATTTTTGAAATTAATTGATCTAACCGCAAACGTACAAATATATGTTTTCGAGGCAATACACTGCACGTGACTAAACGTTTGTTTTCATGGTCGACTACGATCGATAATGTCTGACCATTAATGACTGTTTTTGACTATAAAGATTTTGTTTGGTTTATAATCAAATACACCACTGTGTTTAGTTTAGCGTGGACATTTAGAGGTGAATATCATCACCATGATAATCCCACTCATATTCGTAAATGTTCTGAGAGCATTTGCCTTGCGTTATATATTCCTTTGAAGGCCTTTGACATAACATTTACAGGCCGGGTATTCAGTTGAGCTTGGTTGAGAACAGAAGTTTTTTTTTTTTTTTTTGAGAGGGGGGGCGTTTCCAAGCTACCCAATTTATATGTGTTGCTGGCCCTAGAATCATTGTGGTGCCATGAGTTGGTGATTAGAGGGATTTGGTGGTTGAATAAATTATATCAGTGACAGGTTGTCCATAAACGCCCATGTGTTATCCCCACAATACTGGTTGGCCATTACTTTTGACACAACCAGAATTGTCTCCAAGCAGCCATGGAAGCCAGGGGCTGCAATTGTCAAATTGGTACGCAATTCTCTAGTACTTCTTTGTTTCCAAAGATAAGACTGAGTTTCTCTAAGTTAATCCAAGACTAACTGCCTGCACTATGTTGTTTTAGTCATAATTCTTATTCGACGCCATCATTGTCACACTGGTCGCATGTTTATATTTTCATCCGTGGTTGAACTAATACATATTTGCATATTAATGCAACATTGCTTGCAGGTTCATATCGCATGGTCACATGACCATGTATTCGATGCCATTATTTTGACACAGCAAAATATTTTGAAGATATGCATATTAATACGATCACACGTGTATTATTGGTCAATGAAATGTAAATGCAAAACTAAAACCAAATTCAAGATGGCCGTTTAACCACATAGATAATCGAAACTAAGTTTGAAGGGATTATCCTAGAGATCTGTGTAATCGATATTAGGACATTTGCATCAGCCAAATAGTAACGGCAGTTTCTGAAAAGAATAACAATTCGACAACAATTGGCGTATAAACCTAAGTGATATGAAAGCATAAGGCAGGGTTTCACTGCACTTGCATCCATCCATTGTGTACTCATGGCATACATGCTCTGTTTATCATATACGGGCAACAAACATTCCATGTCTATCATCCATCAAACGTCGGCTGTAACCTCTGTGCATCCTCTGGGCATCCTCGCAACTTGCATTCGCTCCGCTTGAAAACTTAGAGGTAGGAAAGATAAGGTACATGGAAGGTCTATACATCGTTAATATAACGGAAATAGAAAAGATTTATAAGCGTATGCATCTTGTATTTAAAGTATTCAAAATGAACAAAAGGTTTGTATTTCGTATATTTAGGAAGTCTAGAATATGTCAAAAGTATGTAGAACACCTAATGGACAAGCAATGTTTTGTATAAAAATGGAAAGAAAATCATCTGGATTTCAGTATGAGTCTAGTAGCTGTGGTGTACATATCTCATCACTCCTGGTCTTCAATGTCATCATCATATGTTCGAAATCATAATAGCTGCATTCATTCAATAGCAGAACCACAAAATGTGTAGACTGTATCGAGTTTTAGACAGGAGAAGGAGGAAACATTCAAGAGCTGTGTGGGTTTGGAAATGGATAGTGAGAAAAATGGAGTTTGAACTGTATAACCAGTTGATGGTGGAGCCGAGGAATGAAAACCCTCATGAATTCCGTTATGTCATGATGTCATCAGCCATTTTTGACAAACTTTTTGACTGTCTGATACCCAGATTGACTAAGCCTAACACCATGGCCTGACCTTCAGGCACTATGCACCTGCTCTTCAGTTGAACGAAACTGGGATAAAATATGTTCACTTTCAGGACCCATTATGTAAACGAGTGAATTTACTTGAATTTCTGTGTCGTCCTTAGTCGGTTTTGACGCTAGTCAGTACCTGGCGAATCTTTGTTTCCATTCTGCCCATGCCTGTGGCCTCGAAAAATCCAGTGGTTCTGGTGGCTTTATGTGCAACATTTTCTGATCGTTCTGATCTTTCTTCGGGTAAAATAATTATGCAGGATTTCTCATCAATGTTTCTTGGTACTTCTTTGAGTTGATATCTTGATTCCATTCAAATCGATGGCTTAGATGGATCCCGCTTCTGACACCATGTCGCAAAGTAAGCATCAGGCGAATCTTAGAAGATGGTGAACAGCTATTTTATTAATAATACACATGCTATAATGACATCACAGATATTGCGTAACAATAGCCTCGATCACAAAGTAATGTTACTGGCTTGTAATAGCTCATATATATATTATTTGAATAATAACATGACAGCTACAGCCATGTTCAATAAGTTTTCTTCTTTCGGAAAAACCTTTACCACAATGACACTAGTAAGGATATTTTCCAGTATGCTTCTCGAGTGTTTCCTCAGTCCGGTCTTTGACTTGTAAACCTTGCAGATGTGTTCAGGAGGTTTCTTTATACATGTAGTAAACACTTGCCTGGTTACCATTTGAGTCATATACCCTTTCAGTATCCGTCCCAGCTGCATCATTTGAAACTTCGCCAGTCGCCACGCTCCCTGGGTCTGAATTATTCACATCTTCTGTCTCAGAACTTTTTAATATCAGCCCACCAGCTTCAATACTTTCCAGAAACTGCAAAGCTCCTAAAACCATGGGAACATACAGACAACCATCAATCATAATTTTTGGCACTAGTTAAAGCATTATAATTGTAGCCAGAGAATTTATCAATGCAACAGTTAATGTAATCTCCTAAGGGGCACCTGAGCAATACAGCCAGCCAGACAAACAAAGTGGGGCACTAGGCAGAGTTTTACATGAAATTTGATCCGGGGTGGGGCAACCATTTAGTATCCGCCAGCCTGTTGTACTCATGATTGGTTAGGTACAACGGAATGTGATCTATATAGACAACGCAATGAGGTGACCCTCCCCCCGTTGGTACATGTTGGTACCCCCAGCAATTTGACGGGCAGACGATGAAATGAGGTTAGTCGCATCTTGGACATAAAATAGAACACATGAACTGGTTGAGGCTACCATAGACGAAATACTCTAATGTTTTGTGATTTTGTTTTCCTGCACCAGGGGACGAGTCAAGTTGAAAATTTCATTAGAATGATTTCCAAATCCCATATTTCAAAACTCCGGGGGTGGGGGATCAGTAACTGATTGGCTGATTTCCTGATGGTCGGTGAAGGACTGTATATCAGATACATGAACAACGGCCATGTACAACCGTACATGTATAAGAATAGGACGTCCTGCTAGCCTGTTCGCTTCGAAAATTGGAATTGAGATTACTCTGCAAGTTTCGTAAATTGGTGGTTAACTTTCTCGAAATGAAATTGAACATGAACCTCACTAATCGCAGCATATTACACAGCATAACTTGGTGATTTGTTGAGAAAACGGGTAAAATACTTACTGTCGCTAACACTGCTTTTGGAGGCAGCCTGAACATCAAAATATGTCCATCCAAAGCTTGAGTTTTTACTTATTATTTTTTTTCATCAGTGACTTACTTGATCTGTTGATAGTTTGGCAAAAATATTTAGCCAAATAGTAACCCAATTATGCTGAAATCAGATAAACTGACGAACTGGTCAAGGAAATGACAACTTAGTTTCATTGAATGTAAATATAAAGTTCCGCACCATGGTTATAATGAACCTAAGATAAACTATGAAATGAATACCATTGTACTGGTGTCAGATGACACAGACGCAGATTTGATCGATGTTGAATGATCTAAATATCTTGTTCTTGAATCAAACTTTGATTACCGATTTTCCTAGAAATTTCATACGAAATCACGTGACATCAACATTGCTTAGTACAGTACAACTCCAGTGTCACAAAGACACACAGGCTGGGTATGACCTCAGAGTTCAGATAATGTTCGATCTGACAGACAGCCTGCTAATTGAGCTACCTGGGAATCAATGTAGTTCATCTTGGCTTTTGGCTATTTTATTATATGTTTATTTGAGTTAGAATATGAATATTTATAATTAGATCAATATAAAGAACTTGCATATACGGCTCACTGGCATTAATTTCTGAATGCAAATTGTATGAGAAAATTCTGAAATGTCAACGCCCAAGCAAGCAGTGTACTGCATTAATACATAATCTAATGAATATTCGAGGACTTTTAAAGCATATTCATTGGACACGACCTGTTTCGTACAAAAAATGTACAGTACTCACTCATATGTATATACGTTTGGGCGTTGCTTCAAATCGAATATAGCTCGACTAAGTCAGATATAAATTTAGATCGCAGAATGACTCTATATTCCAGTAGAGTGGAAGTAGTGGAAGGAACAATATTACCTGTATGAACATGCTCTGCTTCACACAGGAATTGGATTCACACATGCCTGATATGACCACACTGACATTGACACTATTCTATAACCTGATCCATTGCAGTGTTAGACTGGGCAGCAGACGATCGAAAGTAGTACGACATACCGTAGATCAGGGTCTAGTATCTAAACAATAACATTCCACGTAACACGGGAACTCTCATTACATAGGTTTAGTATTCATAATTGCATAGTGGCTGGCGTCCTTTTGCAGTTTTTTCTGATCAAAATTCTGGGTTTATATACCTGTAAATCAAAATTGTCCGTGCTGTTTCTAAAACTAATATAAAATCAAATACAATTTTACTATTAAAAATATCCAATTACGTATTCAAAAAAAATCGAATGTAATGTTTTCGAATGCAAGTACGTTTAGTATTACCTTTGTTAAAATATAATTACATTTACAATTATATTTAATTTATTGACAGATATGAAATGGTGTTATTTCCGAAATGGTATACGTGCAATGTATACGAAGTTGGTCGTTTTCATTTGTATAGTTCTAGTTATATGTCTAATTGCCGGATACACAGGTAACTACTACGAGACTATTCAACTAATCAATACATTGTGATTATCCAAGAAATATATTACTGACGTGTGGGATATGTCGCTGTACCACGTGATTATTGATTTTCTTTCTCGGCTAAACACATTTCATGAAGTTATGGTCTATTAAAATCGAGAACAATGTTTGAAATTAGTACTAATTTAATTTATTTATATTTAAGGTAGAGATGCAGGTTGGTGGGCACTTGGGAGTGAAATTTTTCTTTTAGCTTTTTATTATCCAAACAGTCTTAGACTGTAAACATTTTGTAGAATTGTGAATAGTGGAACATACTCAAAAAACGATTTTAAAATATAGATAACAGATGCAAACATTCTCTCTTTTGAATGCTTAGCAAGATTAAGCAAGACTGTACATAAATAATAAAAAAAACACGGTGAAAAAATAAATGACGGGATCTCCATATTATGCACTATATTTAACTTTTAACAAAACGATAATACATTTAAATTTGGAACTGTTACAGTCATTTTAATTATGAGCATTAGCAAACTTCTTACTGAGTGAATTTAATGCAAATTAGCAATTATCTCAGCTTCTTTTTAGTCCACATCCCAGAACTTAAAAAAAAAAATAGCTCCTAGACGCTTCGACCTTTTGTTTTGAAATTTTCACAAATGATTGACAATGTGTTTATCTTCAAAACGCCGTCGGGGCATTGTTTTTGGTTGAACAGTATTACAACAATCGTACAGACAACTAGCCTGGGTGTTAATTTATGCATAAACTTGAAGTAGTGAAATTTGAGCTGCTGCCCTGCAAAATTGACAACTGGTAGACAGTTTTCAAGACGGCACTTTCTTCATAGTAAACAGATGTTCCCATAAACCAATTTTGATAGGAAACAGAACATGATTTAGAAGCTATTTTTTTAAAATCACTTTTGACAAAACAAGCACATTTTTGTGCATATTTCAAACTACAATGTCCATAAAAAAATACTAACACAATTTTAAAATTCATACAATAAGCTTCCGAAAATATAGAGTTTTGTGGACAAAGGTCATCTTGGTTTCCTAATTAACTAATTAAAATATCTGTCAGGTAAACTGCATCTCTACCTTAATTTAGTTTTCCCAATTATCAAGCATCTTTGTCGGGTATGGGTAATCTTACAATTAACTAAAATCACAATATCAATGAGTTAGAAAACAAAAAATCATAAAATATATCCACACAAGAGTATGTTGTGGCCGTCCATGTTTAAAACTTGATATATGGAGAACAAATAATTAGGTCAGTGAGCAGAATGAATAAATAAATAAATGAATAAGTACAACTTCACATTAAAATTACGTCACTGAAGTTTATTTGAGCAATTATGTAAACTAATTATAAATTATACCACCGCTCCAATAATGAAAATTTAAGTTTTGATGCAAACGATGTTTGCGTTATGTGATTTTCAGGTACGTACAAGTTTCCGAAAATGGTTCATGTTACACAGGAACACATCGTTAGTATGCTGAGGAAATCTACAATCGTTACCGGTGATGTAATGGTACATTTTCTTCGAATCTGTTCTTAACTTTCATAAGTATATTTAGTTGTTTGAATATGTGGACATAATGCATAGTATATAGCGTAATCTATAAAGATCTATAGCTATAAAAGTAATGCAATTCAGTTGAATTAAAGATTTACTACATATACACGCACGCGCTAATAATCATCACACGCTGTACACGGTTGACTTGGCTAAAGTAAATGTGTTATTTTGTTCTTACAGAATAGCGAAATGGACAGAATACAGAAACAACGTAAGGACCTTCTTCAAGATATTTGCGCAGATATGAAATCGGATAACAGATACTATCATCAAACCAAAAAAGAGACTAAGTTGATCTTCAATGACGATTATAATATCCTATACTGTTATATTGCCAAAGTTGGTTGCACTAATTGGAAACGCATATTTATAGTTTTATCAGGGGTTCAAAATAGTACACTTAGTATTCCCCACACTGTAGCGCATACTCATAATCATTCAACTATTTCGCGAACAGGACATAGAATGCAAAACTACACTTCATTTTTATTTGTTCGTCACCCTTTTCAGCGACTATTGTCTGCATACAGAAATAAATTTGAAATACCAGACGAGCATCAATTTGAAAAGACGTTAGGGCGACGCATTATATCTCTTTATCGCTCTAATACAACTGATAAGAAACATGTAATGTTTTCCGAATTTGTTCGTTTTCTGTTAAATTCTAAAAGCAAGTCTAGTTTCAACAGTCACTGGGATTTCCAGCATAAAATATGTGCAGTGTGCGAACGTTCGTACGATTTCATTGGTCACTTCGAAAATATTGTAGAAGAATCAAATTATCTTCTTCGTTCCATTGGCGTTACTAATTTATCCTTCCCAGATGCGTTCAGTACTCATGCAACTAACAGTTCTGATGAAAATATCTATTTAAAATACTTCTCACAAATTCCACCAGATGACATAATTAAACTATATGAATTATATAAATGGGACTTTAAATTGTTTGGATATCCTTTTCCACAAGAACTATTTTAAGACCTATGTTCGTGATTGTTTTTTATGATCAATATTGTAAATCTGAAACTGGTAAGGACCTATTTACCTTAGGGCCTGCCTTTCTACTCTCCGCTAGTCAGGCCTAACCACATATCAAGACACCCATAATCAAATTTAAAACATTGTCCATTTAAAGGAAATATAATATCCCCTTCAAATATAACAGTATTGCACGTGTAATATATACTTTAGGAGTATTTTATTAGTTTATTTGCCTAATATGTATGATTGAATATTCAGAGGTTTGTTTATATTTTTTTATGTTTAGTAATGGTTATATCATTCCGCACACCTACTCAACACGCAATGCAATTCGATATATTATATATGTACATATAAACACAACAGGTTGTTTATACGGTTCGAAAGCCGAAATATAATGCCACATTAGATTTTGCACAATTAATAGTCATGTGATCTAATTGCCTTCTGCACTCATCGCATGTAATGTTTTAAGAGCTGCTCGTACCCTTATATTCGAGTCCTTAATTCATAAAATGAAAATCTTGTCCCAGCTAGGCAAAATTGTCCAATTCCGAAAGTATGTCACGTTTCGTATGTCATTTAAAAATAAATCGTCCTGCTAGGTTTTTAATTTTTACTCAGAAAACCCTTCTCTCCAATTTGTGAACCAGAACTGTCACTCTGTATATTACCCAGGAAGCAGCAGTTACAGGCAAACCTTAGATATCGGTCGTTATTATACATCATGACCATGACAACAAATCAGATTACTGTATTAGAGGTTAACATTTTTGTATGTTAACCTCCATCCGGGTACCTTCCTCCCCATTTACCCGATTTACGCCGATAACTTGTCAGGGGAGCACGATACGTGGCAATATTAGATAACTAATTGGTTTGTCAGGTTTACGTTCATTGTATAACTAAATTATTGGAGAGAATTTGTAGCGATTTCGCGTGATTTCGGGTAAATTGAGGAGGAAGGTACCCGGATTACACCTTGTTAGCATAGGTTCCATTAAGTTCTCTGGACGTCAGTCGGTAAATGCCTTGCAAGGCTGTTTTTAAAATTTATTGTGAAACGATGACTCAATTATATTGCAATCTTCTCTGCTGGAACCCATGTACACAATGAAATACACCTGTATTTGGCTGAAAAAAGATCACAACTGGGTTACCCCAAATTGAATACCCCAGTTGTGGTCAGTTAATTCAAAAATTCTATTCGGTTGAAATAAAACGTTATTACAAAATAAAATGTAACATATCTTGTTAGCTGAATAAACAATGTTTTTCTAAATTACTTGACTCTTGACTTGAAAAGTTGTTGCTACTTAAACTACAGCAAATTATAATCAGATGATGCCAATGGGATAATCGTGAATGCAGAACAAATCAGTTTTGGCCAAGATGCTACCCTGACGTAACTGTATGATTGCCTGAACCGCATCATCCACACTGAACTGCAGTTGGCTCAGGTGGAGGGAGGTACCCTGTGGTCAAGACAAATGATGAATCAGTTTGAATTCACATGGTTCCTTCTAAGTACAACACCCACCCACCGGTATATATGTTTTCGCAAATGCCAAGCAACCCTGACAGCAGCTAACTCTTTCTGCAAGTTTTGTCAATAAGCCCTGGTTGCTCAACAGCTTATCTAAGTTTAGGTGGCTCAGATGTTATGGTATATGCACATTCACATTTGTCAAAGAAAAAAATCATCCAATAATATCCGATTTGTTCAAGTGTTTGTAACTTACAAAGCAGCTATATCATATCCAGTAAAGTCATCTTGCTCAAACAATACAGGGTAGATGGTGCGAATGAACAGCAACGCACCGATCAACTACGTGAAGTCACAGGGATTATGGGTAGGTCTCAAAGTTCTTGGCACATTTTTTGGAAAGAAGTATGTGGCTTGATAAAAAATGGACTGATGTTAGTGACAAAACAAACTTGAATCATGGACTAGGTATTCGCCCTCTATTTATTACAGAGGACGGACATTGGTTGTTGACAGTATCTAAATTACTTCATATGCTAGTTTGTTTATGTCCTCCTAGTACTAATTCATATTCAGAAGCCCCTAGTTGATTTCTTTTGGCAGGGTCGCCAATATCTCCCTGTAGAGTCTATTAAATCTTTTGCCATAAAAAATTGCCTCCTTTCGTTTGCAATATATTCAACGTTATTTTTACTCAAATGTGAATCATCCTAGCTATTATTTTACTTTCTTAAACTTTTAAATAATTTGAAATATGATCTTTCCTTACATAATATTATAGTTTACTATTGTGATCTCAGGAAATTTTGGTCCTCTGTCTCAACTATTAGAAAAAGACAACCGACCAACCTATTATTACCAGTGAAATTTTGCATCATTTGCATGGTGTGCCACTCACCCTCACATTTCGTGATGCGGGCATTGCGGATCTTGTCACTGGGACTGCATGGCTGTGACATATTCTAGAAGGGTATTTGATGTTGCACTTAACATGATTCACAAGGCTATCCTATCCCACTTAATTTTTTAAAGAAATTGTATCAAATTGCAATGAAAATAATACACAAGTCACCAATTATTCCCTCGAATTATTATACGAGGATGAAGACAAACACATCGATGAAAACTGTAATTCACATTACTAGATACAAGAAAATTAATGATGATTCTGATGTCTGTGCAGCACGATGTTTTACTACTCGCCCAAAACACATAATTAAGAGAGAATATAATTACCCATATGCTTACCAAGTCACTGGATGTCTTTGAATTTCAATGGTGCATAAATGGTCCTATGGAAATACTGGACAGCGGCTGGTAAAATAAGAGACAATCTTTAGAAAATAATTTCTGATGTGATGTTCGAATGATGCGATTACCGCTTCCCGTGTTAGTGGGATTGCTATCTCTACCACTACTGTGTCGATTTTATTCATATTTAGTAGGGTCACACCTTGGAACAAGTAGATGTGCTTCTGACAGTAAAGACCTCGCACTCCAAAAAAAATTGCAATTTAAAATAATGCAGTTATTTGCTCATATCGCAGCCACCAATGGGGCGATTTTATTCATATTTGGCACAAAAACTACATTTTCGTGAACATTTGTATGGATATAGTTGTGCAAATCTGCTTTTGTTTTATTTCCAGGCATATACCAACGAGCTGAAGTTGCATAATGATGTCTTAGCTAGTTTGTTTCTAGATTCATTTTGATGGAGCAAAACAACAAAATATTCATGTTTATGATCAACTGAAGTAGAGTTTCTATTATAAACGTAAAAAAGCTTCACTGGAATGTAGCATACAACATACACTGGAATTGTTAAGAAATAATTTATAATATAATTTATCACAGAAAACTGTTTACTAAACTCCCTCACATACAATGCACAATGGTCTTGTTAACTTATTACAACTTGCACGTATCTCTATATACTCTTTCAAAATTCGGACCTATCTTTGAAAGCTATACAAATCTTTCAGCAGCTAAAAATGACATTCCTTTAGAGATGGATATACATTGTCAGAATCAATTAGATAAGATTTTTCAACAACATGTGGATATCTGAGCTTCACACAATTTCCATGTGCATCTCACTGTTGTCTTATTCCCAGAATATTGATTACATGTTGTAAAATTTGCCAAATGTCCCACCTCCTGGGGCAAGAAGGATAGGCAAATCCCAACCCAAAACAAAACATAATTCATGGTCAAATGCTGTTGTCACATCCTGAAAACAGAGGGCCATGGGTTCATAAAAATGGGTAAAATAGTACTTGCAGTTAAACAATCTTCCCTAAGGTAAATTGCAATGTACATTGTGAGTTGATGCCAAGAGTATTCAAGGCCTGTTAGTGCTCAGTGAAAGAAATCTTTCATGAACCATATTTCATTTGGTACAAATTTAAATTAGACACTGGTGATCCTGGGTCATTCTTTGCACAATGGATCTATTGGCAAGCACACAGTGTCAAACAAATTTTGATGCCCACAATTTGGTGTCTCACAAAGTGATTAACATAACAATAATATTGGCGTCAGATAGTAAAGCATTACTGGCATTCTAGATTTACAAAATTATGAGAGTATGATCAAGGCAAGTGACATGGGTCTCTACTTGGTAAGTACTAATATATGATCATTCGGATATTAGAACAGCGATTCATACACAAGTGCTAATGCACTTATTATATCTGGCAGTTAAAATACAAAGTGTTTGAAGCACCATAATCTGTAATTTGGAGTACAGGTTTGACAGAACCATTTTTTATCTGGGGGGCGCTTGGTCACACCGGCACAGGAATAGCGATACTAAGCTACAGGACACTGGTCTATAACATCCAATCATTTTCTCAATCGAATTTGGTTTTCCACAGATACAAATTGGTTCTTAGTCACTTGTACTATCTATAACCTCCAGTCGGCTGCACGAATCACACAACCAGGCACCATAGGGAATATTCCCTGATATTCCTGCACAATTGTAATAATACCACACGTTGCAGTCACATTCACATTGCACCATGTTCTTCACATTATCTGGACGTCCACACGCACATGATGTTTCCGTACTTGGCGTACCATCTTCTGCCCCCGAAGCAGTTACCTTCTTTAATCTTGTTGCTGCTGCTTTTTGTGCTCCCTTTCCCCTTCCATCTTTTATATATTTCAAACGTTTCAGCCACACGTTAACATCGGCTTCTGGTTTTTTCTTCCAAGTGTTTTATCTTCTAAGGATTATTCAACAAGTCAATGTTTTCTTTTGTGGATGTTTCATAAGCTTCTTTAATTATATTTGATGGTGGTTGGAAAACTTGAGCAGCATCACCTTGATGTTTTCAAATCTCATAGGCTTTCTCTGCTGGTAGATAATGTCCAGAACAAATACCAGTGCATGTGCTGCATATACCACCCCATGGCCTTTCAGGATCTTTTATTGGTAAGGGAATGTAACCGATTGTGTCCCCTCGTAAAATCATTTGGTAGCTGGTTGTACGTCTCCCATGCACACTGAATGTGGACAACCCTCGACCATACATGGAATAAGAAAAAGCGTATATTTATCAGGCAATGATCACTTGCTGTGTCTATTGTAAATCCTCATTATTTTCACAAAATACTCAAACTGTTGGAATTTTCAGACCTGAGAGCACTTTTCTTTGCTTTTTCCATGAAGATATATGTTCAATGCTCGTCTTTGTTGCCGCAACCGACTGTCATTACAACCTTTATGCAACTTTATATTACTCTCCCCACACGGAGTCCCGGCAACTTTAGCTAAGTATACATCAGCTGCCAAATCTAGATTTTTATGTAGTTGTTCTTGATCTATTCCATTTTCATTGTGGACTGGACCACCAAGTGTAGAAGGTATGAATAGGATTGAGTGAGCAACAGCCATACTGCCATTCAAAAGTTCTACTTTATTGAGATAGGAACCACCAGAAAATCGTGTTGTTACACATGTTAATTGATGAACTTCCAGAAAGTGTTTTTCTGTTCGAAGGAACTGTACTACCGAGTCGAAGGCCCCTCATTCCAACTCTATCAACACGAACACACCAGATTCTTTTACTTCGCACAATAATACCACTGTTTAAAAACATCACGGTATTCTGGCATTTCCTGAAGCATGTTAAGGTCAGCCATATGTTGAGCTGGTGACTTTTCATACACTAAATGGGGTTTAACTATGCCAATGCTTTCCTGGATGTGGTATCTATACCAAGAAAAAGGTAGGAAGACAGTTGAAGCAGTGATGTGTACTTATTTACATAATCACTTTGGGTAGTCAGTTCTGGATTATTTATCCCAACAATACTGTTGTGCTGCTTGTGTGTATATGTTGTGTCAAGCCTGAAGCCAGCAGCATCATCTCTGTTTAAACAAACATTGTTTTTACCATCTTTCAATTGTATAGTATAATCCTTTGTAAACAGAACAACTCCAGCGTGAATCTGGGTTTAAACAAACATTGAAACCTTTACGAGCTTTTCGACATGTAACACGTGCAACTCCTTTATAATGTTTTGCAGACAGTTTTTCGTTTGTTTCGAACTGTGCATAGTTGCACCACAGTGCCATAGGAATTGTTTGCATTGTATAACTGTTCTAAATGTGTTTGGATTCGCTGCTGTATCTCCCCTCTCTACAGGTTTCAAGACGTTTGGTCCTTGCTAATTGTTTCAAGCATAGATGAAAGTCAATACTCCTGTCCTGCAGGCATCGGCACCTACGCAATGTGCCGAGTCGAATTGTTCAAGAAATTTGCCTATATTTGGGAAGCGATGTAGAATTTTGGAAACTTTGCTGGCACTTTAAAAAGCAGAAAGGAAACGCCAACGTAAAGTCTTTTTGTTATTTGACATGGTTTTATAATATCAATATACCCTTTATATAACTTTTCGCAATGGCTCAATTGCAACGAAATACAATTGACCAGATAGGGCACACCCTTGCCCGATTCCACGTAGAAATAGGACAGGGGCAGTTAGACTTGTATATGCGTATCAAACTTAGTGTATCATTGTAGACAAGTTTAATGTAGGGAATAAAATTCTCACCAAAACTATTTAATGCAGTGTACAAAATAGTCAAGATGAACCATATCAAAGGTCGTTTCTTGGTCGAGAGCCACAATACCTGATGGAATGTTGGACTGATTACAGTAGAAGACAGAATCGCGCATCAAGTTGATCTTATCATATATCTGTCTGCGGTATTGTGTAACTGTGATCAACGTGTATTATCTGACCAAGCGCCTTCTTGAGACGTAGAGAACGCTTTCATTAGAATTTTATAATCAGTACAAAGTAAGCTGACGGGTCTCCAGTTGTTCACCTTTTTTAGGAAGATGGAAAATGACAGCTCTACGACAGGACAGTGATAGTATGCCTTCGTTGATAGATTTTAAAAACACTTCATGTAAATCACGACCTAATGTAGACCAAAACTTTTTGTAGTACTCAACAGGAAGTCCATCAATTTCAGGCGTTCTGACTGATTTCCTTAAAAGAATCAGACAATTCATCAAAGAGGACTGACACACATAGAAGGCGTATCGAGATGTGGTAAATCGCTCAGTATCTCGGCCTGTGCCTCATTTAAAATTGTAGATGTTGAGAACAAGTCAGCATGAAATGTGTCACCTGACAGGATAATTTTAACTGTGTCACTTGTAAGTGTGTTGTCATGGTTGCGCAGTTGGGTGACAGGTTCATGTGTCCCTCAAGATCAAAGAAGAAATTACAACTACTACAAGACTCGTTAAGAAGACGATGACGGGAGCGGATTGACGCACATTTTGTTTCCCTGTTTACCAAGTGTTGAACATTTCCTTTTTCTGACAATACTCAGTATTTGCCCCAACGTTGTGAGGAAAGTGTGTCTCAAGTTGTTTTATTTCACGCTTTTTTCTTTCGTGTTCTTAAATTGAGATGAGCTGTTAAAAGTATATTGTTTTGTTAACTTTTTAATTCTGTATTGACGCAGATCCCACCATCTTTGTATATTGGTATATAATTATTTATTTTTTTGCGCCACATAACCCAGAATTCGTTAATTATGTCACAATATGTCTCGTATTAAAGCACCACAATGGGGACCGGTTATTAACATGTCTTTGGAAAAAGACAAAATTTATGAAATCATGATCTGAAAACTGAAAAGAAGTACTGACTGACACATGTGAAAGAACCACTGTCACTTCTGACCCAACTGAACACTTTCTCGTTGCCATTGAAATGACTACAGGCATCGACCAACTTATAGTGATCTAGTATGCTTTGCAACAAATTGGCTGACTTTTGATGAGGCTTTCGTGCATTATTGCGATCTAGTTTAGGATTCAATGTGCAATTGAAATTGCCCGCCATGATTATTGGGTGACTTTTGTCTAGATCATTTAATGTCTTTAATACACATTAAGTAAATTGTTTAAACAACCATTGACAGTCACATGTAGATGCAATTATAAGTGGCCATCAATAACATCCTGTGACGAATGCAATGAATGTGTGAGATTAGCAACGCTAGATGACGTACTAGAACAATGAGAATAATAAATTGGTGAACGCCATACCACTTGCCACATGGCTTCATCGATTGGAAGTGAATGCGTTTCTTGGAGAAAGTAGAGGTCAGCTTTGCAATTTAACTTCATGAAATTGAACAGCTCATAACGCTTATGAGAGTCACGACAACCATTGACATTAAAAGAGACTACAGAAATAGTCGCCATAATGAGTAATAAAAGAATGAGTTCGCAATGCATTACTGTTGAGTATTTGCTTTAAGTCGACTGATTTTTCTGTGATGTAACAATTTCATTTCAATTTTATGTATGCGAGCTTTTTTTTTCTGGAACGTGACGGCAGTAGATTCAAGCAATTTTCTGAGTGATTTTGATAGTAGTCCCGCATCAGAGCAAAAATCAAGACAATGTTCAAGAATTTTATGAAGTTTAAATTCCGGTGCATCCAGCACACCGTCCGACACCACAGAACTCAGACTCAACATCCGACAAATTATCTGCATCGTCATTAACCAACAATTTCTCGTCGGATGGAGGGAGAGGTAGTGGTAATACACAAGGAGGTGGATAGTACCCTCACTTCGTCATTAACCATGGAGACGTTTTGATCAAAGGGATCAATATATTTATAATTATCGTTGGCACATTTGCTGCCAATATTCTCGTTTCTATGTACCTATATGTACGATTCTTTATTTAAAACAGTATTTGGAATAAATGGTGGTACATTGGAGGTGGTACACGTGTAGCAGACTTGACCATTTGCTCTACATGTATCATGGTACCATTGACAAACTGATGACCTCCTTAACATGTGCAACACGAGAAAAAAATAATAACAGATTGATTCATTCTAGACGGGGCGACCACATTCTCATCGCCAAATCACCAAAAGCAGTAACATACTGTTACACTGATAATTCAGCAAAAGACTGACATCTCACTGCATGATTTCGAGTGAGTGTGTTTACAAATTGCTGGACCATGGGGAGGCCATTTTGCCAGTCCCACACTGAAACCAACACACACAAATAAATCAACCAAAATCACAGCATTTCGCTGGTATAACAAAACAAATTCCAAATAGAAATGATAAAGAACATACCACAAAATTAGTGGTGAAGAAATTGAACAAAGAAAACAGTTTCCTGGATGGACGATCAGAGTTGGAATACAGGTAACATATAGAATGTATTGGAGGTGGAACGTACGTGGGAATATAAGTTTATCAGTTTTTGCCCGCCTTCATTCACATCATGTGGCGCCTCTGCCACAGAAAGTTTAAAGAGAGATTTGGTATTTTTGTTACCAATGACTTGGGCGGACACTAGGAAACGAATTTGTAGAACTGCTTGGGCATAATAATATGATTAACAATTAAACAGGTTTTCGTACACTCCAGAAATGATAAAATTCCATGCTATTCCAGGCCCAATATTGATGAAACTCCAGGCCATTCCAGGCCGATTTTGTGGGGAAATATAATCGATAGAAAAGCATTTCAGTGGAATACTCATTTAGGTTTAACCCAAAGTCAATACCGATATTCTTTATTATATACACACAGAGTAAATACTACAATATAAACTTTATCAAATTGACTTAAGTTGACCAGGAAACATAAATAATGAGCGAAACAAACTGAAAGTTTTGACATTCTCAATTAATATCATAGTAGTGAATGTAACTAAACAGTTATGGTATGTCAACCATGTTACTTTTACATCAGCCAATTTGACAACAAAAATTCAGTCAGTTTCTATCTTTTTTTTTCAACTCCTCAATGTCCCTGTAACTTTTCTTAAGTATTACTTCCTTGTCTTTTGCTTTGTGCTTAAGAGAGTTTGACTTGGTGATAAAGTCTATTTTTCTGGTCTGCTTTGCTTTTTCTGCAAAATCATCAGCTGACTTGTTCAGTGATACAATGTTCTTTCCAATTTGCAGTTTCATATTTTTTCAAGCATGCTATTTCATCATGGATATGTTTACGTTTCTCTCCTTTCTTCTGGATTTCTTTCTTTTTTTCTTCTTCTTTGAGGTGGGCATTATATTATATTATTTACAGTCAGAGATAAGCCTCTGCTTTGTGACAACTACTTCTGGAATTCCGCCTGCATTCCTAATATATTCATGGAGTAGCCGCTGGACAACTAAAGAAGTTTCCTTCATATTCTCAACCAAAGTCGTTTTTTTTACAGAGAAACCTCTCTCTACTGAGGCCTGTCCACAATAATGAGCACTTTCTTCACTATATTTCAGACCTTGGCATACAAGCGATTACTTCCCATGTGCAAAAAGAGAAAACTGTCAAGCCTGCCCTCTGCAAAAAGAGAAAACTGTCAAGCCTGCCCTCTGCTTTTCTAAAGTTGAAATTCATGAATGTACCCCTAACATCTGATGTACTAATACTATCCAAGAAAGATTCAAATTCCCACTTTAGTTCATCACATTTGTCCCCTGTCAACCATTTTTTTCAACTAAAGTTCCTTGAACAAACTTTTTTTTTTAAATCCCAATCTGTAAGCTATAGGAGTTTTCTGCATTAGTTTGCTTGCAAGGGTCTTCATGGAAGTCAGACAACTAATTCTGAAGTTCATCACTTGTCTGTCCCTTATTGTACTGGATGTTTTAGGTCTCCCCAACATACCATCAGCTTCAAACCTAATGTCTACTTTTGAGTAAGTCACACAGGTGTCATTCGATTTTAATTCTAGCTGCATCTAAAATTGTTGATTTCACAAATCTTTTTATAATAGCACAAATCACATTTTCAAGTTCTGAGAAAAGAAATGGTAGTAATGGCTTGTCATCTTGAAAAATAGTTAGGCAAGGTTGTATTTAGCGAATTTAGCTGGCATAAGTGGATCCTTCACAGCTGTTTTTTGATCTCGTAAGATTTAGATGTAGGCTTTTTGATAGATTTTACAGTCTTGTCTGCAGATTGTTTCACATATTTAGTAATATCTGGCCATATCTTTCGGGCACACTGGACAACCTGAACATTTTTAACCCATCTCACCTTACAAAACTTCAATGGATACAATGTACTCCCTGTAATATTCTCATAATCATCTCGGCGAGCAAGAAAATCAACTAGTAGCCAGTAGAGACTTGACAGTACATCATCAACACCAAATTCAGAAGCAACTGTACCACATTGTGTAATGTGTGAAGCCCACATGCACTAACATTTAGTAGTTCAGGAGCTGACGGGTCATCTGCTCTTAGTTGTTCTCATATAAATCTTGTGTCAATTTTTTTACATTAATACATATGCTTCCTAAAATGAATATTACGTTCTATTTTTCTACTTGGATATTT
Source organism: Saccoglossus kowalevskii (assembly GCF_978046115.1). Taxonomy (NCBI): domain Eukaryota; kingdom Metazoa; phylum Hemichordata; class Enteropneusta; family Harrimaniidae; genus Saccoglossus; species Saccoglossus kowalevskii. The sequence continues at coordinate 23,658,416 of NC_140644.1, forward strand.
GTTTGTCCAAAACCTTCCAAGCTCCCCCCCCCGATTTCAAATATTCCGTACCTTATCCACAATCCCTAATTGTACCGTTTTGTAGCTTACAAAATAGTATTTTATCGCATCGCAATACTACTGACACGTTGTACTGTGTAACTCCGGTTGTATTCCACATGGTTTTTGGATTAATTTGAACTATAGTTTTAGAGTCTGTTTTTTTTATTAGTAACAATTTTCAATATGTTTACAACAAAAAGTCGTCCAAAATGCATAGGATAGTGCAATATTCAAAGATTTATGGCGGGAAAGAATGTGTAAGCTTAACGATTCTAATTTAAGTTTAATTCAATGTGTTTAATGACTTCTAATTTTAATGTGTCGTTTGTTAGGTTTCTTCCAAACCGAAACAAAGTTTGGAACTGAACTCGAGTGAGAGTGCTCTCATGTGTTTGAAGTGTCCTTCGTCTGAATTTTGACTAAAAATAAATGGTTATATTCCTTAACTGCCAAACAGAAATGATTTTCTTTTTCTAAACTTGCACTTTATATTACAGATACATTTTTTTTTCAAAACCGCAATATATTAATTCTTTTTCTTTTATATTCAGAGCTACAGGTGTGGTCATTTGAACAAAGTATATTTTCTCTTCTGAAACAATTTTGTTTTGTTTTTTATCACATTTCTGACCTCAATATGAAAATATTTATCTTATAACAGCCATCTCCAAAATGTGTACCCTCTAAAATAGTGTATATGCTGTACATCAATGTTATACATTCAACAACTTTCAACTGAAAAAAGATGGCCACAAGTTTGTATAGTTACCGAATTCTTAGCAAATCTAGAGGGCAACATCTTTTGAAATTCAGCATTTCAGCAGTACTGAGGAAAAGTTAAAGGGTTAAAGTTGCAGCTATTACCCCTTTAAACAGTCCAACCATGATAACAGTATAGACAGCAACATCATTCAATAGAAACTGGTTGAAACCTGCTCACTGTTAACTATGTGAATCAACTGAACGGGTTAATTCATATCCAAAACGTTTATTGATATTAGGTACTCATTTGTTATTGTCAAAGTTTTGTTTATGGCGAAACAAGTACACTAACTAAAGTCAAATGAAGCTTAGAAAGAACTCCTGTGTGACAAAGGATTTAAATTTCTGAAATAAAATAACAGCAAATTATGGAAATATGAATAGCTGCTTTGTAATCACAATTGTGAAAACAGAGGAAATAAACACTGTACACATGTGACAAAAAATTGTCAAAATCTCACATTTTCACCATTCAGGAACCGGAACTCAGCCATCCATGGATGGATTTGGTTCAAATTTGGTACATGCATTAAACACAGTGTATCCTTGATGCACGTGTTTTTTTCGGATCTGGTTCGAAATTGCCGAATGGCGGCCCTTTTGTTATACAGAATTCAATTCCAGATCCATATCTCAGACATGCCTGGTCTGATCAAGTTCAAACTTCACACACACATCATACATATGCTGTACATTTTAGTCATGATCGTACAATGCAGTATAATTTGGAATTGCAAAAAAGACCATTCCAAGAATCACAGCCACTATGGCTATGTAATTGTATCGCCCCCCCCCCCACACACCCCAATTTTAATTCAAGTTGAATATTAACCAAACTCACATTCCATCTTTCAACACCGTTATCTTGACTTTTGAGCCTTAGTGCATGTACATGTATACATTGATTGTAATCATTGCCAGAAATGAACAATAGAAGCTGGTCAAAAGTCATTTCCTGTCAGCTTGGGGTGTATTCTAATGATTTCCTGTTGACTCAGGGGGTTCTGCCTTTAATTAGATGCAAGAGCCAAGAAGGTGTGAATTAAGAACTTAATCCATTGTTTTCAAGGGTCCAGCCCAGTCCTTTGTTATTATGTGTGGTTCTTTGTTTTCGTAACCCAAGCTGTTTTTCCTAATTGTTTTCTTTGTTCAGCTGCATAACATTGTGCATATAACCAAGGAATCTCCCAGTATACCAGTTTACTCGGTCGTGACAACATGTACCATATTGCAGCCACAAGGAAAGTAGGCAATGTAGAGTTGTTTCTGTTGGCTGATCCCAACAAGCCATCCAACAACACGAGTCAGTGGAATAATATTTTGGATATTCAAATTACGGGATGGCACTCTCATTAGGAGGACAATAGGCGACACAATAGACCCCCATCAACTCAATGAAAGGATTCGAAGTGAAGACGAAACATTCACGTAATTTCAAAGGACACAGACTACGGCTATTTAACACGACAAATATGACCTTTGACATCGACTATGAGACAAGCAATATGGCGGTAGTAGCCAAAACATTCAATATTTTTTTCAATAATGTTTATCTGGCTATAACGGAAAAATAGCGGTAAATTACCGCACTTAGTTTACTTCCTGTCATTAATTGGATTAAACTGGAGAGCAGCTCTGCTGGCGATCAGGTAAAAACCTTCCAAATGTTGGCGTTATTTTGGCTGCTATTAATGCGTTCATGATCTGAAAGGTCATCGATTGTGTGACCTTTTTGTTTTTAACTTTCTTAAACCGAGCGCACACGATCAACTTTCGCTCGCTGTCAACTGATTTTATCGTTGTCAAAACTGCACTATTTGACTGTAACAGCATATACGCTATGTACACTGTTGTGAAAAATTGTGAATCCTATTGGATTTTTCACGGTAAATATGGCAATCAACGTTGCATGATTTTAGTGCAGTCTCTCTTGAGTGTGAATGACAAAGTCATTAAGTGTCTATTTCAAAGTGAACATAAGTGGAATTAAATTAAGTTCAATGAATACGATATGCAAATTAGGTATTGGCGGCCATCTTGACCATCCATTTCTGGCGATGTAATTCCTCTGCCACGGTAAATAGCTGCCTACAGGACTGAACTATCAATGGGAAATTCACCAGACAAAATTAGTACGCCCAAACAAGTTGTGCTTTCGAAATTCCCAATTTTGCCTTGGTTACATTGTGTGAACTATCATGGTGAAGTCAGCACTATCAAAATAAACACAAAAACACAGAAGTTAGCTAATGTAAAGACAGTAATCAAAATAAAATGTGGTACTTTCTTCTACAAAGGGGTGTAGGAATACTGTGCTAAGTGGATTATATCAGTATAAAACGAACTGACAACAAAGCAATGTTAGCATAAGGATATTGGTTGCTTTGACTAAGCACCCATAACCTAAAAAGTCAACATATGAGTACACTGGACGGGTGAATGAATGAACAATGTATCACAAAAATCTGAATTCCCTCTGTAAATGTTCTTTATGCAATCTGGATAAATTTTCAATTGAAACAATAATATCACTTGGTGAAATTTCTTCGACTTTCTTTAGGATACAACGATTTAAACAATGAAAATAAACATTTGTTTTTGTTTCGGCAATTGTTAACTTAACACCTTGATAAGTTATTTGATTGAAAACTCTGAACGTTTTCCAGCGCATGACAAGATCATATGGTGGTGGAGGCGTTGGATCTGATCTTTTCTCTCTAAAACTTCCTTCACAACCATAACATTTTACTGCAGCTGTGTCTCTAAGAAAAACAGCAACATATTTTTCTTTTTTCTGGAAAAACAGGGATTGATGTATTATTTTCCAAGGTGCTAATATCTCTGTCTACGTGGTTTGATCGTGTTCTTTTCCTCTTTTCATTTTGTTTTTCCCCGGGAAATCTAGGGATGTTTTCCTTCAGTACTGATGTGATGCTGGTATTCAATTTTGACAATACATTGTGCATGGTGCCCAAAGCTGTTCATGTTTATACCATTATCATGTATATGAACGCAGTGTAATATATTCTTATTTGTGAGAGAGACGACACTCTTCGAACTACTACCACAAGGTCCATCAGCTATTCCATTCATTTTGACTATCTTTGTTGTGTTTATCCACATTCCCATACATCTCTTATGTACACAGTTGGTACACTGTGTGTTGAATTTACTTGTACCTCAGCAATATTGGGATATATATCTGCAGTGGGTTCTCTATACTGGGCCTCATTACGGGTGACAAGCTTCCTGTACTGGGCTCTCTAATTGGTGGGAGAAATGAAGATGCTACAGATGTGTATGGAAGGTTACACACAGATGACTCTGGATTCTATTTATCTATTTCAGTCATGCATAGTTTTTCCAGATGTTTTTTCCTGTTTTCACTTGTCATGCGTTTCCACAGCTCAATTGAGACTTCAAGATGTGCATGTTCTGGTGCCAATTTGTATGGCCCCTGGCCACATACAGCCCGATCCAAGTTGTTGTTCATCTCTTTGCGTATGTCAATTGCCTCTGACCAGCTACACTTCTGAGTGGCAAAGCCACTGATTGTTGCCATTTCCCTTACTCTTCGAATCTTTTGTTTCAGTCGTGCATTCATACTTTCAGAAGCATTGTTATAAAAAAAACTGCTTCCACTTTCAACTGCCCATCTCGCAGTTGGCGGCTTGCCTTCTTTCATGTCGGATGCAATGCATTTTGTAAAGTATGGAAAGAATGCAGGATCTAGCATGTCCCACTTTCTGTGCAAATCATGAAGCATAGTATCAAATTGTGGTGGAGAGTCCGCATCAATAAGACCCTTGACTTTCTGAGGAAGATTTCCAAATATATCATTTATGATATCCTAACTGTGAAAGCTTTCTTAAAATATCATATTGCACATGTTTTGTACATAATAAGAAAATTGCAGTGGTGAAAAATCTTTTCAAACCTCCAGTCATAGCCTTATCTCGGTCACTTCCAATAGCTCTTAATCTTTGTAGCTGGGGTTCCATTTCAACAAGCGTGTAACCAAAGAATGCAAACTGTCTTTCATCTTGCTTGAGGTGGAGAAGGGCTGACCCAGGGAGAAATGGGTGTTTTGATGTTAAGCGATCAACTACTTTAACATTCTGATACACCGTTGGAGTCGTATAAAACTCACCAATATTGTATGTGGTTTTGTGCGGTTTTCAGCTAATTCTTTAACTTGTGCTTTTGATGCAATCACTAATCTTGGCGTAGGAATCCACTGCACATTATGTATGCTGTTGTCTTCTTGGCTTTTTCTTAGCAATGATCCTAATTGATCAACATCTGTTTTCTCTCTTAACTTTGAACGCTCTTAGTAAATCTGAACTTGCAACAAATATCAATTTGAAAGTCACAGGGTTATTCTGTTCCACATTCTCTCTACCTTGAAAACATTATACTGTAATGTGTAGTGATCACACAAATGTAAATTCAGAACACCAATAAAATTGACATAAAATGTGGTCAAATTATTGAAATATTTTTAGACTGAATGGTATAACAATAGCAAAATTTATTTGGATTGAATAAATGAAACTAATCTCCATGATTCCACCTTTTTCTTCAAAGGTTTCATCGTATATGCTGTATGGACCTAATTTTGACTTTACTTTTTCTTGAATAGTTTGTTTAGTACTAGTACTAGTTGGATAAAACTTAACATTTGTCTTGAAGTTTCCATGTTTTTTGGGGCTTATTTTGTGCACGTCACCTGAAAATAAATATTGTACCATTACTAAGGCATTTGTGTGACCGCTCCAATCCTTCACTGTTGTAGTTTTTCTTTTAAAGTCCTTGTGCTTCTGGTGAGTTCAATATTGTGTTATTATCAAATATTGACCCTCTCAAAGAGTTTTTTGTTGCTTTGTTTCTTCTGACGAGGCATCATTATAGATTCTGTTATCTCACCATCATCTACAGAAATTATTCTGCCTGCTTGACCTTTATTTCAGAGGCAAAATAAAGAGAGTTCTTAGCTGATGAGAATGAGAATCCTGATGATATTATGGTGTAATCCGGCACACACAAGTGCATATAGGAAATACACGTGATCCAATGGAGGTACGAAATTTCACTCTGATAACCATACATGTGTAACCCTGAAACATACTTCATATTTTGTTATGATATATGGTAGATACTAGCACTGCTACAAGGACAAGAATTTCTAAAAATGTAGTAGTTTTGACCATGAAGAATTCATATTTTTGACTTGCAGTATCATGTTTAATTATAATTATTAGCTTAACCATTCAACATTTGCAGGCCAAAGTAAATATTGCTGGTGTTTCTAAGCGAACTATTACCCAGAGAATTGAGAAGAGTGGATATACTAAAGATACAGAGATACAGATAATGCAAAATCTAATTAAATATGTGAATAATTGTAATTGGCTGCATCTTGGGGTATATCACATATAGCATCTATGTATAGTGAGTGACATTGTATATATGCTTCTTATTCTATGTAGTTCCATTGAAGTGTTTTCTATAATTCCTGAAGACATTGGTATTTTGTTCCAGGCCTAATACCAATATATAAAATATTGTCATGAACTTCCTGGCGTTGTTATTTTCAGCTAAATGCATTAGTGGAGCTGAAGAAAAAAAGGCTGATGGGACAGATTTACAAGTAGGCCTTCGGGAGTCTATCAGGAATGTATGGTCAGGTGACGTGGATTTGGGGGATGGTCAGTTAGATGAATTTCACAACAGACACTTAACAAGTTGAAGTTTATTCAGATCATTGGCTTGGCAAATAGACGGGGTAAAGAAAACATTAAAGTAGAATTGGATACTAAGGTCACACAACTGAATGAAGACAAGGAAATCATGTTAAAAGGTCTAGAAAATGCAGAAAAGGTGTATTCATTAAAAAAACGCTATACAGAGGCATGGGATATTGAAGAGTATGAACAGCTGAGAAACAGGAATGCTAACTTAATCATTCAAATGACTAATCTGATTTAATCACTGTGAGGCGCCACTACATTTTTTGGTGACTAATTTTCAGGCCTCACTGAAAGACGTTCGATGAGACCCGGTAGAATACACAAAGGCTATAACCAGGAAGAAACTCCATGCAGCAACCCATCTCATGGTATTTATGGTTGCTGACGAAAAGAGAAACATGAAGCCATATGCAATACCTGTTAGAGTTCTCACTTACAAGAGAATAACTGATTCTCGTTTAAGAGAATTAAAGGATGAAATAAAGGCTGCCATGGTGATTATGAGAATGGAAGTTGTAGGTGAGTTTTTAGTTTATCTGGTGATTAAGCAATAGGATCTCTCAGGCGACTTCAAATTAGTGACAGGACCAGTCTTTGAACATAAAATGATGGTTTCTAAGTCCAAAGACTATTGCCTACTAAATTCTAGATCTAGAACATGTTGAATGTATTGAAAATAAAAACATTGTGATACACAACGTAAGTAAAACTATTAGTTTTAGTGAAACTGAAAGTTAAATCCAATGTGAAGTTGTACCGGTGTACATTCAAATGAATATTCTCAAAAATTATTGTATTGACATTAAATCTTAAATTAATTGCTTCTGTGGTTATGTCTGAATTTTTACTTTCATGCATTTGCTAATATTCTATTTAATACCCGCAGGCTTTGTGACGGATGGGGAGTTTAATTCATTGCGAACAAAGGAATCATTCAGACCTGTCTCAATAATACAACTGATAATGGAAGCTAAAGCTGTTGCCAGAAGCATGCACACTAGTGTTATAGCCCAGTATTTCACACTTGGAATTAATAGTATGTACAGTAGATTATAGATCACATTATTTATATGTTAAAAAACAATGTAGGAAATAGTTTTGACTAATTTAAATATTTCTAGAGTGTGTATTCCAAATTATTTTGCCATATTTTGTTATATTGCAGATCGACCACTTTTGACACATCTGAAACTGATGTGATTGTGATTTTGATCAAGCCATTCCTAAATTGAAGAAAAAGTTGTTTCCACGGGACTATACACCCCATCCTTGGGTTCATGATAATTTTAATTCTTGCACTAGTTTTCTCAAATTGATTGTGCTGTTTTCCTGGAATACCATACTAACAGCTACTTTGTGTATTAATTGCAGGTAAAGAAGAATCAAGAAGTAACTGTTTAAAGTCCATGTTTACAATCTATGTCTTTAGGTATAAAGTTGAAACATGGAAGAGGGATGGTATTGATTTTAGTAAACATTTGTATGTCCCAGAAGAAGATATGGATATACCTCACTATGAGAGGGAAGACCATGCACATATTCTAAAACGAATTGGTCAATCCACACGTTCTGGTGCTGTTCCAATCCAACTCCAAAGATTTGTTGAAGTGCTTCAAGACCCAAACACAGGTGCATTTTCCACACATTCATCACCATTGATGGTGATAATTTGTTTTTATAATGTGGTGTTTTGATTTCATATATGTATATGCAAAGAATTATCACAGACTAGAGATGCAGTTGGGGACGCTCCCCAACATTTATAGAAATTCTTGGAGGGAATATTAGCTGAAATCATGTTATTGCAAAATTAGAACAATATAAAGGAGGTGTTTTTTGATTTGTCAAGTCTGAATGTTGAGTTTACATGACTAAATTCAGTAAAAAATTAGTACTCATGTGAACAGTTTCAATCCAAAGCCTTAGGGTTACTAGGGGCATTAGACAACAACAAAATAGTGTTAACAAATTATGACCTATGAGACATAGCTTAACAATATCAACATTTTTTTTGCCAAGTGAAAATTTATTTTTAGGTAACTAAGCAAAACAATTCAAAAATAGGTACCTTTGATTGTTCTGATTTTCTTTCTTTCCTCTGAGGAAAAAAAAAAAACTGCGGAACCTTGTTTGAGAAAACCGCTGCATAGAATCTGTGGTGATAGAGGCTAATGTGAACTGGTTCACCTGACTTTCTAAATGTCGATTGGTCGACTTGTTTGGTAGCCATATTGGATTGAAAATAAACCGGAAGTGGCTATATCTCTACTTTCTGAGGGTCTGGACAATTTGAACTTTTTATGACATATACTACTCATATATTATGACATATACTAATCGGCATATGCCAACAGCTATTCTTATATCTTTTCAACAGGATCATTTTTTAAAGTCATTTTTAAGATCAAATTTCTGTTAATTTTGGTCAAAAAAGCCTCGAAAATGATGTTTAATTTATTGCAAAACAAACATTTTGTCAACTCATGCACACTGAACATATGTCTGCGAAAGTAAAACTTTAGCTTGGTTTGAATAACTATTCTTTCATTGTTCCAAATTAGCAAATAAAAGGCTGAAAAAACTGTTCATGGTGCAGAAAATTTACAACTGCAAGCAGTGTATGTCTTAGCAATGCAAGCCACTTACAGTAGCTTATCTAAATTGTACAGTTACTTTAGGAGACCTGTATAAATTAACATTCAAGGGTAATTGGTCCTTTTATTGAATCTTGTAATGTGCAGATATATTTTTAGCATATTTTCATGTAATAAATTATTAAAGTACGAATTTATTTTCCAGCAAGCAGCAGTGGAGCTTGGCAAGTTGTAGATTTAAATGAAAACACTAATTCACATGGTATGTATATAAACAGGAAATGTTATGTTTATGTTAAAAACAGATATTGGGAGCATTTTCTATAATCTCTAGTTATTTGTTATCAACTTTCTTGTACAGAAACATCTGAGACTTCAATGACTCCAACAGAAAGATTAGAAGCATGGAAAAAGGCAACATTGGAGGAAGATGGAAAACAGCCTAACATATATTACGACATAGATTCCAAATATCCTTTTCGCCAGATAGTTGGGTTTTACAAAAAGCAGATCAACCTTCGTATACATCCTTTGGTACATTTTGTTTGTGATGAAGAGCAGGAAGTTGCAATAGATGCTGAAGGCCCAAGTCGAAATTATTTCAAGAAATGCTAAAGACATCCAAAAATGTAAACTACTAGGAATACTGAAGAAATCAAATAGTACTCTTATAGGACTACTAAAGAAATCCAGTAGTCTTCTTATAGACTAAGAACCCTTATATTGACCAATAAAGAAAATCTTATTCAAATATGGTAACTGTTCTATTTATAAAAAAATAATAAATACAGTAAAAAAGACAGTCCTCATGTAAATATTCAAGTAATTTTGCTTATAGGAAATCAAATGACTCAAAAATACTAAATTCATTCAGCTGTTGTTGACTCAACACTATTTCTGGCTTGAATTTTCTTCAATAATTTCTCCTCATTTTTGACTCCCATGTGCGAAGCACATAATGGGAGTCTTTGCAGTTAGCAGTGGAACAGTCGGACACACATACACACTATCTCAAGAACCATACATCGGTTTTTGATGAAACTTGGTGCATAGATGCTCTGGGCCAATGCGCAGATTTGATTAGGTTTTGGGAAAAATCCATGCTCGTTAATTACCTAATTTGCATGATAATTAGCTAATTTTTAGCTGTTCTATGACTGTTCCACTGATATCTAAAGAACCACTCATTAGATTTTGATGAAACTTGGTACATAGATGCTCTGAACTGATGCTATGTTTTGATCCACGGATTATTAGCAAAAACTAATTACCTAATTTGCATAATGATTAGTCAATTTTCGGTTTTTCCACTGATATCTCAAGTACTAATCATCACATTTCAATGAAACTTGGTACATAGATGTCAAATGAAACTGCACAGACCTGATAGTTTTTATGGTAATATCAGTACATATAATTACCTAATTTGCATAATTAATTAATTTTCAGCTTTTGATATAAGTAGTGAGCATTACATTTCAATGAAACTTGGTACTTACAGAGATGGATTGTTTCGGATAAATATTTGTGCATATTAATAACGTAATTTTTGCATAATTAGTTAATTTTCAGCTTTTCCACAGGTATCTCAAGTACTAATCATCGCATTTCAATGAAACTTGGTACATATATCCTTTAGGCTTATGCAGAGACCTGATTAGTTTTAGGGTAAATAATTGTGCATAATAATTACCTAATTTGCATCTTTTCTACTGATATCTAAAGTACTAATCACATTTCAATGAATCTAGAATTATGCAGAGACTCAATTAGTTTTCGGTAAATATGTGTGCATATTAATCACCTAATTTGCATAATTAACCAATTTCCAACTTTCACACTGATATCTCAGGTACTAATCATCACATATCAATGAATGTTTGTACATGGATGCTGTAGGACAATAGACAGACCTGGATAATTGTGGGTTAAAATCTGTACATATTAATTACCTAATTTGCATAATTAACCAATTTTAAGCTTTCACACTGATATATAAAGTACTAATTATTCCTTTTTAATGAAACTTAGTACAAAGATGCTCTAGGACAATGTACAAACCTAATTAGTTTGGGGTAAAAATCTGTTCATATTAATTCCCTAATTAGCATAATAATTCATAATTTTTTGGTTCTAATCACATTTCAATTAAACTTGGTACATAGATTTTCTGTTACATTGCGCAGACCTCATTAGTTTTACAATCAAATCTGTTCATATTAATTTTCTGATTTGCGAAGTAATTTCAAATTATATTTAATGTGTCGCCAATACTCTCAGCACATGGGAGTTCTTTGATTAAAGTTTGCTTTGGATGATTTTCTTTAACTCCTCATCTCACATAATCTGTAATAGAAATGTTATAGTTGTTAGGTCTCTTTGATATTCAATAATCATTTGTGGTTTTCAAATACAATAATATATCCCCTTAATTATATTTGTAAATAATTCAGGGCACAGCAAAAAGGAGTACTATAGTGCTTTCCTTATTTGATAAATAACTTAAAACTATTTCATTCAAACCTAATTGATACATCTGGATTGACTATATTATTTCATGCACCGTTCCACAATTTACCGCAATGGAATCAGATGCACTGTTCGATTTCATATTTCATCATTGTACATGCACAAGCATGGTATGTCACTGTGTTCAAATGGCTCCTATTCAGTGAAAACATATGTTGTCTGAGCGCTGTGTGAGGAATAAATAATTTAGAAAAGTGTGACTTGCAATGCCTATAATTGCATTTACTTTCTCTTTGGGTGACTTTGGTTACACCACTTTTCCTACATGGGCATTGGATTTTTTGCCAGTTAAAGATGATGTGGCCATTGTTTTTCGGTCAAATACAACAGACATGTTATCCCTAGTAAAAGACTTGACATCTGTTGTATTGCACTTTTTGAGAGCACTATGTTCAACCTCAATGCAGTCTCGAATCTGCACCTAAATTATAACAAGAATGATGTTTTAAACAATGATGTATCTAAAAAACCCTGCTTATTAAAGCAACACAAATATATTTGCACATACTTGAATTCTTTATTTGCTCTATCAATAGCACTTGGACTCTTGTAAACACAATATGTAAATGGCCAAACTTATTTAGGGATCATGCACTTCTAGCAGGGTAAATACATGTTATATCAACACAATCATAAAATTCAAATAACAAAAACACACCTTAGCCAGTTTGTCTGTATCACATCTTGTTCCCTGAGACTATTGACTGATTTTAGGACAGTCTTGTGCTTTAATGTTGCATTGCTACTTAGTCTAGCTTTTTCATAACTGCAATGAAGATCAGGTGTGCACTTCATAAACGCTTCCAGTTTCTTCGTCACAGCAGGTAGGTTTATAACAAATTTGAAAATTTATCTTGTTAAAGTAATTTTACTTAAACTTTACTACGAGCAATATATTTATTTCGTAGTAAGTTATGTAGTGTACAGTAGTAATGCAGCAAGTGAACTCAAACTCTATTGCCTTTCATTCTTTGATTCTTCTATTCTCATCTTCTAAAAAATGTAATTCTTTTCCTCAGTGTTAGCTTTTCTTCTTCGTCATCAGATAGAATAGGCTAAAATGTTGATAGAAAAATCATAGCGTTATTCATCCCACAGAAATTAGGTAGCTTGCACAGAACTATAGTTATAGCAATAGTTCATATTTTTGTTCATGGTAACAAACCAATATTCAACTTGGTATTGGTATTAACCCTGTTACAAAAGTTGATTGTAATCTTAATGGAATTTACAAACGGCAAACAGAATTCCACCAAAAAAATTTGCCATCTTGCAATACACAATAAATGCATTTTTCAAATATGTGTTCTACTAGATATGCACTTGTAATAGATATGGTATCCCATGGTCTGTGATTGCCAATCACCATGATCCAAACATTCCAATTTCCACATACTTACAAACACACAAATTACTACTGGATGGAGATATATAAGTGACATTATCAAAATTTATTCAACCTCACCCTTTTAATTAAGTAGTGGTACAGAGCATGCCTGTTTTAATAACTACATTCTTATGTTTCAAATTAAAAAACAATCTTACCTCAGTGACACTGCATGCATCGATAACTGCATTGTCTTCCTTCAACTTCATTCAGATAACCCTCTTTGCTGATATTAAAATAATATTTGTGTTACGTTTTTTTTTTAAATGCACACATACTTGCTGTTATTTTTATATGATTTTCCTTTAACTTTCTTTACTCCTGAATACGTGCTCGTTTTTTCATCTGAATAACCAAAAAAAAGAACATAAATTCAGTATTAATATGATGAAAAGTAATTGTGATATTGCAAGTAAATTTTTATCAGGGTAGATGAATACTACAACTACATGTATTGAACAGCTGTTAACTAGAAAATAAAGCGAGTATTGAGGTAGCTGAACATTGTGTTACCAGTAGAAAACAAAATACATTTTATTTAGACTAAATAGTCTCTAATTAGATGAAGTTATTTTAAGGAAATGAATTAAAGATATGTCATTTCTCCATATTTTCAGTATTATGGGTTCATACCATATTTGCACTGTAACGTTTTTTGCACTCCATGGAGAAGTTATCTCATATCATATCAATTTTTTCTCGGTGACATGAGTTGAAATAGTCACCAGTGATTGCGCCCAAATTCAGTTTCCCTGACCCCCATTATCAGGAAGGAACACCTATTTTGAAAGACAAAGGGTCCCATTCGTGATAAATATGCTCACAATATATTGTTGGTCATTCTTGTGAATTGTCTCATTGGGACTCTCAGCCGATTTAAGGGTTATATGTAATGTTCTCCATACTCTCAGTATTAAGGGTTCATACCATTGCGACAAAGAAAATCGAAGAAAAAATTGTGGCCACTTTATTATTTTTCGAGAAACAAAGAGCCAGAAATGTCTTGAAAAATTGCATTTATGAGTTGTTTCTTCATATCTCAAAATTTTGCTCCGTGACGTCGGATGGAAAAGCTATATATTGTTGATGTCAATCCTAACTTCGTTGCAAATTAAAAAAAAAAAGACAGTTTCCAGAGCGATGTGTTCCCATTGTTTTAAGTGCGGAGTTGTATCCCACAATGCATTGCACACATGCTCAGTAACATGGCCAATAGTGCAAAATTTGTCGCCAACTCCCTTATAGGCTCTTGTAGACGACCCACGGTCTGAATATGCTAATTAGACCTTTTAGTTGTCGATGTCACCTATCCATTTGACTTGATTTTCAAAAAAAAATTGAAAAAAAGGCGCGCAATTTTTATAAATTTGATGTATGATCAATGCTCTAATGTTCATGATCCCTAATTGGCAACATAAACAGGAGTTTTCGACCCCCTTGGAAGCGAAAACTCTGGTTTTCTGGAGCTCGTCAGAGGTGTTAATTGTCTGCTGACGAGTGTTGTTATGATCGCTTTTGTTCTAGTCCATTATATAACCGGACCAGGGGTTTAGTCCAATGATAATTCAGTTCAAACTCATTAACGTCATCGCCATCACTTTCTTCTTCACTTGACTCATAAATCCTGTTCTTTACCATTCAAGCTTTCAATTATTCCAACCCAGTTGTCAAAGTAGATACCAAGGATCTTTAGGCCATTGCTGTCCCATTTTATTCTTGAGTGGTTTGTCGTCTCAGAACCTCTGTTTCCCAAGCCACATACCTTGTAATTTTGTAATATTGATATTTGTATTACTTGCACTTTCATATATACGTAACCAGTACTCAAATTTTTCAAAATGATGGTTGTCTGTCAGAAACAAGCCGACATCTGCATAAGCAGAAAAATTAACTTGCCTTTCACATTTTAATACTCCCACTCTGTTATTTTATGCAAAAGAGTTTCAATAACAAGTGTCGGGTGAGTGATGAGTTTATTCGAATTAGGCTTTGTGTTTCTGAGTGGTATATGAGGCGGATGAATTCAATAAATGACATGAGTTCTAAAAAAGTCGTGGTGGACCCGATCGAACGCCTTTCACTGGTCCAAAGACACCAATGCCAGTGAAATGTTGTTAATGTTTGTATTGTGTATTTGCCTTCCAGGGGATACTATAAGACTAACTGTAGTCAGCAATGGAGTCTGACTGGCTGGCCTCCAGTTGCTTCACAAATTATTGTTACCAGTTTTGGATAGTAATGTAATCTGTGTTCAGCAACAAGATATTGGTTAAACGTCTTTTTCAAGTGAAGTCACAAAAACTTCAAACAAGTCAGATCCTAATCCCTTCCAGGGCAGACCATCAATGCCAGGGGTTTTACCATTTACATTTTTGGGGTTCATCAGTGACAGTACCATCTTGACTTTGGAGTTAGGAAATTACCTTTTTGCCCTTTATGTTTTTCGAGGGAGAGAAAAAAAAACGACGGAGTATCATTTTTGTGTTACACTTTGTGGCGCGCTCTTAATGGTGTCTCTTCACACCGAACCATATTTTCCAGCAATCTTTCTTTCCGTTTACAACCCTTTCAAATACAGCGTTATTATTAGCGTTGTTTCTAGACCTGCAATTTCATTGTCATTGCGTAAATTGTGTTTTCCTGTACGGTAAATGCAACTGAGTTTTGATGTGTATTTTTTGATTAGTTGCTGAATGTTGCGTTTGCCTGTATCCCACCATAACTAAATTGACTGAAATCGAGATTTTTGTTTACGCCATGACAACCAGTACTGCCGTATATCACAATATTCGTTATCGTCTAGAAAACATACATTGAAAACCGGACTGGGTTGTGGTTCGATATGTCTTTGAATGAGAATGTGAGTGTTGCTGGTAATGTGGCTGAATTGTTGCTTGGCTGAGTCCACTGGCCACTGATTTCCGCACGAAAAACATATCTAATCTAAAGTGCGTGTCATTACAGCTCCATGTATATTGTGTTGAACCTGTATTGGCATGCATCAGTCAGTTTAAATGTTTTTGTTTTATTTGGAAAAAAAAATGTCCATAGTGGGACATCACTTGCAATGATAAAGTGTCCGTGTTCAAACCATTTAATCAAGGCTTGAGCACCTTAAAACATTATAATCTTTCAGTTCAACCTGTTGGTGCATACATATTTATTAAATGAAAGGAATTACCATCCAACTCCGCATGAACATACAATAGATGACCAGTTTACAAAAAAAAACATTAATTAATATTGCGACAAAAGAGTGCGAATTATCATGGGAAAAAACATTGGCCCTCGCCATACAACTCGCTATCTACCTTCATCGGAAGGCATTGTATGGGTCTCCTGCAGAAAGTAGACATTGCTTGAATGATTTGATTTAAGAAAGTGAAAAACATGATAGCGTCTGTGAGCATGACGATCACCTCTTATATTCCAGGTCGCTTTGATATTGGTCATTAAGGACAGTAAAAATCTACAAACATGGATACTACACATTATATATTTGTATTGTATTTTATTAGTAAGACAATGGGATATCGTTTAATTACCTTTCGTAATATGTTTCCACAGTCTGGCCGTCTATCGCTGTAAACGTGATGTCTGCTTTTTTACGAAAGTGAATAAGTGAGCGCACTCGGCGGCGCAGATCAGAAAAAAACTTTTTAGCATCCTCCACTAATCGTTTTGAGTTATATGTGTCCTTTAAAAGGGGTGTAATCTCATCGTCTTCTAGTATACTGTCTTGGTCTCCCTCAAAAAAACTGTGATAGATGAGACATTTATGCGAAGACTGATCCAACTTCGTCAGAATCGTCCTGTGTTTCAGTTTAGAGGCATGACCCTTATTAAATACATCAAGTGAGTCAGTCTCCAAAAAATAGGAAAAGGAAGCAAAAGAGGTTGAGGGTGGGGCCGTACCACCTTCTCATCAGTATTACATGTAGACATGGAGTAAGTTTGCAAGATAGGAGTTGAGCACCCATCACTAAGGCTTTTACCTGATAGCGTTTCTGTTTCTCTAGCAGCGCCATTGTCTTCAGGTAAGGAGTTTATACCAACACTTTCAGACCAACAAGGTGTCGAGGATGTTTGTGCAGCAAATTTAATTATTCGAAATAAAGCTGATTCGCAAGAATATTGTTGGACGGTCATGCTACAATCTGTCACATTGTTGTCATTATCCCAGCAATGTAAACAACATGTCCAGCATTGCGTCGATAATGTATGTTCATTGCAACCCATCGTTTCGTTTCGTTTTCAGAAACGAAATAAAGATTTGAAACAAAGTGGAGTTTGCAAAAATGCAAGTTGCAATTTCACTGCTCATGACATTCAGATTGATTTTTTCGTCAAATATGTCCAATCTGTATGTTTGGAAAACTAAGAGAAAAGGATCAATGTGCTCAAAACGTTTCTGCCTGTGTCGCATTGAAGAGAAAATCCAGCGTGGGTCAACAACTGTTTTTCAACTTTTATCCAAAGGCATGGCATCAACGGAACTAGCAATAGAGAAAATACAGATACAAATACAGATGCATTTAAGGGATTTTCAGTAATTCTTTATATAATAAGTATACAATAATGTTAAGTGGGCAAAATATATGCGCTGCCAAATACCTTCACTAGCCGTTTATATACCTTTCATTCAACCGAGTTCGGCATAAGTAAAACACACTCTTGCCCAATCTTACAATTGAAATGCTGGCATAATTAAATCTCAGAATGATATATGCGCCCCCACTAAATCCGCGCGTGCGATGTACGCTTGTGTTGGCGGATATTCATAGAAAATTATAAAGTTAAATTATAAAGGGTATATCAAACCAATAATGACCCACTGGTTGTCTGAAAATAGTATTATGACGCTGTAGCAGAACACAAAAGTGCAATATTATGATGTTAATCACATTGATTTTATTTGTAAATAATATTTTTTATTTAGTTTTTCCAAGTCGTACACGGTCAGATCGTGGAACGGAGTTAACTGACTTGGTGCAGTGTCAGATCTATTTAAGAAGAAATGGTGATGACGAAAATGCTTTCAATAAAACACACACATACGGAACATATATGTCTAACTAGGTGGGTAATATCTATTTAGTACATTCCGCAAACTGTTTTGAACTAGCAATATGCTATTTCGCTATCTGACAATAGCGACTATCTAACAAAACAAAATTCAGCCGAATCACAATCTATAGTTGTATACTTCCGCGTTATTAAAGTGCGCGTGCAATATAAGTGGAATAAAATGACGTAGAAAGTACAGTTCAATATGATTGTGGTAATCCTATTCAGTCGACAACAAATAGATTACACGCGACAAATAAAAAAAAACGAATAAAGAGTTTTACAGCCATATTACCATGCGCACTAACTTAGGTGGCTGTATTTTGTCATGTGATGCGAGCCAGCACATGATGGCGGTATTTCAGCTATTTGTTGAGTGAATGATATTTCGTCGCGAGAGTTTTACGAAGGGTTGTACTGTTTGTGTGTGTGATTTTGTTAATTTTTTAAACATATGCGGGTGATTCTGATAAACTAAGGTAAGGTAATTTAATGTATTTACCCAGTTTTATTTTCTGGCAAAGTTTTCTGATTTGGAGATGGTTTCCTTTTAGGGTGGGATGTTGAATTGCTTTAGGATCAGGCAAAAAAATCTCCAACATGAGTTTGATAATACTAACTCCTTTTAAGGTAAACATAGGATTAGTCTAGTGCTAGTCATTTAACTGTAAGATGCATTACCGCCGTTTTGTATACAATCGCTCCCGAGCCTAGAACTTATAGGATGAGTTACAGACATGTTCCAATCAACTTTGTATACGGGTGAATACAACTACAGGAGCATATGTGAAAAAGCTTAAAATGTTATAACTGAAGCAGTGGCAAACAAGTGTCTTTATTTCTCTCATGCCTTTTCCACTCCTATACTAATCATTCAAGATATCATCCCTGTCACAATTTTATTATATGTGACGATTTACCAGATGCTATCCCTTATGATACCAACAGTTTTGATTTTATTTGTATTTTATGAGACTTCCTGTGTATAAATCTCAATGTTATTTCTACACATTTGCCTTTTAATGCCAGCTGTGTAAACAAATTCTTTTATTTCTAAGTAAAACTATCAAGTTAATTAAACAGTTCTTCATAAGAATTGAAACAGATCAAATCTTAGTCTGTCTCTCACTCTATTCATCATTCTTCTCCACCAAAATGTTATATATAAAAATACCAAACAAATTGCACGCATAATTAAAGTATATTTCATCAATTTGCAAACTTTGTTATAATAATTATCAAGTCATCAACAAAAACATTGAACAGAAAAAATACCATTTATACAAAAGACTAAGTTCCCCCTGAATTCCTTCCTAGAGGCCCAAATTGTTTTTATGAAATTCCTGATTAGCATGGTTGATTCTCTCCCAAGAGTATTGTTTGATGTCCATAACATATCACTAAAAAGAAAGAAGAGATTGACGCTCAGGCTGCCTGAGTGAAATGCGCCCATCGCATGATCTGCTGATCCTGAGAGGTGCCAAAATGATGATATCTTCAGTCAGTTCTTTAATTGAAATGTGCATTACTAACAGCGGAGCTATCTCAGCCGAGTTGTAGTATAATTACTAATCCAGCTTAGGCAATCCTTTTTCCTAGTTTTTGTATAAATTGGAAAGACTTTGCTATAAATTTGTTTATGCGTATGTGGTAAACGAGCTGCCAGGAAATAATAGAAACGTTCCCAAACATGGTATTATTTTGATATTGGCTTGTTTCAAATTGCACCACTTGCAACAGAATTTTTTTCAAATATTTCTTTGATCTTGATTGGAAACTGTTTTTTGATGGGGTATGTATCTATCTACCGTAAATAGCTTATTAGTCCCCGTTCGGACGAAGTTCGAAAATGGGGACTTATAATTCGGTCTCCGTCCGGAGTCATATTTCAGAATCCCTTGGACCGATTTCGTTCATTCTTTGCATGTGCCTAGTACTTTATCTGGGACATATGCACATGCAGTGGTTTAGCGATTCGATTCAAAATGGCCGACTGGAAGCCATCTTGTTTTTTGAAAATGTTGTATTTTGGACATGCTTTGTCAGTTGTCATTCAAGCTTGGTACATGGATTATACATGTTAGGATACATGTCCATGACGATTTATTTCGCAATTGGATCAAAGATGGTCGACTGGCAGGCATCTTGTTTTTGTTTTTTTATGCGATATCGTGGAAGTGTTGTCCTTTTTCATTCAAATTTGGCACATACTTTATATATGTTAGGATGCATGTCCATGACAATTTGTTTCAAAATCTGGTCAAGGATGGCCGCCGATTGACAGCCATCTGACAATTTATGTACCATTTTCATTCGTATTTGGCACATACATCATACATATCAAAGATGGCCAAATAACGGCTGTTTTTATTTTTGGCCATATTACTGCTACACGGAACAATCTGTTGTATATGCATGCCACTTGGAACTCAAGTTTCAAGGACATGCTCGCGACAACCCCTTCGCTTTGACGCGCACAAAGAAAACTTTTAAAAATTTAATGGGACTGTGTCATTTTCAATGACTTGTTTTATATTGAATTAATCGATAATTTATAAGGTATATAACTTCACATTTTTATATGGCGTGCTTCAGCTTTTCCATTTTTTTTTTCATTTTTTCTCTTTATAGACATGTAAGCAATCTAGATCTCCACAACTTAGAAGGGAGCTGTACAATTCAATTGTTAAGCTTCTGAAAAGAAAATCCCCTATTCCAGTTAGTGAAAGCAATGCACATCAAATAATGGGCTATGATCCAGTGCTTGGAAAGCAGTTTGACAGAACAATGCATCGTGGATCTATTTTATTGCATAATGATGAATTAAAAAATTATGTTCTCAGCTTAAGGAAACTAAAGGAGCAGGAGCCAAAAGAATATCCTTGTTAATGAGCCATCATTTCAGTGGAATTGGTGAACGTTTAGTTCGATCAATTTTAAATAATGAAATTGAGGCTTGCAAATAGAGCGCCAATGACTTCTGTAACAGCGAATAGACCCATGTACCAACACCAAGTTGACTTGGTTGACTTTTTGGGCAATCCATGCAAAGACAAACATATACAGTTTAAATATATCCTCAGTTTGATTGATGTCTTCACTAGATTTTTATGGTTGCGAGCAATTACCAGATAAATCATCAAGTGCAGTGGCTGCAGAACTTTACAAAATTTACCTTGAATTCGGACCCCCTGTAATTTTAGTCTGATCAAGGCTCAGAGTTTAAAGGTGTCCTCAAATTACTGTGCTCACATTTATGCACAAGGCTTTTGAAAGTGGGAGCTGAAAATCCAAATTATGATTATGACCCTGAGGAGATTGTAAGTATAATTATATTAACATTACAATGTTTGAAGTTTGTGCAATATTTATTATATTGAATTTGAGTTTTTGGCAGTTGTTTTCATTCTGATAGTTGCCAGGCGGTGAAGACGTCCGCCCCGAGGATAATTCGTTACTTTGCTTATATGATGTGAGACTGCATTATGGTGTTATTTTTTATTATTTTTTACTGGAGCTGGTGATGCCGACATTCAGCGATCATGTTTGATTAGAGATTGTGCTAATGTCTGTTTTGTATATTTTCTGCACCTTAAAGGAATACATATTCCTCTAGATAACACAATTTTTCATTGTTCCTGGAGAGCTTATGGGAGTTTATGACGAATTTAGAAAATTTAAGTTCCCTTATTTGTTCAATACACGGCTTGTGAGAACGTTTTTGACAGAATTTGCACCGGAATACCAGCAACATTATAATATTGTCTGATGATGGTTATGAACAATATACAGAGTGGGTGCATTTTTTTAGAGATGCTGAAAATTAAGTCGTCTTAGTAAAAGAAAATGTATGTTTGAATTTAAGTAAACCACAAATATTTGGAGTCTGATATTATATTCACATATTTATTGTTAACAAATAAATTATTTTTTTTTGCAAACAAAGCTGAAATTCAGTGTCTTAGTTTTTTCATTGAACGAGTCACGATCTTTTTTTGCTGGAATCTGTGTTGGAGCTACATCATTCTTTGTTGTTGAACCTTCTTCAGGATTTTCAGCTTAAAATATGAAAAAAAATGTTACAATAGGGATATTTTACAACAATGACATACAGTTATGGCATCTCATTCATTGAGACCACAAAATAATACTGCCTATGTTTACAAGTTATGGCATCTCATTCATTGAGACCACAACATTATAAGACCCATTCATTAAGACCACAACATAATAGAACCCACAAGTTACAAAAGTAAACTAATAAAATACTAACCATTGCTCTGGATACTTTTTCTGGATATACGGCAATTACATTGAGGACATGGAACACTACATAGTCTGCACTTGATGTCTTCATTTAATAATTTAGGCACCATAAGTCTGTGATATCTGTTTTTGACAGCTTTTTTCAAGGACTTGAACAATGTTTTATCGTGTTCATTGTCGGCTGGTATCTTAGAGATGACTGCAGTATACATATTTTCGAATGTAACGACATCCGATTTCTTCAGATCGACGCAGATTTTGTCAATCATAGGAAAATACTGTGCAAATGGAGACAGTTTCACCATATTTACGAATGGTGCTTCTACAAATTGTTGTACTTCATATCAGAAACAATGGTGAAACGCGCAGATATCAATAATATTAGACACACAAAAGTGATGCGGTTCTGATACGCCCTAGCTTACTGGGAAAATATACAGTTTGTTTGATAGTCGCTTTTGTCAGATAGTCGCGTTGCAAGCGCGTACCAATCTATTGACAACTTCAATCCTTTTAATAGCTTTTTAGTGAAAAAAACATGCTCAAACTGACCAACTGCATGCGTCTTTTTATCAGTACCAATGGGTAAACACCTTCCATGCCACTTTTTATCAAATGTACTGATACAAAATTTAATTCAATACCATATGGTATACGATGTTAAATATATATTATTTTTTAGAGGGGGCGACATGGGTTATGCAGTGAATGAAGAAGATCTTCAGTCAATTGCAGAAGAAAAAGGAGGTGGCGTGCCACTCCCGGACTATATATCGTCAGAGTTTAGAGCAGCAGCTGATGCTGAACTGTCACTGAAGAAAATGCACATAAAGCATACATGTTTCTTCGGTACATTTTCAACTAATATATTGTTATCCACTCTTGGTTATGCAACTTATTTTTTTGGTCTTGTGTTATTTTTGTAACCCCATACTTGGTCATTTGTCTCTATATTGAATTGTTATCGGCTATAATAGTTTTCATATGCAGATTAGTAATAACCACAGTTTCTATTCTAACTGAACTTGAGCTTGGTCGAGTGTCAAGGTGATATGCACAACAATGCACTGAATAATCCTTCGTGGAACAGTAGGTCATGTGGCAAGGAATGGTATAATCAGATTTACAGGTTTCCTTTCAGCACAGCTATGTTGTCAGCCAATTAGCTGACAGTGTAGGTCGATCAGATGTTGATACAAGAAAACATAGAGCAAGATTGAACAAAGTCAAGAAAAAAAAAGTGTACACAAAATATCAATACCCCCTGGTACATTTTATTCCACAAAATAATACACTCTAGGTTCAGAAAACTCCCTGGTTCATTTGACATCTTCCAAAAATGTCTGTTTTACAGACTAATCTACATACACAACTGATTGGCAGCATCTTTTCTTCAAACTTAATTAAGGTAGCGAGACTATTATTTGTGTTGAAAATTACGATTTTCACATTTATTTATTAATTGATGAAATGCACTATAAACTTTCATGTGATAAATAAAGTCAACATACCATAGAATGTCATGTAAGTTGGTTAAAATGTAGATTTTCTGAAGGGAAGCAAGGCAGCCTCAGTAGTGTTTTCCAAAATCAACAACACAGGTTTAATCTGTGTGGCTATAAGTTTCAAAGATAAACTCAAGACAAAGCAATGTTAGGATGTGTTATCAGTAGCTATCTGACACACAATGAGTGTTTCCAAACATTTGAGTGGTTTGTCTCCGCCCCTGTTTGTTTAACAGATTAGTCATTTGCATATGAATGTTTCAGACACAAGGTCACACAGCCACTGAAAAAAAATCATTGATTTTGGTGTTTTAATCTGCCGAATTTATCCAATTATAGCTATCCCATTCCTTTACTTTTTGGTTTCCAATAGCCTTACACATTTGGATGTCCCTACACATGTTAAAACAGACCATGATGGGAAAACAAATCGCTTGTGCAGATAAACAAGCTTGAAAATCTTTGCTGTTACTTCATGGACGTTTTCTAGGAGTTTATGTTTTTCAAAATACAAGGTCTTTAACAAAAAATAACGTATACTTATTGTCGTCGGATTAACACCAAATTTTCACAGCTTTGAGGTGACAGTGAGAGGAACTTGAATGTGTCCAGACAAACTATTTCATCGATTATTTACCAACGAGTTGTGGTTTGAGTTTGGGGCAATGCGACTAAAACAGTAATTGAAATTCAGCACGCTGTTTTTTAAAACACGTTGCTTGCATAAAACTGACCAGACACATTCAATTTACCAGACTATTGAACAACTAGAAAAAATACTTATTGCCAGCATAAATGTGTAATTATTTTTTTTACAGAAAAAGTTATTTTTCACCTTTGATTAAGTAACGGGTCATAGAATGCAGATACGGGCATGGCAAACACACCTTTGTAAAGCTTGAAGTCTGGAGATTCTAAAAATATATACTTTCGTGGGTCTATTTGTAGTCATTTGGTCACAATTAGAAGATGAAAACAAGAATGCAAATAATAGTCCCGCTACCTTAAGATTTTTTTTATTCTTTGAACTGCAAGTTAGAAACTTGCCACAGAACTTATTTCTTTATATTGTGCATACATATCTGGGTTTAATTTTGTGTTAATTACTGCCAAAAGTCCGCCCCTAACTACATTCTGTGGCCAGCAGCAGGACCTTATGTTGGTATGATCTTCACTTCTGCATGTCGAGAGGCAATATACACGAAATACCATTCACTGCGGCATACCATAGAGGTGCATTGAAAACTTCATGTGCCAAGGCCACTCAAAATTTGAACAATTCTCAAGAGCTTGTCTTGTTAATGCTATATTTGAAGACATTTTATTAAAACGTGAAAGAATTGACAAAGATGACAATGTCTGCAAGAGTAGTCAAGATGGACAGCATTGAAGATATACTAGTATACCAATGGCATTAACAAAATAAGCAGAGAAGCGACGCCATATAACATAAGTATGTTGAATTCTTTGTCAAACATGCAGTAAATAAACCAATGAAGAAAACGTTTTTAACTTACACAACACTATGGGTACTTTGTAGTGGGCTTATGCGTTGTAAATGACAATACCTACACACTTTTCAGGAGAGTAAAACATTTTATTAGAGAGAATGTCAATTCAGTAGTACTTGCCAATGAAAATATTTGTGACTCTGTTGTTAGTTCAGTGCTTTCAGATATAGTAGACTTATTGAGTATTGATCAAAGCTGTCAAATGGCCTTAAAGAAGATACAGCTATTAAACTAATGTTCATGTGTGTGTGGAAATGCGGATCAATATAAAAGGACATTCTAAAGCAAGAAAATTTATCCAGCAATATAAGGCCATCTTTGCTAGCCAAGGTCTAAGTTTATTCGACCAAGCCTCTAAACAGACCTTGGCAGAACGACCATGCGTATTCTAACAACGTCTAACAGTTGTCAGTTGCGGCTAATCATTGTCCAATCAGTTTGCGTGTTACAAATCCCTCTTTGGCGTTTCATTTTAAACAAAATGGCGGTGCCCATGAATCGTGATATTTGTGATGATAAAATTGCGAAAGTTTTCGCTGTTGGTGCCCTCAAGCCTTATCAGGTACAGGCAATCGACGCAGTTTTGTGTAGGAATGATGTCTTTATAACGACAAAAACAGGAAGTGGAATTTTGTTTTATAATTGTGTACGTCCAAGCTGATTGGGCGCCTTGTTTCGAGGCGCGCCCAATCAGATCTCACTGCTTAAGATACGCAATTAGCCTATGCGATTTCGCACGGCATCGTGTAGAGGCCGAAGACACGGGACCGTGCGATTCGGACGATGTACAAGGCCAAACAAGGTTTTTGTGGGTCTGTTATTCAACTATCACGGATCACGAAGTAGGATGCAGATAATTGTGGGATTCCGGCCCAAAGGCCTGAATAAATGACTCAATTTTAAAACATTCCTAGTTCTGCGAGAACGTGCCTGTTATACTGCAATAAAACCATGCTCATTCACTCTGCCTTCTTAGACCTCATATTTGACATGGTTCTGGCGTTTCTCTCTATTTGTGTAACAAAATAAACAGTTTTAGATTCACGAGAGTAAAATGAACCCCCTACTTTTTTTACACACAGTCTCTCTATAGACTATGGTATATTTTCGGGGACAGACAAGTCACAGAACATTCTACCAAATTTATATATGTTGGAATAATATTGTATACACAGTTCAGGAGAGTCAACAACTATCCAAAAGTACAGTTGTCTAATAGTTTTCAGCCTTTGTTTTCACGGTGATTGTTACCAAGCGATGAAAATGTCTGGGTGTCCACCCCAAGAATAAAAGGATATACGGCATTCAATTCATTCATTACTTACTACAGTACCCAACCATATCTAGCCACACTTCCTTTCACGTCATACTAGTATTAATCAGTATATGTTTTTTCAAATTGGAGTTCTCCACCGAGAGTGTTGTTTCGGCAGCAGCAAATCTCGATCCAATTCATTTTGTTGGCATGTGCTGTCTCAGTTTCAACCGCTCACACACACGTTTTGGCTCGTGTTGGTTTGGCACGACTCTCGGTACGTGTATAGATATGTGGTAGAACAAAATTCAGTATTCAAATTTTGTCAATTTATAGTCGCGTGAATCCAGGAACTGAATCCCAGTCCAGGGATATTATTCTACCCGTCACCGACTTGCTGTTTGCAAGAGCTTTGATACACGCCATTTCAGAATTGTGCCATAGTAACCTACGAGTAGACATAATCTTTAGAAACCCAAATCACAAAATTTTCCCTGTAAATTAAATGGCCATCAAACATTGCAATATACTACATATTATTAGTACAGTGGCCCCTCGCTAAGTCGCGGGTACTTGGATGGCTCCCAAAATTTCTATTGTGTTTTGAAGTACAAAGACTAATGTTTCGTGGCATAGTGTTTTTAACTAACCGTTAAAGAGACAACTTAACACCTACTGTCCGTCAATTGCTGAGATGCTGGGTGACGGCAGCCTTACTCAAGGTGTCAACAGGGGTGTCGAGTAGTGACCGTACGTACTTCTCGGCCGGTCCCATTTTGGTATACCTCTAAAAAACTCGCTACAATGAGTTGAATTCATTGAATTCTGATCTCTATTTCTCAATTGAGCAGCATGTCAAAGCGAAAGCTATCCAGCCTCTTCGTACGCCATAAACTCACGGCAATCGACCGTGTCAAGTAGAGGTAAAACCAAGTTAAGGGTTGCACGTGATCTAGCCGTGGTTGAGCCCACTATTCGTGGGTGGGTAAAAAATGAAAAGTAAATTTGACCAAGACCAAGAGGCGGAACTGAACAGAAAAACATGCGAAAGTGTCCGACAATGATGACATCGATAAAGCTGTTCGGTCTGCCGGAACTCCACTATCTGGTCCCATCACCCAATGCAAAGCACACAACTCAGATATGACGACTTTGAATTTGAGGCCAGTTCAGGGTGGTTCTTGCGATGGCAAAGAAGACACGCTATCGATACACGCAGTCTCAATCCAATGGCGAAGCTCGATCTGGGGTCTTGTCTCGTTTCCGTTCTGTCTTAGAGAATACTGCCTGACACATGTGATGATACATCAGTTAACTAAACCAAGGGTTTATATGTTCATATATTTATCTGGGAATTACATTTCAAAGCAGTGGAAATTTCACAATAGCGATAGACTGCTTAGCTAAAAAATCATTACGTGCATTGGGTGCACTTAGACAAACTTTAAATTTAGGGCATCACACTGTTTCCCCCCAAAATGGCATACATCTTTTTAAAAGTACAGTGTTACCAATTATCATGTATGGGTCAGAAGTATGGGGTGCTTTCACTTTTAAACTGTACAAAACAAAACAAAATAGTATTATTACTAATGAAGCATTCATTGAAAAATTGTTTAGTGACAAAACCCAAATTGAACAGCTTCACATCAAATTATGTAAGGAGGTCTTGGGTGTACATAAGAAAGCAAGCAATAATGCTGTCAGAGCAGAGTTGGGATGCTACCCTATTACTATTGAACTTGATTGATATTTCAAATTTTAAAACAATTGTATGTAGAAAAAAATTGGTTGCAAAGTCAACAACAAACAGAAAATAACAAATTACGAACATACAACAAAATAAAATTAGCATTCAAATTTGAGCCATACCTGGAGCTTATGAAAAATATAAAACATCGAACCAGCTTAACTAGGGTTAGAATTTCAGCTCATTCACTTCCAATCGAAAAGTTGAGATATCAAGGAATACTTCCAGAAGAAAGAATTTGTACACTATGTGATCTAGGGGCTGTTGGCAGTGAAACTCATGCATTCATGAACTGTGAAAATATTGAAATTAAGAATAGTCGTATAGAATTTTTAAATATGGTTTCGGTTTATGATGAAAAAATTCAAGAATTATCCAAGGATAACTTACTTAAAAAATTATTTACTTCAAATGATAGTTTCATTGTTAACAGTCTCGGAAAATTTGTTCATCAAATTATAATGTCCAACAATATCTAAATATCTAAACAATATCTAAATATCTACTACTAATATTTTATATTTCTTTGCTTACTTATTGTTTTATTTGTTATTGATGTTTGTTACTTGTTGTTGTATGTTTATTGGCCATAGATAATGTAATTCAATGCATTATTTCGTGCCAAATAAAATATACTATACTATACTATGTTTTTCAATGCACGACCTCCCTCTTTCACGACGTCCCTCGGTAAGTCGCGGCCCTCGAATATGGGCGCCCATCAATTTCCTCTCGCACCACAGTCAAATTTAGCCACTCACATCGGCCAGTATCTGAAAACAATGCTTATGCTATGCACCATAACAAGAGCCCGCACAAGCACTTAGAAGCAACTTTTGCCATCAAGGAAATACTTGAGGCGTTCGGGAAGTCAGCTGTCAATGTGTCGCCCAAGCCATGCAGTCAACACCAATGCCGCTAATTTCAAATCAGTTGCCTAAAACAACCACAGGCTATTTTGATAGTCGTGACGCTGCTGGTAGTGCATATACTCAAAGCTGCACACTCCCTGGTCGTGCAATCATTAGAACTCACAAATACAAATTGCCACTTATTTGTTAAGCTTCAGGGCAGCGGGTTAGTGAACTTCGGTTTTAAGCAGTTCCTTAGCAATGACCCCACTCAAGCTGATATCACTGTGTTGGTTGCAGAGTCAATGTTTCCTACCGAAGATGGGGCCGCCTTATCTGTATTTGCCGCATGGCTAAAAAGTATATCAACTGGGGAATAGAGGGATATATATAAATAATATGTTTTGTAATTTTGGAGTCGTACGGCTAGAGTGTCGACAGTTCTCGGGCTATTCAAGCGAGGGCCGTAAGCCCCGAGATACGTTTATAGCATGTAACGCTCTAATGCGGCATTACGTAGAAATTGCCCGGTGACGTTCCTGCTGAGACTTTTCACTCAGACTACATCATACACCGATCAACCAGGTCACCAATAAATAAAGAGTAGAAACTTGACCACAAAAACTCCACTGTCGTCTGGTCTGTATGGTGTAAAACAAGCAGAAATATCTTGTCCTGATAACATTTTCCGAGCTGTAACAAAGGTTGGTTATACCGAAATACGTGAAATCCAGCAACACGTCGTGGAAGGCTACTTATGTGGGAAAGACGTGTTTGTTACGGCTCCGACAGGCACTGGAAAATCATTGACATACGAAATTGCATACTATCTATTGGACACCGTTGGCGAATTTACTGACAATCCGACTTCCATCGTCATAGTAGTTTTACTGTTGATTGCCCTGACGGGAGAACAAGTTTCCTGACTTTTAGCGGAAGGTGTCAAAGCTGCTTGCTTGGCGATGGACAGTACAACAATGTATTTGGAACTACGGAATCCTTTTTTGGAAAACTTCGATGGATGCTTCTATCACCATTATACAGAGTCAAGACACATGCGATATTTATCGATGAAAGTCATTGTATTAATAATGGTGATTGAAGGACCGACATATAAATTTGCACCACTGTTTTGACACGATTTGTGTCTTTTTACCATTTCGATTTCATGTTTTCCGACAGACTGTCCACATCATATTCGTGGCAAGTTTTTATAAATTTTGCTGCCATTCGCATGTTATACTTACTGTAAATTATATATTGTAACTGAATTGTGATAAATTTCGTTGCCACTCCGCAAATTGTGCTGTTGAACAACACGAAAAAAGGACATTCTTGTAAGCAACAAATTAGCTACTGTTTAAAAGTTATTTTTTTTTTATTTCTATGGATCAATGTATGACGGTAAACATGGAAACCTTTATAATGTGTATCCTGTTACTTTTTTCAGAAAAAAACAGACGAGAAAGCTGGTGTTAAATGGCTTATTGCGGAGTGTAATAGTCATTGGATTTTGTAGAAAAAAGCGACATTGTTAATTTTTTTTTAGATCATTTAGGAGATAAATCATATCTCCCAGCAGACTCTGGTTCGTGTGATTTTAGCACACGTTTATTTGGAATGTTCCATTCTAAGACTAACAGTAAGGTGAGTGATCATATTATAGCTTTTTTCCAATATCCAAATGGTGCAGTCTGGGTTTTATTTACCACTATTGCCTTTGGTATGGGCATGGATGTAAAAGGTGTACATCAGTTCTCACACCTTGGTCCATCAAATGACATTGATGACTATTTGCAAGAGACAGACAGAGCTCATAGAGATTCCACCGCGATGAGCAGCGCTATCGTAATCAAGTATACATATTGTTTGAGAAGCAGTAGTATTTCTCTATCTATGGAAGATTACTGCAAGTTTAAATCGTCTTGTAGAAGACAATTCATTTTAAAATGTGCAATTCTGTTTTGCACACATGATGTGTGCTTGGAGAAGTGTAGTGGTTCTTTCCATTTAAAATTCAGAGATGTACAGCCCATTCATGTGGGGACAACAATTTAAAAAAAAAGACACTTGAGACATATTTGTTTGTGCACAGAAGCACATTGCTAGATGACAGGGAAGAGAACGAGATATTCATAGGTGCAGACATCACAGGATTTCTGAAATCTCTCATTCGCAATATAGTCAAGTATTTCCTTGAATGTCAGTTCAGTTTTTTTCTCTCCTGAACATGTTAGCAACCGTATTGGAGGTACTGGAAGCATCTGATACGGATCTTGATAGTGATGTTTCAAACTCAATTGAATTGGAGGAGACATTATATGACAATAACAGTTTCTGATTGCAACATATTTTTTTGACAGTGGTGATGTTGATGCTTATCGTCAAAAACTAGTCAGGATTGAACTACCATTTTCAGATAGCGATGAAACAAACTTAAACAAAAAAAAAATGCTATTTACTTTTTTTATAGCCCATTACTTGTGTACTTTCTATAAACTTAACTGAAACTGCATAACCATTGTTATTTATTGTGTATCTGTTTTGTTAAAAATTGCAAGCTTTTTCGAACAGTGTGTTGAATACTACATGGGTTAGCTTTCAAGACAGTTGATCTTTCTGTACTGTACTATTTTGATACCTACATTGTTGAGCTATATAATGAGTAAATTTTTGTTAGAAAACTACATTTAGCTGTACTTAGCCACTGCTAAATGTACAGAATTTACAATGCGACGCTGCAGTGCAGCTTCAATCCT
This sequence comes from Saccoglossus kowalevskii, assembly GCF_978046115.1. Taxonomy (NCBI): domain Eukaryota; kingdom Metazoa; phylum Hemichordata; class Enteropneusta; family Harrimaniidae; genus Saccoglossus; species Saccoglossus kowalevskii. Next base: position 23,690,444 of record NC_140644.1, read on the forward strand.
GTACTTTGAGTCTCTTATACTTTCTTGTGGGAAAAATCTAGAAAATACAGGAAAACAGTGATAAACCATTGACGGTCTTGTAGCTGAAAGTGACTAATAGCACCAGTAATTAAATAAGCTTCAGTAAACTTATCCAACAATTCAGAATCTGAATAATAGTCATGATAATAGTCTTTTATACATTTCTGGCATCAACAGCATTTCTTGCATCAAACAAAGTCCATATGTCTCTGGATGAACTTCTGCTTTACAAGTGACATCAGACAACCTGTCAGTTAGGGGGTCCACCATGTGTGTGTGTGTGTGTGGGGGGGGGGTTTAAAAAAATACAGATTGTCTGTTTAAGGAAAGAATTACATACATCAGTAGGTAACTTAGTATATTTATTCAGTGAATTAAAGAATACCAGTAATGAATTAATACAACATTATTAGTATCTGTTTGTGAAAACAATGTTTCTGTTGATACAAAAAGTACTTTTCAATAAAATTACAAAAACCTACGTCAGATCCATATAACGCTGACATTGTGTCACTAACACTTCAATTACTAGTGTGGCGGACTGTACGGTACTCCCACTGTCCTTGCTGTCCCGTAAAGTATGGCGGGTGGAGCATGGAAATAAATATAATAATAATGGTTCGCTGGAGAATAACTTTATTCCGGTGAGTATTGTAAATACAGAATTCAGAAGTAGGTGCTGTTTCGAAGGTCGAGTGGGAAAACCAAGATCAGAAACTCGCAAATTATCCATTATGAATCAACAAATTACAAAAATATTACATCATACATGACCAAGAAACACTCCATGGACCAATAGATCTAGGCTCAAAAGCGGATGAATTGAATAACTAATGCAAATTAAAAGATTAGAATGGCATCGCTTACCTATTGTAAATACAGAATTCAGAAGTCGTTGCTGTGTCAAAGTTCAAGTGGGAAAAGTCCCTCGCCATGATATTGACACAGAGGGCGACATACATTTTTGTCACTGCTAAGTGCATCATGAAAAAAGTGTTATACCCAGCTTTTAATTACATTACAAATGTCTGTTTCTCACTATTAATTTATTTCCAATATACATTTGGATTTGTATGTTATGTATTTAAGGAGGAGGAGAGCAGGACAAACATAATTGCTGATGTTAACACTTGTACACATAATATAGTGGCATATTACCTCGTAATTTGACTAATATCAACTTTCCATTGTATTTAGTATACGTCCTGTGAGCAAAGCAAATGCAGACATTTTTGAAATAAGTGACAATTGTTAACAGGATGAACTTTACTATTGTTATGGATATACTTTACAAAATGACAAGAAATGTATTCTTCAATGGTATAGAAGATGACTTTCACCAAATGATATGGTGTTACACTACGATGAATAAAAGCAAATTTAGTAAAACTAGCAGTATGGTACAACATACAAGATACTACTTTGAAACAAAATGTAATAGTTTAATTCTGGCTGGAGTTTACCCCGTACACCTACATTGTATACTCAATTAGTACTAAATGCAGCAAGGTTCATTAATATCTGTATATTCAATTGCATTATGATGGAATAAACTTGTGATGCTAGAAAATCAATCAATCTTCCCTGCCTTGGCATACCATGCTGCCGTTTTAGATTCAAAACTGATTTAGTTAATTAATCAACATATGTAGTTGAATTTTAAAGTTGTATTATGCTGAAAATACTGTAAGGGGCTTGGATTTTATGTTTGCTCATTTTGCAGATACATGTAGCTCAAATGCACAGACATACTGAATCCTAAACATAAGTTCCTGTTTTTTTCATCATATTCTAATGGACAAAGTTGTTCAAACATCTTGCATAAAATGCCCCGCATCATCTGAGTCTCTATCTCGTGAAAATACTGTATCTAAAACATTTTTCATTGCTAGCAACAATCAGACCCCTTGGTTGTTGTTATAGTTCACTTAGCATAACAAAAATGAATATACAATACGTAACTAAATAATATTGCTTAGGTGAAATTACTATTGCGGTCTAACTCGTGCTGCTTGGACATATAATATGTTATCATATACATTAGCGATTATTTGAACTGTTTGACACATTATTTCTCTAAAATTAAAATCTGATGAGCAATCACAGCAATTTGTGTAAGCATGATGACCAAGGTCTATACAATATAGACCAGAAAAATAATTCACAACATATATACATACATATATATATTCATAATTCACAGCATATATTCAAAACAACAACGTGCATTGGTTACTGTGAAGTCATAAATGAAAACTTTGGTGTATAAACACTGCCATTATAAAATAGTATACATGTTTCACAATGAATGACAATTATGGTATCACCCACAAAATTAAACATAATCCTAAGAGCATTATATTTGGAAGTAAAATCCAAAAACAAGAGACCTGACGGTCGGACAGACCTCGCTATCATGAACAAAAGTTCTCTCAGTTGTTATGCAGGACCCATACAAGTCTTCAAATTAATACCCTTGATTGGACTCCAAGATCATTGGATATTATACAAAACCCCCCAAAAACGTGTGACCCTTAATACTGCATACAGATGTTATTATGAAAGAAAATGTATTTAATCACACTCAACTGTGTCTGGAAATTCACATACATAAGAAATGTCATTTACTTGAACATTGACACACAGCCCCAAAAGCTCATTGACGTTAACAACATCAAGTGTGATCACAACTCTGAGGCTTACATAGATGAATATGGCTCAGCACAACTCCCAAGAAATTATTTTCTGCTTGTACAAAAAAGGTTTGGAGAATTCCCAGGATCCATCCTTGTGATAAAAGCAAGAGCAGTTTTACAACCACATTCTTGGGCTTTCTCGCACCAACATAGAGACATTGCAAAATAATTTAAGGTAGCGAGACTATTATTTGCATACTTGTTTTCATCTTCTAATTGTGACTAAATGACTACAAATAGACCCGGGAAAGTATATATTTTTAGAATCGCCAGACTTCAAGCTTTTCACAAGTGTATTTTGCATGCCCGTATCTGCATTCTACGACGCGTTACTCAATCAAAGGTGAAAAATTACTTTTTCTGTAAAAAAAAATAATTACGCATTTACGCTGGCAATAAGAAGTATTTTTTTCACTTATTCTAGTTGTTCAATAGTCTGGTAAATTGAATGTGTCTGGTCAGTTTTATGCAAGCAACGTGTTTTAAAAAACAGCGTGCTGAATTTCAATTACTGTTTTAGTCGCATTGCCCCCAACTCAAACCACAACTCGTTGGTAAATAATCGATGAAATAGTTTGTCTGGACACATTCAAGTTCCTCTCACTGTCACCTCAAAGCTGTGAAAATTTGGTGTTAATCCGACGACAATAAGTATACGTTATTTTTTGTTAAAGACCTTGTATTTTGAAAAACATAAACTCCTAGAAAACGTCCATGAAGTAACAGCAAAGATTTTCAAGCTTGTTTATCGGCACAATCAATTTGTTTTCCCATCAAGGTCTGTTTTACCATGTGTAGGGGCATCCAAATGTGTAAGGCTATTAGAAACCAAAAAAAATAAGAGGAATGGGATAGCTATAATTGGATAAATTCGGCACATAAAAACACCAAAATCAATGATTTTTTTCAGTGGCTGTGTGACCTTGTGTCTGACACATTCATATGCAAATGACTAATCTGTGAAACAAACAGGGGCGGAGACAAACCACTCGAATGTTTGGAAACACTCATTGTGTGTCAGATAGCTACTGATAACACATCCTAACATTGCTTTGTCTTGAGTTTATCTTTGAAACTTATAGGCACACAGATTAAACCTGTATTGTTGATTTTGGAAAACACTACTGAGGCTGCCTTGCTTCCCTTCAGAAAATATACATTTTAACCAACTTACATGACATTCTATGTTATGTTGACTTTATCATATGAAAGTTTATAGTGCATTTCATCAATTAAGAAATAAATGTGAAAATCGTAATTTTCAACACAAATAATAGTCTCGCTACCTTAACATACCAAAACGAGTGAGATTACTTTGTACATCAACATATTTTACAGTACATGAATTTCTAACTGTGACCCTGGTGAAATCTAATGATTGATATACCAGGCCAGGCCATGACTAGACATGCGCTTGAAGTAATCCAGTTTTGTTGATCTCCATCCAAGACAGTTTACTACTTTGCTCAATACTTGCTCATCTATTGTTTTCATATAACTGCATCCCAATGTTTAAGTACTAATTCAACATAATGAATTGTAGATCAGGCAAAGAAATGATACTTAGCTCTTTATGACCTGTAACAGACTCTGTCATTTGTGGAATACCCTGTAGAATGTTTACTGAGCCAACAATCTGCAAATCCACATGTTGATTGCCATGGAACAGCTTAAGTAAATTACCGTTCATGTATTTAAATGGGAAACACGAGTAAGATCATAAGGGCCCAAATCTCTTACACATGTAGGAAGGTAAAGAAGCAGGTGTAAAAAATCAGTGTACAGTATTGCAACAATTTCTCATATTTCTCAATGTCCTCTTGACTTGTACTGTCTTTTCAGTGAGTGATAATAGTATAAAGTTGGCAGTAAAATTGACAGAGAATAATAAAACAACAAAATCACAGCTTGGATGCTTTCCAGTATGCGTGTAATTATTGATGGTGGTTTTATTTTTGAAAGTTGTTTATCAATGAGACCAAGACAAGAAACGAGGGAATACTCTTCAGAGGAAAATGATGTTGAAAAACTGAGAGCATATAGACAATTTGTTATACCTAACAGTACCATATGCATATAGTCAATTGATGTACTTGTGACATATTCGTAGTAGTTACATGCCATGAGAAATGAAGGGCCTTTGATTCCAGTCACTCCATTGCCAGTGTTGCTTGCCTCAAGTACACAAGCTATTGATGACTGCGGTTCTCACTTCCACAACTGGACTGGACTGCAGGTTTGGAAACAGGTAGTTAGCTTCCTTTAACATTTTTCGCCAGATTTTCATAAAACTTTCCATGTAGTTTGCAATCATTATATTATTGCTAAATTCAAAATAAAAACGTAGGGTTACCGAGTTGCTTTTTATCAAAAAAGTGACACAAAATCTGCATACATTGTGATTTTAAAGTTTCATTGATAACTATAAAAGTTTTAAAAAAGTGACCATCAACACAGTTTATCATCTTTATTATCTCAATTTGACAATTGGTCAATGAAATACTAATTCGTGCTGTGTTTTTCCTATCATTGGGCAAAATTGCTATTATAAAAACATACCAAGGTTAATTTTTCATTAATATATGTTACTCTCCTAACTAAATCTAGAAAGGTTTTTGTCAGATTTCTTTTAAAATTTAATAAAATACTCGGCGAATTTAGCTCTTTTTTTCAATTAATAAAAATTGGGGGTATTCGAACCAGTATTCCTGGTAGAAGCAAAAATTAGGCCTAAAAACAGAATTTTCAGACCCCCTAAGTTGTTTAATATTATCTGACCATACATTTAGCCATAGCTGAATATAGGATTGTAATTCAAAAATGAGAAGTATTACCTTAAATGTAAAATTCTTGGAACAAGAATATTTTATTCATGCTTTTAAATAAATAAATAATTAAATTATATTGTGTCTGGATTTATTTATTTATTATACACCGGTAGTAAATTTTAAAGATTCAATGTTGCAAATAATACATTAGAAATAAAGAAAATTGAATAGATTTTCAGTACAAAAATAGAAGCTATCCACTCAAATCTGCATTCTTTACTATTTAGGATGTATCTATAAATTCACCTGTAAATGTAAATCTAACAAAACAATTTTCAATATTCCAGTAACTCACATTCACAAAAATAAAAGTATGAAAAAATCATAAATAATTGTTATAAATCTCTATAATTTAATAGTCATTAATATTTGTTATGATTCGGCTATCACGAGTACTCCTTGGTTTATTCCAGAATATCTCTGTTAGTAAACACTGTATACCCTTATGATTATCCCTTGAATATGCTCGTCTCAAGTGATTCAAACTGAGACCAGATGCTGCAATTCGTTCAGCCACACATCTACTTAAAACGTTGTGCTCTATTAGTGGAAATAATGATATATTTACAGATGTAGTATAAATTATCCCAAAACTTGCTATCTGAATAGCACATTTTTTTAAATAATGACTGCAGAGCTTCAACATCACCTATTGCATTGTGGGCAGTATAAGAACTACCCACAATGTCACTCACTGGACATTCCTGAATGCATGTCTGGATAGAGTGTCCTGAAAAGGGGTAAAGAATCTGCAAAGCCATCAACTGTGTTTGTGAACTCATCTAAAAGATTACATTTCATTAAAACTAATATACAAGCAGTCGACTGTCAAAAACATTACAATTGTGGGTAATGCGTAGTGGATGACTAAAATGACTTGGCCACTCCAACAAATTAAACAGACAATTTTTAATTGGTACAGTGTCAACTGGTTTTCCTCTATAAACAACTGTTCTCCTATAAAAGATAAACATGTCACTACAGACTCTTATGGGGCTATCGGTATGTGTGTATGAACATATTGACTGAAGACTTTATCTTTATGCACAGCTGCAATCTGGAGTATATGAGCATTCAAACCTGTAATTTAACAGAATATACATTATATTTCTGACTTTGTTTCAGTGCTATAATGTAGGTATTGTACATATAAGTGCATATGAAATATGGATAATTTGAAAATTATCAATATGCGATTTATAAAACAATAATGTTTTAAAATACTTCTCGTCCATGTTTTTTATTTCTATTAATTTCAAGAAAAAGAATATAGAAACAATTTTGATTATCAGAAATATATTAGAATTATAACATCTAAAGAAATAACAAAATCTTTAGAAGTTGTCTTTAAATCAAAATAAATTACATCATACATCACATTAGCAGGAAGTTGTTGTAGTACTGGGGGCTTGGGTGGGTCTGGAATAAAATCAATATCTGGACACAAGACACTTGCAATCCAATGCCACTCAGATATGTTTGGCCTTCTCCGTTTTCCTGTGCATTTTGTTTGCCTGACTAAATATGATATAGATTGCATACTCTGCTTCATTTCATTGCGATGATCAAATAATTACATAATTATTTCATCTCCCCCAAGCTTCCCTGGCACTGTCGGCATGGGAGTAAAAACTGAACACCAGTATTTTGTATATTATAATGTAAAAACATTTAAAAAATGCTAACATAAAATTGTACCAACTTCTGCTGGATAAGTACATCCAATGTTTTTCTGTGACACTACAGTGCTGACGCGATATTCAGATTCTCAGACCTACCATATGTACTACTATTTCGTATTGATAAACATGATAAAAGAACTTTTAAGCAGGAAAACCCTCACTGTACATGTAGCAGGTGGTCAAAGCAGGTTTTTTAAAATATAAATGTCAACCATAAGGCCTTAAGGTTTCAGTTTCAGCATCGGTAGGTGCAGATAACTCATCCACTTTAGATCCATACTGTAATAATCTACTGATAATTCATAAATAATTCTTAGATTTTCCCATCACACAAGCGTGTTGAACATGGACCTTTTGGAAGTAAAAAAAGAAATACTTTTAAATGTTTAATTTAGAAGGAATAAAATGTGGTAGACTGACCCCCAAACCCCAATTCACCACCGAAACAATGGCTTATGCTAAGTTACAATCTCATATTCAAACACTTGGGTCAAACCCTGGTTAACCAAAAGCGCCCTCATAAAACCCAATTCTGAGGTTTAGACAATAGGCCCAGGACGGCCGCATGAATTTGCATAAAAACTGCAGTTCAAACCACTCTCCTCCCTTCAATATGTGGACTTTCAAGACCAGATTGTTGTCCCTGAAATGTCATGATTTATTTGTGAGCGAGCTTTAAAAAAAACACTCTCCCAAATACCAGTGAAAAGAGTGCTGAAAGAGTTCTGAATAAATTGTTTTGTTTTGATAAACTTTTATGCTTGAGAGCGAGGACGTAAATCAATCCGGATTTTTTATTAAGCCGAATAATGGATATGTGTCACTGCATGGCAGGTAATAATCATAAAAAAACACATTCATTGATACAAAGTTGCACTTACACTAGTATACTACTGCATCCTAGCCATTACTACTGTTGCGCTTTCAATTTTCAAACAAGAGTGGGTTGTCGCTAAGTTCGAAAAACAAATGCAGCGTATGTCATAATTTATTCCAATTTGCTGCACATCATTTATCAATCTGATTAAAATCCGATGTAGGTATGAGGCTCCATTTTTTTTTTTATATATAACCCTTTATATTTTTATTTGTATTTTAGTTTGAATATGTCGATTTTTTTGGTTTTTCTTGCCGTTAATCAGTTCATACAAATGCCCATACAAATCTCGTACAAATCTCGCACAGGGACCAGCCAATCAGATCACGGGTTACAAACGCGCCTGAGCATGACTCAAAACATGGCGGCGTACTGCTGCTCCTTTTGCGTGAGCTGGACCTTATACAACTTATTAACAACGCAGTTTTTCCGATGATGGATCGTTGTCTAAAATAACAAGTAAGTAGCATTCATTAAATCTTTTGGCCTTGATTGTATTTCATTTCTGTTTGGTGGCAGATGAATTACATGTGCCAGTAATGTTGTTTTTTGCCTCTGGATCGGCGTCAGTGATCCGGTATCAACTACAAGTCGTTTTATCCCAATCACGATCTTTACTTGAAAATTTTAGATGTGCTGAGCAACCTCATGTCGACTATCTCAGCTGAGAGAAATAAATATAATTTTACTCATACTTACAATTGACATGATAGACAAAGAGCTTTATGGGAACAAATGCAAGTTTGTTTTTTCATTAGCATTTACATGGCAAAAAAATCACTACTGCAAATCTTTACAACACTTCAAAATATAACACTCAATATGAACATGCAGCCTCATCATATGCATCTTATTTTTTCCTCCAGAAAGCTCTTTTAAATATTCCACCTTGAAAATGTAATGCAAGAAAAACCCAGATTCCTGTAATCTAGCCTAGGTTTCGGGGGGGGGGGGGTTAATGTGCTGTTCCTGGTGAGCAGTTAGGTTCAGACCTATTACAAGTGTGCATATTCTAAGTCAAGTAGGTTTGAAGAGGACTGGAAAGCAGGCCAGGTTAACCCAGTGTTAGAATATGAGATCGTTTCTATCTAATGATATGTACAAAACAAAATTCTACCTGAACTGATGAGCTAGCCGGTGGCAATGCATTCGTGTTTTTTTTTTTATTTGGAACTTCTTTTAGAATATACCTTTCTTTACCAACAAAATTTAAAATTAAATATACCGAGTACTTTTTTTTTTCATCATGTGAAAGTTCACTTTCACACATCCACACACACAAAGTGAACTCCAATTGTTGAAACCATTCATCGTGCCTATCAGAGTTACAAAGCTTTGAGGGACAAAACATATACGTATTTTCAGCCAGAAAAACAAGAGTTAAAATGGAATGCCACGAACGTGAGTCATTACCCCCCTAAGAGTATATGTTATGTATTAGTAAAACCCTTAAAGATTTGAAAAAAAAAAATATTATTCTCAGGATCAGACATTTGAAGCTTTTCTGAACAATGCAAGATTTCGTATAGGTTACATCTAACAAATTTTTAAATTGGCTGCTGATGTGATATCAACATATCAAAGTGAATATTTGCATAATTACCTGTTGTTGTTGTTATCGTCGTTATACTCTTTGTTCCTGATGATGTAGTCTCCGTTGCTGTTGTTGTCGTTGCTGCTGTTGTTGTTTTTGTTTGCTTAGTCTATTAGTGAGTTTGTGGCGGTGGAATGTTAAGTTTGTTTTGCAGTTCTGTGTCACTTGTCGTTGTAAGTCTTTGATTTGTTGTTGTTATATTTGAATTGTGTTTGCTTGTATTTGTAGTTGTCGTCGTAAATATTGGATTGTATTATCTTCCTCATCCTCCACATCAATTACATCATCTTCTACTTCTTCAACCTGGAATAATAAAAATTGCAATAACACACCACATTAGAAAGATTTGAAAGATTTGCAAAAAAAATAAGGAAAAATTATTCTCAGGATCACACATTTGAGCATTTTCTGAATAATACAAGCTTTTTTTTAGATTACATCTAACAAAGTTTTAAATTGGCTGAAGATGTGATAGATGTACTGAAACAACATATCAAAGAAAATATTTGCATAATTACATGTTGCATTAGCTGTAGTTGTCGTTGCTGTATATGTAGTACAAGTTGTTTTTGTTTGTTTAGTCTATTAGTGAGTTTTTGGTAGTCTTTGTGAAGATGGCGGTGCAATGCAAAGTTTGTTTTGTAGTTCTGTGTCACTTGTCATTGTAAGTCTTTGATTTGTCGTTGTTGTCTTTGAATTGTGTTTGCTTGTGTTTGTAGTTGTCGTCGTAAATATTGGATTGTATTCTCTTCCTCATCCTCCACATAAATTACATCTTCTTCTACTTCTTTAACCTGGGATAATGAAAATTGCAATATCAATTTGAATGCATTACTTACACACCATAATAGAAAGATTTGTAAAAAATTGAGGAAAAATTATTCTATGGATCACACATTTGAGCATTTTCTGAATAATGCAAGCTTTCATTTAGATTACATCTAACAAAGTTTTACATTTTATGTTTTAAAATTGTTTTCGGAATTATGGCTTATGTTAGAAAGTGAGAATACAACTTTTAAGCAAGGCCTGCACGACCATTTATATGAATATTCCAGTTATCCCATAATCTTATACTTTATAAAATAAGTTACTTATCAAAGCTGGTCACTATTACAATTTTCAAGTGGTACAACTACAGATACACGTTCACCCAACTGACAATAAGGAAATGACACTTTAACTTGCGTACATACTCACAAACACTGAATCCTTTGCATGAATGCGGCTCCATGTACAGTTACAGTATCAGTTTCCCACACCTGAGTATAATTCCCATAATGGTTTTTCATGGGATGTCTTTTTTGCCATACAACAAATTGAACACATGTTGTCACTACTCTCAATACCAACCCACTTGGCCATCACACAGGCAGAATGGCAACGTTCAATGCTATACAGATTTCCAGCATAAGAAACATGCTTGTAACATTCTGCAATGCAAATCACATTCAAAATGTTACTTGTATTGTACAGTAAAGCATACATTTCTGTTAGAGCAGAAGTGTCATCACTGTCAAAATAGTGACTTTGCTCTGGTGGCAACACAGTAATTTGGCGTCGCTCTCTAAAATCCCTTAATGTCAATTCTGCAGATTGCGTCTCTGTGCATCTCTGTACATGTTGAAAAGTAGCCTCACATGTCCCTTGTGACTGCTGACCGTAACCTAGTAGTGTTCGCAGATCAGGAATATATTCTGGCCATGGTTTATCTTCAATCTGCTGTCCTAAAGTAAATTTCCTCATAAGTTGAACAGTTATTCCCTGGTTATTGGTAGGATAGTTGCTCAAAATACCAATATATCTTTCGAATGAAAAGCACCAACAAGCATAAACAGGCCCATAATCCAACAGACAATCTTTTAAATGAAGATGTAAATGCATATTTATAATGCATGCTTCACTTCCATGGAGTTGTCTAAAAAAATGCAGAAATTATGCAAATAATCATGTGCCTTTAATTACCTGTTCAGTGGATATAACTTTTGAACACATGATTCTGCATGCATTGACAAACAGTCCCAAGCAATTATATTGGTCATTGCTTATAATATCTTTAAGAGCATATTGAAAGAAAATAAGCACCCAGTTTCTCCACTGGTCAGCAGTGAAACCAGAAAAACCTGACGCAATTTTTCTTACATTACCAGGAACTTTCATACCATCAACTTTAGACTGTATTATACTAAACATGTTGCCATCAATAACACCTTTATCTTTCCATATCTGAGTTACATGTTTAGCAGTGCCAAGATGGAGGTTGTGCATCGGGTCTATTACATGAAATCTTACTGGATGGTAATACGGCAAATTGTTCAGTTCAGTCCAATGCGCTCCATACTCTTTCATGTTTGTTCTGTTCAGCCAGTGTTGCTGCATTCTCCACTTTAACAGCAATTATACGAATACATCTACAAACTTTGCATGCACTTTTCACAACTTTCCATTGTGTTTGCACAACCTAAAACCACAATGTACCGAAAGCATCTGATTCAACAACTTATCCATTGACAATTAGAGGGATTATTCAAACTTTCTATGAATTTAAAAAAAAATTCCACGGACTACTACTACGAATGATTGACATCACAGTGAGAAAGAATGCACGGACATCGCCTCATATCTATTTCATGTGTGTGATGAAATGAACAAAATCCACCTGCTGGCTTACTCAGGCAGTAACCCATGCAAGTAACCACGCCCGATTTAGCCTAACATAAACGTCAGTCGACCATCTTATCACACGTCTGTATGAATAATTTGACATTGGTCCGAATTGGCGGATATTTCATGTTTGGAAATGTTTCAAACCTGTTATGGTATAATCTTCTTATATATGAGACATTTTCTATACATTTAGTTAATATTTTTTTTGGAATTTAACTGCAGGGTTGGCTTGACAATGACTTAGGTCAAACATACTAGCAATTTCGACAACTTTGCAATCGCTTTTTCCAACATTGCACACTGCATTTTAACATTTTACAGACAATTCAAGTGACAATATGCAAATATAGGCTGCTTTCATCTTTGTTTTATTCATCTTTTCGACTCTACAACTGCGGGAATCTGTATGCCAACATGTTGGGTCAATTATACGAATACCTACCATCATTGCACTCACTTTGCACAAATTTGAATCGTGTTTTAATAGCCTAAAACCACGATGTGCCGACAACATCAATACATTTTTCATTGAAAATTTGAAGAAATTTGAAAACTTATTACGAGTTTAAAAAATACAAAAATTCTCACGAATTACTACTACCAATGATTGACATCACAATGAGAAAGAATGCAAGGATGTGAGTGAGGAAAAGAAAAAAATAATCCACTTGCTGGTTTACTCAGGCAGTACCCATGCAAGTACCATGCCCGATTTAGCTTAACTTAAACGTCGGTCGACAACCTTACGACACGTGTGTAGGAATAATTTGCAATTGATCCGAATTGGCGGCTATTTCATATTTGGAAAGGTTTCAAACTTGTTATTACTAATAATTACTACTACTACTAATAATTGACATCACAGTGAGAAAGAATGCACAGACATCGCCTCATATCTATTTCATGTGTGTGATGAAATGAACAAAATCCACCTGCTGGTTTACTCAGGCAGTAACCCATGCAAGTACTAAACACGCACGTTTTAGTTTTTCTTAAACGTTGGTCGACCACCTTTGTTTTCTTTTATAAAAGGACGAGACCACTAATGTAATTTTTTTTCATGTAAATATTCTTAAGTTAATGCCTAACTATGTTAATAACACAATGTTGAATTCAGACTATATATATATATATATATATGAATGCTGATATAGTGATACAGATTTCGAAATCGTGCTCAATCTCAATCAAGAAGTTTGTTTGAAAAGTATCTCCGTCAACCCTTGCAAGATTCATATATCTGTGTTTGAAAGTGGTGATTTTAAATCTGTATTCATTTTAAATTTTAGTTTGTATTTATAAGTTTCCAAAAGGTTCATGTGATGTTTTGATTGTTTGAATTGGCGTCGGTGATATACTATTATATAACGTGCAATAGATAAGAGATAGTTAATTATCTTCCTTTTCTGCTTACTTGTAGGTTTGAAATAACCAAAAATGATATACGAACGTTTCGCTTCTGTTCGTATATTTGATATGTATAATATGTATATTATGTCGAACACAAACTCCCAAACTTGTTTTACAGAATAACACATGGCTATCATATGGTAGACATTTTCTACATTAAAATTACAAAAGTCGCATAAAGCACTTTCAGTAAACCTCATCTTCAACAGTTTATCGTTTGTAAACATTATTGTGCATTATGGGATATTTTATAGTCTACGTCGCCCAGAAAATTATCTTTAAAACCGCTATAAATTTCTTCCCACATGTCAGAATAATTGAAATCGGAAAAATACGATTCCAGTGTGTGACGCTGGGTAGTTCTACTTGTTTAATGGTTTGAACAATCTGTGTTGTTTCGTACTTAGGAATTGGTCAGTTACTTCAGCCTGGGGGGGGGGTCCCCCGGCAGAATAAATTTTACCAGCTGTAAATCTCAGTTGACCCACCCCTTATCAAATAAAAAAAAGTGGGTGACCCCCCCCCCCCCAACATTAAATTTTAAAACATGCTGACCCCCCTAAAAAACAAAGAAACATTAACAGTTTTGGCTCTAGCATGATTACACAATGTATTATATGTGCATTGAAAATATCATGGTTGGCCATAATTTTGACATCATTTTTAGTGCTTGCATTTAAGGATGCGGTAGAGTTATCATGCTCTAAAAAGTAAAAACTATTTTCATGAAGAAAAGTGTTTTGAAGCATAGCAAATTATATGTTTTCTTGAAGCCCTTGTTCCTGGCTTTTTGAAAAAAATGATCTGCGACATGTACCACGAATTAGTCACAAGATTACTAAGTAAACATAGGTGTTGTTTTGAATAAAAATGAGTTTTGTATAAAAACCGTAGGGGTTTTGTAAAAAAAGAAAGCTTAAAAATCAAGGCAGCATCAGCACCGTCAATGCCTCGGGAGTGTTAGAAAATGGATCGCATATTTGTGTACAATTACATCAATTTACATTTTTTTTGTTATTTCACCCATAGACAAGGAATTTAAAAGCCTTTTATTTTTCATTGCGAGGAGTTATCAAAAAATGCTTCAAGGGTTTTATTCTGTGCCAATACGTTATCAATGTTTGTGAATTTTTTTAGGTTAATTTCTGGACGCACAACTCACTTGAATGACCTCTATGGCGTCAGATTTATTCTGCCTGAAAACGCCAAAAAAACAAAACATTTGTCACGTTGCGCTAATTTTGGACATTTGAAGATTGACTGATTTTTACAACAAAACACAAAATCCAAAACTATAAAGTTTTGGGCCCGTATTCGTCCTCCAAAAAGAAGCGAAGTTGTTTCAGTACACAGCGGCCCCGCATAACGTTGAACAGTTAGAGAGATAAATGACGTCATCTCATTATATATTCAAATCATGTTTACTTGCGAAGCGTGGTCTGTAAAACAAACGCTTGCCTAGTAACCGGAGAAAGAGTTCGACATGCCTAAACGCCAACCCCTAGTGCTAATTAACTCAACAACATCCGACGTTATGTCTTGTTCTAGCTGACACTCGGCTTCCACCACAACTTCGGAAACGGGGTTCTTGTACGAACCTTTGTCGATGGGTGGCCCGGCGGCAATCCTACATAAGACACTAGTTTTTTCAAACCTCGCCGACCTCTCCCAACTGCTCGTCCGACCAATACAGATTTTCGGTTGATATTAAATTGTCTGCCCGACTTTTTGGAAGATGGAAATTGATCATGTTTTGCTGACAAAATTTTACCCCCTTGGTTTGAATACTCAAACTTGAAGTGTGAACCCCATTGTACTGTCGGCAATGCGTTTCTGTTATAGGTAAAGTTTCGCTTCCTCTGAACTGCGTTTTGAGTTTTTCCTTGGGTTCTTCTTTTTGTGTCATGATAAATCTTCGAAACAACGAAAAGATGCAGCAGTAGTAGTAGAACTAGAGATTTTGTTTCTGTTTGTTCGCAGTGATTGATCAGGAGCCGGAGTAGCCCTGAGTACAGTCCTGTAGGTTGGCCTTCTTCGGCTGATAATTCGGCCCCCACAGTCCTGAGAAGTTGCATAGACCAAAAACTATATAGTCTTTGCATAGACCGAGGATTCGACACGATTGTGAAGGAATGCATCGGGCGATTTAGAGGCACTCAGCTTTGCAGTTAAAAATTAAGCAGGTCGATACGTCCAACTATCATAAATTTGTAGGCGGGTCTCAAATCCTCGGTCTAAGTGACTTCTCAGGACTGTGTGCGGAAGGATCAGCGGAAGAAGGCCAAACTACAGGACTGTACTCAGGGCTAGAAGCCGGAGTTGATATGACCGCGTCGTCTTCAGTGTGCACTGTTTCCGTCGTGAAGGGATTATGCAAATTACGGAATAAGTCAATGTTATTGTTTGCGTCCAGACTTTTATCTCAAAAACAAAGTATGCCGTTATAAAAGTAGTTTTTCATATTTAAAAAAAAAGTATTCTAGATGTGTTTCAGTTTTAATTTTAATACAATTATGAGCCCAATAACTTTACAAAAGTAATAACTCTTCATTAACAAAAAAAGCAAAATTCACGAAAATAACTCTACCGCATCCTTAAAAGACCTTAGGAGGGGAGGGGGAGCATAAAACCAAAAAATAACTACAGAAAAGGCTGCAGGAAAGAGGGAAATCTATGCTACTAAAGATAGTAAATAAAAGCAAAGATGTGGAGTACTCGCTCAATAAACGCCCTTATAAGATAGGAAAAGAGGTTTTGAATCTAGGCGGTTTGAACTCTTTGAAAACTAAGTTGGATTTAAAATATCTTTCATATCTTATAGACCAGGAAAGCTTTACACCCGAAGCACAGTCTGTGCTTATGAAAACAAAAGAAACTTTGATTTTTGCTTAAATTTGTGTTGGATTTTGATATTTTACAGAGCAAAATATGCATATTTAAAATTTAAAAAAACAAAAAAAAACTATTTATTTTTCATCATTTATTTTAATTTATATATCAGCATTTTCCCAAATTTAACTTTTTTGATTTGCTGAACACAACCTGTCACTGCTCTTTGTACTAATTGCTGTGTTGTCTTTCCGTCTACTGTTATAATTGGATAAATCCAGTAAATATCTTATACAATGGTGCCTTCAAATAAAATAAAATGATATCAGCAGCACATGGACTTGGGATGTGTTTGAAACTGTATAATTGGGGTTCTAGCCGCATTGCATAATCTGTTAGTTATTTGGCAACTTTAACCTCAAAATATTTAGCCTATAACATTTTTTGCATCAACAAATTTATAGGCAATATAGGTAATAGTTATTATTAAGAACACATTTGTACGATTAACTTTTTTATCTTTTGTTATTTTTTAAAAATATATGCATGAGCGAGTGTGTGAATTCTGGAAAACATAGTGACCCCCCCATTCGCACAATCAAAAACAGGGTAACCCCCTACTGATCCACCGACCCCCCTAGGCCGAAGTAACTGACCAATCCCTTAGACTCGTGAATAAACAATCAGTGTTCTCCAATAATAATGCAGGAGGTGAGAGACGCCATTCATTATTAATTTCACCCCATCGCCAGATATGGATGGTCAAGATGGCCGCCAATACCTAATTTGCATATCGTTTTCATTGAACTTGAGTTGGTATTGTTCGCCTTTACAATTGCACTGGAGTGCCATGAATAAAACGAAAAACAGGCAAAATGTGTACTTGCTTTGTTTAATTCCACTTATGTTCACTCTGAAATAGACACGACTTTGTCATTCACACTCAAGAGAGACTGAATGGTGAAAACTGGACAGAAATGCTGAGATGCATAATTGTCAAGCAACAAAGAAATTCGTCTTTAAAAATGCATTTTTGTATGGCCTCTATTGCAGTGTTTCGCCATTTGTATATCTTGTATGTGTGTGATTTATGCATCAACTCGATATTGTATATATGTACGTTGGTTTGTACTATCCATAAACTTGTTTGGAACAGTGCAACTTGTTTTTAATTTTAGATTTATAAACAAATGTTCCCTTGTCAACAAATGAAAAAATGTACATGAGACACAGTACTTAAACCTTGTTTTATTTTTATATTATATATTATTAGGTGATAGCGAGGACCCAGCATCTGTTAGTGTTAATCCTACAGCTGATCTGAAAGAAGATCCTGATTAAAACACAATTTTGCTAACGTTGGACCAAGAGCATTTGGGTGAGTAACAAATCAGAAGTTAATAGTTTTCATATTTTGATGAATTATTTTTACTGGAAATATAGCCAGTTTAATGTTGCTAGCTGTGAAATAAATTATTAAAATGGGGATGGTCATAACTTTGGCTATTCCGCTTGACTCCATTTGTATCGTAGGCTACGACCGGTATTGTCATTGATGGT
The DNA here is from genome assembly GCF_978046115.1 of Saccoglossus kowalevskii. Classification (NCBI taxonomy): domain Eukaryota; kingdom Metazoa; phylum Hemichordata; class Enteropneusta; family Harrimaniidae; genus Saccoglossus; species Saccoglossus kowalevskii. The sequence goes on from NC_140644.1 coordinate 23,708,608, forward strand.
ACATGTTGGAACATTAACAAAATATTTATTGCTATGCTACCTAAGTGAAAAGTTCATATAATTACATCCTTATACGGGAAATACGTTGATTGACGCTCCATTATAAAAACATTCAAAGTTAATTTATACCCCTTTCTTTAAGGAACTCATGGGAATGACAGCCACTAGTTCATCACCACAGACTGCCAAAAACACCATTGCTACAGAAGGGAAGATCAGTGACATAACTTTCACTATTGCACCGTCTCAACCTACAACATCCACACATAGCACTTACAGCAACAACACCTATTGAATTAGAACATTCAACACTGTCCATACCCATGGAGATTCCAACGGCTCTCATGCCCACATAACAACCTACAGCATCTGTGCCCACAGAGCAACCTACAGCATCAGTGCCCACAGAGCAACCTACATCTGCATCTATGGAGCAGCTGACAACTTCAATTTCTACAAAGCAACCAACAGCTTCCACACAAAGTAGAAAATCATCAAGAAAACCAAAGAAGTCTGCCAAGCTTCAGCAAATAGAGAGAGAAGGTTAACAACGCAGACTTGTGCGAAAGCTTACGGAACTTAAAAGAAGTGGTGACATAGATGACTATATCAGTACATACAGGCCAAGAAAAAAAAGCAAGACTACAATCAGTTTCTGACCTTGCCAAACTGGAGTATAGCCACCCGGACATTTACAACAGACTCATAAAGTTGTATTTTGTGATGAAGACAATATTAATACTGTGATCTCTTTTCTGGCAACACATTTCCCTAATGTCACAAATATTCAAATGGCAGAGAATGTTATAGCTTTTATAATTGATGAATGTAATATTCCTGCAGACAGATATTAATTTTGTTGTGTATTTTTTTGTATATAACTAAATAAACTCAAGACGTCAGAAACATAAAAGTTGATTTGTGTTTTAAAAGAAAACGCTCTCCCAATATACCTCCATCTATAGTTTTGACTGCGGGTTTGACAGATTTTCAACATTGTAAGAAACTAACCCAAAAATGTGCTGTAGAAAATCAATATCTCCATATTTTCTTTCAATATAATTAATAAAGTCTGGAGAGTTGATTGCACATAATCAAAAATAAAATTATTATCTGGTTCTGCAATTTTGAAAAATCAGGATCATATGCTTGTTTTATATCACGCAGAAACCATGCCCAGCTGAGTCATGTCCAAGAACCGAGGAAATATATTACCATATCTAAGAAAACAAGTAACCTGTAGAATGCTGTGTGTGTAATATTTTTATATTGATTTTTGTTGCATTGATTTTTGTTGCATTTGCAGCAAATAGTTACCAAACAATGAGAAATGTATATAGGATTGAATATACTGGATTTATGGCTGCACATGCATAGTTCAAGCTAACCCGGTACAGTGGTGTGTGTACAAAGACGCGTTGGGTTGACAGATGTTTCCTACCACACAGTCCTGCTTACAACTTTAATAATTAATTAAAATTACCTTTCTGTGATCTTTGGATAGGGTGGTAGGGGCGTTGTATAATTTGTTTTCCTGAAGACACAGAATACACAGGAGAAAGGATGTTGGGCGGGGGGTATATCGTTGGATAGGAATCGGTGTCATATAATTTGTGACATAGATATTCACTAAAAAGCTTTCAGACATTATATGTGGACCTAAATTTCACTGTACTGTGTGAAGTCCGATAGAATATAGGGGAAATGGCATTTTCCCCGGAATTTATTTTTGGTGGAAAAGTGTTTTCAGTGAAGATGAAGTATTCAACAGTACTAGAGAGGGCTTTTCAGAATCAAGAGGTATATTTGAGTATGAAAATTATAGTTTACATTACTAGTTACATATACGAGTACAAGTACGATTAATGAAGAAACCATGAGTTTTAAATGTAACATTTTATTTGCAAGTAGAAAAATAAAAATGTTTTATAACTGTTAAAAATTTCAAAACACATGAATTATAAATAAAAAAATAAGATTGTAAACAACAGTGTTGGTATATTTAGGAAAACATGTTACATAATGTCATAATGGAACTTGTGCTTATTTAAAAACAAATAATGAATAAAAACATTATAAAATTGATGATCACATAAGTTTTCAAATAAAACATTCATATTAAGATTTCAATAACCTTGTGAAAAGAACTTTTTCTTAAAATTATCCTAAGGGAAAAAAAATAGTACAAAGCATTTTGAGTAGTAATTGGACAGTTTGATAAATGTTAGGTGCAACTTCAAGAAAAGTTTCTGGTCAAACTGGTTTTTCAAAAATGATGCAGTTTTGTTGTTGTTTAACAAATAACAAATAAGTACGTTCAATCACAGAAATAAATAGATCGTTGTATGCTCAGAATTTGTCAAGGATCTCATTTTACTTTTTAAAATCAACATAAACCATTTTTATTAGTGTTGATGATGACCAGAAACAATATTTTTGTGGTACCTTATATGACATCACAATGAAGACTTCAATAAGTCTATAGAGGGAATCTTAAATCATAAGATTTGTAGTGATGGCCAACCTAATATATAATTGTTGGCAAGTTACATAGCATACTAATAAATTTCAATAAATAAAATATAAACGATTTCTAGTAAAAGTAAAACTACTCCTTATATATATTCTATGGCAAGTTATGAAACCATAAGAGAAAACTTAATAAAACTGTGGATGGAATCTTTGTAAATTTTAAAATACAAAATATTTCTTGTAATGGTAAAACTAGGACAACCTGATAATTTGTTTGGCAAGTTACGAAACATAATAGAAGACATAAAACTGTGGATGGAATCTTCGTAAATTTTAAAATACAAAATATTTCTTGTAATGGTAAAACTAGGACAACCTGATAATTTTTTTTGGCAAGTTACGAAACATAATGGAAGATTTACGGAATGTCAGAAAACGCTAAAAATCTATAAAAACAGATTGTTGAAAAATTGGATAAAACTGATTATGCATGTTTGTAATACTGGTATTTTATGATGTAAATACTCGTTTGAACACTAATGCGTCAATTTTGAAAATTACAATGAAATTGTGCTGGTAGGGCATTCAATATGGCAGTTTCTAAGGTAGCCGGGGAGGTTAAAGCTATAGGCTGTCAACAATAACCTGACATCTGGTAAAAACAATGTGCAATTTTCCATCTTGCTTCCAGGCATACAAACAAGCATATCTGCCTTGGCATAGACTGAAGATGGATTTTCAGTTGTATACTCTCTTGAGCAGTTTGGACATTCATTTGCCTTCAGTTTTTTTGTTTTTACACATGAATTATTTGTAACAAGGGTATATCATCACACTATCCAAACCAATTGCACTGCACTGCACTGCATTCTTTCTTTTGGAATATCTTCTGTCATATCCGGATCAAGAGCATTTGTCGAAAGGTGAATTGAACTGCACTGCAAAGTGGCGTTTTGACTTTAAAAAGGAAAAGAAATAGCAAACTGCCGTTAATGAACTTGGAGTTAATATTTTCCCTGTGCCAGACAAATTGGGCTAAAAAGGGCATGGTCGGGGGAAAAATGGAACTGGCATTAATGAACTTCGAATTACGATTTTCATAATTCTCTCTTCACAGATCGTACTGTCAACGTTTCATTGGAACACATTTTTAATTTTCACCACTGGACAATGCATGACAGAATTAGGTTTTTGTCTTGATCCTACTGTGGAATTTATTCATTTTGGAGATATAACCAAGCTAAAATTACCATTGGGCAACACCTGCTAAAATCAGATATCCATTCCAGTGGTTAATTCATACGATCCTTTTAAAAACATGTATGGAATTCGGTATTCTAAACACTGCAGGTTTTGGAAGTGTATAGAGACGAAACCAGAGGTAAATGTTTTTCGGTTTATATAGTAACCTCTGTATTTTCATAATAGATAGATGAAAACAGTTAAATGTTGTTCCACAGTTTTTTTTAATTACTACAATTATATAGTATAAATCGGCAGGGATAGAAGAGGTTTCATGGGATCATTGTTTTTATTGACCAAAGATGCAGACCGGTCAAATTCATTTATGTCTGTAAATTAGTGGATGAAACTCGCACACAACTCTGACATGGCGGATAAAACATGTTGTTGAAAGTATTCTTGACGAATTGAATATAAATGTAAGAGTGGCAGTTGTCAAAGCATGTCACATCTTCATAGCCATATATACAACACAGATACAATCCATTGTTTACTTACATTAAATTTAATAGCGTCTGCCAACTTGAGTGGACATTTTGTAACCCACATTTTATGTGCAAGTTCTTTCATTTTCAATCCAAATGTGCATCATGATATAATGTGCAAATAAATTAGTTTTCAAATAAAGCATTTGTCTTTCTTTCTGGCATTAAACACACTGTGAGCTTTTCAATTTAAGGTGGGTGTGTAGGTCTGTTCAACAGAAATCTATAGAACTGTTGATATTTCAATGTAATTTGGTATACATATGCATTCTACAGACCCGGTTACGTTTTGGGCTAAATCTGTAAATTAGCTAATTTGCATATTGTTTGTTCATTAAATTGGGATTACCTCATGAACAACGCAACAGATTTTGATCAAATGTGATAAGGATGTACATTGATGTAATCTTTATGCCATGTTAGTATTGGGGGATTTGCATATATGTAAATTAGCTAATTTGGATAATGTGGCTCTTATGGTGTAATTTCATGAACCTGTTACTAAATGTTGCCCAGATTTTGTAATGTATTCTGGATAAATGACAGACCTGCTTATTTTCAACAATTAATACTGGTCCTGTAATTGTTCCAATACGCGGGAGCCCCTTCTAAGCTTTCTTCGATTATAATTGTGTAGCATATAGTAAATCCTGAGAATTGTGACAAATCAATATTATTATAGAAAACCAGCAACACATTATACCGTATTTATCCTGGTAAAAGCCTGGGGTCCTGAACGTTCAAATTGTCACTACAATGTGGAATGGGCCTTGAACACACAAGAGCATGTTTGCATTTTAGTAACATGGAATTGTCAGAAAAGACTCATGGTAAAGTAAAGTCATTGACAGCCCCATATAAGTTGTTTATTTACGTATCACTATGCATATTCCATTTGTATATACAATACAAATGTAGATACATGTGATTTTTTTTAATAAGACCTTTAGTGTTTTATAGATGTATTAAGTGGTTCACCAATCAAAATAACATTTAAAGTTTTAACTACTTGAATCTGATTCATGATACATGCTAGAACTGAAATTGTATTTCACATCATTTTAGTGTATTCATGGTAAAAATAGTGTTTACCTCAATGGTGTATTTCCAGTCAAGTGTGTATTGGCTACAATTGTATAAAATGCCTTGTTTATACTGAGTCATGACATGTGCTGTTGGTAAATGATGTCAACAGAAGGGATATGGTAATGTACAATATAACGAAAAATGGTAAAAACGGAACAATTGGTCAGAATGAAAACATTGTATTTTTTTATGTACAAAACTCAATACTGTGAATTGTCACACGCAACGTAATATTACCGCAATTGGTATAGTACAGGTGTGATGGTTCAAATACCAAAATGGCAACAGTAACAGAAAAACTTCCCTGGCGGCGATGATAAAACACGAACACGAAGCCAACAGATGAGGTTTCAACTGGTACTGGTATTATTATACTCTGCAAACATCAAGTACAATAACGCGGTAAAACTCCACTACTCCAATAACGAGATACTTAAACTCCAATACAATTCAACGAGATCTCCGATCTGAACTCAGTGCTGAACAACTCCCCTATATATACCCCCACTGTCTATAAATAGACCATTATATCAGCATACATAATGAGTCTGGAATTTACTATAAATTTCTAGAATGTTCCATTATCCTTCTATTGCCTCCTACAGTGTTCTATTACCTATTCAACCAGTTTCTAAACAAAATCTAGAATATTCCACCCAGACACAGTACGGTTCTAGAACATTCTCAGTGACACGGGAGTGGTAAATAAGTCGTATGCGACATGAATTAAATTCCTATTGATAATAACTATACACGCATAGATTAGTAAGCACATATTGCATGGTCATGAGGGCACTAGTTTGAATCTACCCCCGAGTCAAGTAATAACAGGTATGGTACCCCACAACTCTGACGGCAGCCAGCCAGGTCGTAGAAGTAGTAGTTCCTATCAATTATCGTTGCACAACACATTTAATTTGTCCTATAAGAATACGTGAAAAGTTGTCCAGTATCAGCAATTATTTATGCACATAACTAAGGAGTCCAGTATCTCATGCAGATGATTGACAAGACTGAGATTCCTGGTAATATGAAAACAATTCAGTAAACACCAGCATGACAGTGGTTTAACGCCCCCAAATTGTGATAGCAACCACACTGAAAACAGTGGCTCATGTAATGTAATGTAGTGTCAATGTTCTCTTTTACTGCTATATTTATGTCTTGACCATATTCATTATTCTCTGCACTGAGATAAACATTTCATCTAATTGTTCATATATATCCCCCGGAAGTTCAACTCTAATGGCTGGAATTTGAAGATGATAGTCTTCTTCCTCTGGGACTGGTGCATGTGGGTCAATTCCCGTTGTAGCATAATCAAGAGTTACCACTTTCATTGTATCCTGTACTGCACGTTCATCACTCCGTTGACCCAAATGGACTCCATCCTCTTTCTGTTCGTAGACCATGCATATTGTACGCTGCTGCGAACTCATCTAGTGAACGGTTAATTCCATTTACATAAACATAGTGCAAACAAGAGGTCAGACTCACTGTTTACATCCAAGAGACTTTGGTTTTCTAATTATATTGAAATTCAAGCCATGTTCCATGCTTTCCCCATATAGTAAATATTGTTGACTTAATTGCATTTATCTTTTTATCACTTTTATGCAAGCTGACTGTGTTTATGACCATGGGAAGGCATTGGATAGAAGCAATTCTGACAGAACTACCCAGTATTTGATAGGATCTCATGATGTGCAAATTTTTACATTATCATGTGTCTTGTAATACAGCATTTCACCTTTGAAAAAGGAATCTTAGACAGGTACCAGGCTACATAAAAGCATTCTATGTTACCTACTGCAATATTGATTTGCCCGGAGTGGACACAGGCAAATTGACTGCCCCAATATTTCTGAGACTTGTAAAGACAATTATTTTAACTAGTACATCTGTGTGCATTTGACCAGTCATACATAATAACTAGTGAAAGACTTATTATTTTGTCCAAGGCATTTTTAATACAAGTTTATGAAAAAAGCCTATTAGTAATAACAAAAACACCAGGAAATAACAGAAATGCCTCAAATATTACTAAAAAGCAATATATAAATAAAACAGGGACATATAAAAAGTGATTTCTACGTCTGAACAATAATGAGAATGTCAAAGCCATTTAATCAATATAATGTCATCACTGGTTTAAACAAAATGAAATATCAACCTAAACTATTTTATTGAAGATGAGTACAAAGATTTTTATACATGAACAAAACAAAAATACATCCACAAAACTAACTGATTTGCATCAGTAACCACTATGTCCGATGTTTTTGCAAAATCTGCTCTGGCATGTTTGGAAAATTGTTAAAACTTTGTGATTTAATTATGTTTAAAAATGTATGCCAGATTGTTAAATTTCATCAACATTTTGAAAGAACTGAATGTATCATGCAACCTATTGTGTCTTACTTTAGTTTTAAAAATAGTAAAAGTCTGTAAAAATGTATCTGAAAATTTGTAAAAAAAAAAAATGAATAAATAGCCACCAGTCGGATATTTTCAATCAAGTAGCCAGAGGTGACAAAATAACATGCAACTTATGACAGAATTGATCAAACATATCGAGAAAAAACAATTGCCTGAACAGACGATATGCATGCACGCACACACACATGTACACTTCTTACTGTCGTTTTAATGACACACATTGAGATTAACTTTTAATATAGTTATCATATGAACTCAATTAAAATGTGTTTGTAAATAGGGTTGCTTTTTAATTGAAGTTTAATTAAACTCAATTACAATGCAATACAACATAAACTTAATTAAAAAGCAATTCTAATTAAATATCCCGTGACTGAACATAGAAATGTTTGCGAAGCTTAGGTTTAGTAATGGGGGAAGGTATGGTACAATTATATTAATATAAATTTGATTAAATATTGAATATTATTACATTATGAAAATAGTCAGGGTCGTCACAACATTAGTACCACACACATACACACAACCCAAAACATCAATTCTGACAGTCAAACAATGAATAACTTTATTCATGGTGATGACATGGTTTTGTTCATAAAAAATAACATTACCATAAAGTTAATTACTGATTGTTTTTCTTTTAACATCAAGAGATCATTAAAGATTCAAACAAAGTGAGATCAAACCATATTAAGGGAGCAAATCATTGTAAATCAGGCATTGTAACTAAATTTAGTCTCGAAAAGGCATTCTTTTCATTTGATGTTGATTAATCAAATTACCTCGTTTGGTTTGTGTGAATTGTTTCCCATTATGTCGCCACCTTTGACAAAATCAGACTAGGTAAGCTGTTCAAAGAAAGACAGAAACTATAAATTATGTGCATCAAAGTATCATAAATGTAATGCAGCAATCTTTGGAAATTTCACAGGAATCCATTCACAGCATGAGAACTGTTCCTGGAAATGAGGTGTATAAATAAACAAAGGTAAGTGAGGCATCTGGAATAATGCAAATTAAACTGCAGTAAGAGTCCTTGTTCTGAAAAGGAAATATTTATATGGAAATAAAAAAAATAAGAGATGTTGCATTCAGTGTCATGGGGATTCATTTGCAGGTCTTGTTGTGGATAGGTGTACAAATTGCATAAAATTGTTCTAGGATTTATTTGTTGATTTGTTCTGTGCTGTAAAATTATAAATTTATGTGAATACAAATTTGCACAGAATTGATTTCATTTAATACAGAAATACCAGGGGTAAGTGAATTTGTTTTCAAAGGCTTAAAAGCTGAAGAAATAAAAAATTGTGTACATTAACAAACATCTTTTGGTAGTCATAAAAAGTAAAAAAAAAAAATTAGTCATTCTTTGTTAATAGATTTGTCATACAAATCCAACATACGGTCCACTCTTCTCATTTTATCCTTGTGATGTTCCTCCATCAAATTAAATAACCTTTTGCTTTTGGCTTCCGTATTGGTAATTGCAGCTAACATTTTGTCTTGTGTGGATATTCTGTCTAATTTAGATTTATATTTTTTAGGGGCAGTTATTGTTGTACGCGTATTTCCATTTATATTTTCGTTTGGTATTAAGGATATATCCGCATTAACACTAGTTGGCGCTATTGAATCAAAAGTGTGTTTGGGCGTTTTACGGTCAGCTCCAGTTTTTTTGTTGTTATCGATTACTTCCATGTAATTTTTTTTAAAAATTTTTCCCATTTATCCCTTGCTTGTGTCATTGAGACCATGATCTCATGTTTTGCCATATCAGAAATTATTTCATGCCATAATTTTTCATGTCTTACAGACGCTTTAAATTTATCTTCCTTCCCTGATCTCAATGACACAATCAGTTTTTCTTCTGGCTCTGTCCAAATATGATTTTCAGTTGGTGTTGCTGGCATTGGTGGTGGTGGTGTTGCTGCAACAGATGGAACTTGTGTTGGTGGCGGTGTTAAATCTTCACCTGATGTAGCTTATAGCTGACTGACTACAGCCTGTTTCACGCTTTCATCTGTTAAATATTTTGAAATATGAAATAAAGTTAATTTATTTTTGTATATAAGCCATTATTATACATCCGACAACAGAAACAATATAAAACTTTTTCTTTATTTTAACTTAGGACACAGAAAAAATGTAGCACATACCAGGTAATTGAAATAAAATCTTGACATCGACACAAATGCCTCTGCTGTTATTTCAGACTTTTTATGTCTCACTAAATTAGCTCTTTACATTAGCACCCAACTTATAAACAATCAAGTTTTTAGAAAATCCAAATGAAGTGCTGGTCGACAATCTTTGATTGGATTGTGACACAGACCAAATTTCATTGATGAGCGGAATAAAAGGTAGAGTTGAGTAGAGTCGAGAACAAGGTGGAGTGGAGTAAATGGTAGAATACAGTGGAGAAGAGCAGAGTGGAGCAGAGAAAACTAATCTAAACTAGAGAATGGATTAGAGTACAGTACTAGACAGATAAATTGTCCAACCCAAAAAGATATACTCACCTCAAATCATGGATCTTACATATTTACTTGTTACCAAAACTTAAATTGATACATAATCAAGTATAAGTGTGTTTTTTTATGAAATAATTGAAATATTACATGTGGACATGAAACAATAAATGAGTCTGATATCTCGTGCATACTATTAACATCCCAATAGCTGCACACTTAGTGGTCTGATCCGTACATTCACTGTACGCAAACGTGTCAAGCAACTGTGTGTGTATAACGGTTTGGCGATCCACATGCAATTTGTGTTCGAGGATGTTTATATGGACACCTGTGTAAATCCGTCTCCCGTATTATTGTATCCATTGCGTACTGCAAAAGGAGCCTATAAACAACATGTATAATAAGCGCAACAATACGAATCACCGAGCACAACTCACTGACAAGGAGAAAATAGTGATACAACGTACAGTACGTAAATTTATTCTATGTACAAACAGGCATACATGACGCAGTACTTATCACAATGGAAAGCCGATTTATGTGCACTAACATGCTCAGTACAACCATGTTACAACATTAGTATAGGAAATCCCTGCCCATCCGCACGCCCGAGACGGATAACTTTCGAATCGGGCTAGTTAAAATTTCCCTGTCCGGTGGTCGGGTAACATTTTACCACATTCTTCCGCCGAAATTAAAATAAAAACAAGTGATTAGCTAAAACAACGATAACAAATACCATTGCCGTCGCACATCGCGACTTGCCGACACGCATTCTCAATCCACATCGAGGAATCCATTGATCTATTAACATAATAATAGATACGTGACCTCGGGTCAGGTCTTATCTCCCATGGTGCAGTGAGACTACTGGTGACCCCTGACCAGTTCTATCGTTGTGTAGTTGTTTACAAAGTTCTCGTTTCGCGCACGTCATGTACTACGGTGTGTACTGGTATAGTTTTTGGTGGGATAGACCCCCCAACAAAGAAACAGAAGTTAAGCACCGATCGAATTGCGGCAAATAAGGAGTATGATCATTCAAAACGACGTATACTGGAAGACTGAGTTCAAGGAATGGCTCGTCACCGATGACACAGGCAATCATTACTAGTACGGTGTATTGCCGTATATGCCTGGCTATTATCAAACTTTTGAAAGTTACCAGCCCCGATGCCTGGTGTATGTAATCCGAACAAATTTCCTATACAGGCAACATTTGAATTGTGCCCAACACTATATAAAGAATACGAGTCATACGTTTATGGTGTATTTAATCTAATCGCTCAGACCGTAAAGACGAAGAACAATATTATTTAATGTCTAATAAACTTACCTGTCTCTTACGTTCACTTCGTTTGACATCTTGTAGTTTTCTTTTTTTTTAAATTGCACAAAATCTAAATAATGTCGAGTATGTAATATTACACCAAACTGAATGTACATATAATCATCGAATAAAGGATAATTTGATTTGTTTACCATATTACGTCATTAATCTTAACCAATAGGGGGGTCGCAATGGTTGTTAATTATTATTTTTTAAATAATAATCTCGCGAATTGATCATACAGCAGACGACTATAGTAAACTTTCGGCGGTTCACACGACAATCAGACAAAAATGGAAATGATCATCGAAAAAAGGATAATTTGATTGGTTAACCGCGTTACGTCATAAATCATGTGACCCCCTATTGGTCAAATATTTTAAAAAAATAATAATCTCGTGATTTGAACACACAGAAGACGACTGATGTACACTTTCTGCGGTTCACGCAACAACTTGTTCATACAGTTTATATTCACAAAAACACACAGCAAGGTAAGTTTGACTTATTAATGCGTTGGAAATACACACACAGAAACTATTTAAACACCATATGTATTAACATACGAATGTGTGAATATATTGTTTTCGAGTGCATATTGATCTTGGGGAAAAAACAATATTCAATATTATTACTGTGTGACGCGTAACAAATGTATTTATAAAAAAAAAACGATTTCCTTTCATCACCTGAAATAATAGGAGGATAGTATTCATGATATCAATGACAATAAACGTTAAATATATAAGCGTTTTTTTTTTACTAACATTGTACATGACTCAAATTATTTGAAAATGTATATTTACAATACAATACGTCGATGTTTGATACAACATAATTTCGTTTTCAGTGTCAAAATACACAAACATAAAATGCTTGGTTAATTAAAAATAAAAAAATACCCCGGAAATTACCAAAAATCTGCAATGAGATGCTAATTTTAAACACCGCGGAAAACTCGTGCACTCTGCGATGTCATCTTGGTTAACTTAATCGGAAACCCCCTCTTCAGCTAGCATGCACCGGTAGCGATATCGCAAACTACGTTGTATGGCCGTGATCGGCGACCTCTGGTACTAAGTAACTCTATGAATGAGGTATTTCCAGAGGTCAGGGTTCGTTAAATTTGCATCGACCTGTCTCGTCTGTAGTTGAATGAAACCTGCCTCGATTTACAATAGTTCCCCTTCCAATGTGACTTCATTTCGAATTTGTTTCACCGGCATTTGGGTGATTGAGTAGTAAAAACTGCGAATAGCCGTTGTGTAGTAAAATATTAGGGCCCATTTCTGTTTGAGGGAAGGTAAATTTAGACTCAACCCACCCAATGGCGATCGCTATGTTTATATAACTGTATGAATATGTCATCGGCTTTACATAATACATTGTGTCCCTCCCTCAATGGAATTGATAACACGACGCCATGACAGTTTTCACGCAATATTGAGACTTCGCCGACGATTTTTCGGCAGTTTCCCTCGAATTGTAAATATTTTTATTTTATTTTTTTACCTGACGATTTGACATCAGCAAATTACGGTGTATGGTGTATTTCGATGAGTTTCTGTTACACATACATATGAAGCGAATGATTCGTTTTAAAACTTTTTTTACAAAATGGCGATTATCTCAGTTTCATTTTTTACTCAAAATTTCAACTTTAAAACTATTTAACTTCTAGACGGGTCATTTGCAGGGGTCATTATTCAGGTCTATCCTAAGTAAATGGCTTCGTATGGTTTCACTGTCTTCACTGGAACAGAAACAATAGAGCGGCCAATTAGCGGCTCAATTCCTTTGATACTTTATATATACCTTTGGAGGACCAATCTCGGATTTGGTCATTTGGTGATATCTTCAGTCCTCATTTTTTACCATATTTTGTACAAATTCATATTTTCGTTATTAAAATAAAATATATAATAGATTAGTTGAAATATACGCATTCATAATAATGTTATTATATTTATTGTGTAGGTATAAGTGAAGGAAATGCTAAGAAAAAATACATTGCCATGTGAACCTTCCATGGAAAAAAAAGCAAAGACAGTGGAGAGGAGCAGTGAGACAAAAAAGTAAATTACTAATATATCAAATATTATTATACATAGTCCAACAATATTTTCAATTAGGCTGGCCTCAACACACGCTATACTGATATATTTTTTTTTAGTCCGAATTTTCCAGGATATCGTTTGCACTTTTATATTCCTTGTTGACTGGATGCGACTTTTGCGACCCAATGTTTATCCAGTTCATAAAGTATTTTATCATACACCTTATAGGTATAATTACAATTTTACGACGGCATGACCTCAAACACACGATGTAATTTAGAATGACGCGTTTTGTTTTTATTGATGAAAGCTGGACGCGCTGGGCCAGGAAATTGTTGCCCTGATATGAGGGCGCGCTTCCCACGGCGTTACGAATCCGGGCTAATGTGATGAGGTGTATAGTAATCGTTTTTAAGCTTGCCCATATTGACCTTAGTTCCAAAAACCGGAAAGTGGGACAGATTTTGAATCATTGAAATACGGCATGTATACACTCACAACCCCTCATCAAGTGAAGAACTGTGATACACTGTATTAATAACGAGGAGATAACCATAGAGGGCGTAGGCGTAGTTTTGGACAGTTCGCGTCAATGCAAAAGATTTTACAAATTCGTTTTTAATATTAATTATCATATCACAATAAAATTTCAGTGGCCAGTATAATTAATGCAATATCTTCATTTAGCAAATATATGCTTCATAAGTATTTCCCTAACTTTTATGAATTATAATGTATCCAAATTATTATTTCAGATGATCAACGAAAGAAATAATCAAAGCCTGTCTTTGAGTGATTTGACATCGAACGTACTTAAATTAGTAATTCCCCAGCCAGTAACACAAGAAGTTTTCGAAGACGCTAAAAGGCTAGCTATATTTATGGTAGATTCACTCACAGTCAGGTGGCGCACAAGTTATAATAATTTACTAAATGGGGACCGCCATTTTGAATGCGGCATGGAACTAAAATAAAAGACATTATTTTTTTTTCATGCCGTATTCAAGAAGGCGGCCTCCATGTATTAAATATTGCCTTTATTTTATTATAACTTGTGCGCCAGCTGACTGTGGGTTCACTGGTATTTTATTACACACTAAATCCACATTTCATTTAATTTTATGTTCATGATATGTTCGTGTTAGGCTCAGGTTACTAATATAAAAAAAAAAAACTTACTCATAGGGATAATTATTTTTACCCAAAGTAGAGCAGAATATTCTGAAATGTATGACACTTTAGTAACAGTTAAATAATAACACATGTTTGTTAGGGTATCTAGTAGACATCCACCATGCACAATCGCATCTGCCATGATACATCACTCACACTCACTCTCTCCCAAAAAAACAACACTATTCGAAGTATGCAATATTATTTTTTTTGTATTATAACAAGTTTCACATTACTCAATAGCAGACATACATTGTTTGCTGAAAAGAAAGCGAAATACACACAGTAAATGTTAATTTCGATGGATACTCTTTATAGTAACCGTGTTTAGGGCAATGTGAATCAATCAGTCAATTTATAGAGTATAACATTTTCTGAATGAATTGAGGAATTCTTAAATGCCATTAGTTTAACAACTTGCCATATAAAAATGTCAGAGTGTTGTGGAAGTAACTGAAATTACTTTCTCACAAACGTACCACATCTTATATTCACAAGTCACACAGCTTAGAGCGTTTTCGGTTAGCATCGGCGTTGAACATCCCGCAGCAATCCCGGCTGCGACGTTTCAGTGGCGGCTTTGCCGTAAATTTTTTCTTCATATAAAGCAACCTCTTAAAACCTTGAAAGCAACAGCGGCCGGGGCAGCACCAGTGTAGCTAACGACAATTTGTTATGCGTAGTATGGTAATCGTTGCGCAGTAGTTTTCAGTGATTACATCCATGTGATATACCCATGTAATATCCACTTTGCGGGCAATATACTGTGTAACATCCATTTTTAATCAGTGTCATGTGACCGAATCTCAACCAAACACAACATGCGTACCATCAGTGAGATGTGATAAATTATCATAGCCTGTGGAAATAGACGAAATCTATTATTGTCTGTCATTATTGATTGTTGTCGTCATTTTGAACATTACGCTGGTAAATAATTATTATTATTTGAAACTAAAAACTATGGTGAAACAATCAAATTCCTGAAATATTCAAATTCGAGACTTCCCATGAGAGGACTATTGCGTAATGATTAAAGATACACAATAATTTGAACTCCTGTGCACTGAAGATATTGGAGGCATTAAGTACAAATACTATAATATTAAAAACACATTTCCAATACACAAAGGAAATATTTGGTTTATTGCATGCAACATCATTGAAATATGTCTCATTTTGTCCATTGTTCTTATATTACATTACAGTTATGCATATTAAGAAACACATGAAATTAATTAATATGCATGGATTTCAACCCTGAAGTAATCAGATTTGTGGATTATTTAAAAGCACCTATGTCTGTGGAGCGCCTATAAATTAGGTAATTAGTAAGTACAAAATGTAACCCTAAGCTGAACATGTAAATGGATTATCCCTAAGTATCTACATGTGTATGTACCAAGTTTTATTGAAATCTGTTTAGTGGTTCTTGAGAATAGGTGAAATGCTTAAAATTTGCTAATTATTATGCATTATCATTATTACCATCAGCATTATCTCAGAGCATCCATGTACCAAATTTCATTGAAATCTAGTTAATTAATATTAAAATTATGCACAGAATTTTAAACAAAACTAGTCAAAATCTGATAATTAGTTCTTGAGATATTAGTGGAACACACATACTAACCGCAAAGACTTGTTTTATATGTGCTTCACACATGGAAGTCAACAATAATATAGTACAGAAATTACAGATGTAGATTACAGATTATATTACTACATGTACATACTAATAATTAAACTGGTAATCAAGGACTATTGTTAAGAGAAATCTGTCATGTGAATAAACATTATAATTATCGTCATGAATTAATACTTTCTTCTCATTAAACACCAAGTGTCTCTCTATAACCTGTTTTGCAAATCCGGAAACAATCTTGCATGTTGTTCCTTCACAGTAGTGAACAAAGCTTTCTGCCTGCAGTGTAGATTTAAATGGAATAAAAACTTGATAATTCGACAACTCGTATGGTCTACAATGGTATTCAGTTATGCTGGTGGTATTTGCATTTTCTTCTTATTGATTTCGAATCATCCAGTCACTAATTGATGGATATATTTCATGCTCTGAATTATTCATGATTCGCAGTGCTGCAACAAATTTGGCATACTTTATTTGCAATGTATAAATACATAGTAATTTGTGTTAAATTGTTGCTCTGAATATATGAAAATACAGATTGTAGACCAGATTTGATCACTGTAGATGGATACATATTTACTTTTATTCTAAAAGAATCGATGTTAAAGGGATATTCACTGACTTTTTGAGGAAACAATACATACTACTATGAATGAAATGTATACATATACATTCAAGCTGTATTTTCAAACATGGGGTCAACAAATGTTCATATAACAAGTTGCATGCTGTTGATGACACTGTTCAATATACATTGATGAAAATGTACAAGGGTTGACATTTGTGGTAAATGAAAGTTGCAACTTGTTGACTTTGGTATCATGGCTTTTAGTTATATTTCTAAACACTGCAATCCTGGCATCTATTTACTGTTTTACATTCAAATTCACTGAAGGTTCTTGTGTTTTGCCAATTGCTACTAGAAGTTGGGTATCAAATAAATAATGCTTGTGGGAGAACCTGGGCCTTTAACTTCTGCATTGTTTAAAGAAAATGCCAATATTTGTGAATTCGGAGAATTGTGCCAGTATGAAACAGTTTTCTGAAAGATTTTTATCAGATCAGATGAAATGATACACAAGCAAGTTTTGCTTTCAAATTCACTAAATGTCTGAGAGTTTGATTTCGTATCGATATTTTGTGTGAGATGCAAACATGTTTACAATGGCAAGTGAGCTTATCTCATGGAAACCATCATTAAATATGCAAATGAAATATGAACTTAATTAACGTAATTATTTACCTCTCCATGATCATTATATGAAAAAGAATATCCTTGATTCAACAATTCCATATCACAAGACACTGACTTAAAATTCTTTACTTTTCAGTGATTCCACATTTCCGGGCAAGTAATCTTGGATGTTCTGCAAAAACATCCCACTTTTGGATGGCACTTTCCAATAAGAACTGGTCACTTTCTTTTTTAAGACACTGATAGTGGCCTTGTATTCATGCTGTTCTGGTGGTGGGTGTGAAAAACAATGTTAGAAGGCGTGTCGTTTCATAACACCAACAGTTAAGCTGGTATATGTTTACTGGAGACATGTAATTGAGTTTGGTTACAAAAAATGCATAAATATGAGAAACTTCAAATATAAATATCAAGTTTGTGATCATAACTACTTTGGAAATTTAGAATCAATGTAATAAATCTGATTTTCGATAATACTAGATTCACTCTCAATTACTGACTATACACTACAAATTCATTCAAAAACATTTTACCTGGTCACACGAGTTACCTTGTTTCATTAATTTGGATATCCAATTTTATTGCATATATTATGTAGGTAAAAGCAATAAACGACTTGCAGTATTCTTGCTTTTTGGGCCAAATTACTATCGGCATAAATAACATTACCCCTAAATGTAATTGGACTGTGTCGTTAACAACGAGTAAATGAGTAAACAACAATAGAAATGAACTGTGTGTCATGACTTACTTTGTTAATGTATTACTTACTTTCCATTAGATCCACATTTGCCGCCTAACAATAACATTCGCAAATCTTCATATTTTGCAAAAGATGTACTGATATCCGTGGTGGGAGCCTCTCTATTGCTATATAGATAAGCTAATCACACACTCCCATTCCATGATTCATACCTTTAAAAGATAAGCTTGTATTAAAAATGATGCATATTTGAATGCGTGTACAATTTGTATTAGCTAAAAAAAACAGCATCAATGCACCATTTGTTTCAAAATCCAGAAAAAATATCAAGTTTAGTCTAAAATCATTGTTGAAAAAATTCAGTTTCACCCAACTACTCGTATTCTTTACCTTTCTGTACAGTAATTCAGTGGAGAAGTTCTTCAATATCAACTGCCAGATGTAACTTCACTAGCTATCAAATACACAAGCCTTTCCATCAGCGATCATACATCCGCAATATGATGTTTGTAAATTGCTGGTGAGTAGGCAATTCTTGTAACCTATAAAAACAGATATTTAAGATTAGATAGCAAATTGCTACAACAAATCAGTGAATAAATAAACATTACCAACCAAAGACTGGAACAAGCCATTGTTCCCCAGCATGAACCTGAGAGCAGAACTTGTTCTAATAAAGTGGTATACAATACTGACACTCGGAAAAAAATGCTTCAATGTGGATACCACCCCCCTCATGAAAAACAAAATGTCTTACAGTTGAATGTGCCCCCACATTAAGAACCATAGCCACACAGCAAGTGGCACATTTTTGCATACATAGCACTTTAAACTTTTCATGTTTGCCTGCAAGCATTGTGCATACACCATTAATAGGGCAAATAATTATGATTCAAGTGATTTTATTTAGTGTGATTTTTAAACACAAACACATTACATGTACACAACAGCTGGGCAACAAAGTATTGGAACAGCCAATTGGAAACATTTCTGGCAGCTTAGCAAAAGACTTTCCGTTTTAACTTTAGTGTTCACCACCCCATAAATTCTCAACTGTACCTTCTGCAGAATGAATCAGTCACACACGTGCAAACAGAATTAGAGTAGTATGCTAAGCAGCAATTAATGTTGCCAATTGGCTGGTCCAATACTTCGTAGCCCAGCTGTAACAGAAGACTAAATACACAGATAATAACATTTGCTAAAATGACATGCAACTAATTAAAATGTTTTACAGTATTTGTGAAAAACAGCAAAGGTCGTGGTTGGAATTTTTATTTAACGGTTTTAACCCTTTCAACACAATTTTCCTGTGAAAATTTACAACAAAATTTGTCTACATTTTTGTTATTTTTCACATTATTTTGGACCAATACAGAATAGAATTGTTATATACTGGTCTTAACACAATTTTGTGAAATGATCTCACACAAAACTATTTTTTATAAAGTGACAATAGATTAAAAATGTATTGTCTTGTAATTCTGTTAACACATTTTTTTGAGGAGAAATGAAAAATTTGTAACTCCTGGAAACACCCATTTAAAAAAGTAAGTTCTTAGCAACTTCACAATACATACAAAACTGCAAAATATTCACTGTTATCACAATGTGTTTTTGCCAAATTTAGCTGTGTTATACATTTTTTCATTAGTTTGTAATTTTTATATACATCTTTACATACATCTTTTTCGTAAACATGACGGTTTAAAAAAGGAAGTGACTGCATAATCCCAGAATTACTTTTTTTGGTGGTGGTGGTGGTGGTGGTGGTCGTTTATCCTAGGCATATACATTGATACCTGGACCATACTGTGCACATGTAGGATTGTTCTGTCCATTTTTGCCCCTCTGTTGACAAAATATATTTTCTACAAGATTACTGTTGCATCTTGCTGCAACTACACCACTACCTGGGTGTCTGTTCATTGATACTTTACAGATTTCACGAAATCCTATTATCATAGAATAGATATCAAATTTTGCGTTGTCTGAGAGTAATGTCTTATTTCTCTCAGGTATTCTGAGATCAGTTAGTTCATTAACCTAATGCTCCCATTCAAGAAAGTACTCCAGACTACTTTCATTTTCAGCTAAACGCAGATCATTCATTGAACATACTGTGAACTTTAATCCTAATATCACCGATGTACAGAAATTCGCATTAACAAGGTATCTGCTATGTATTAGCCAAGGCCAACTCGGACAGTGCGGAAGGGGCGTGTAGTTTCACCTCCATCAGTCTGTCGTTTGATGGCATTAAATACAATCCCATAGTACTTAAACTTTCCCCTATAAAATTGTATGAAAGTCAATATTTCATATATTTTCAAAATGTCTAATTACATAGATAATTGACAATGAAAGAGTCTGTATTTGCAGAAAATTTGTTAAAGACATGGTATGTGTAGGTGGTTCATTACTATGTTTTCAATTGACAGTGTAATCAAAAATCTTATCCCAACAAAAATGGTAGAAAATATTTATTATTCCATGAGACAATGCTGCAATATTTTCACTGTATTTTCTTCTTTTCACTGTAATTCACAGAGATCATTGGATACTAGTCATAGTAAACATTAAGACAAACTACAGAATGAAAAAGTAAGTTGCACAATTTTTTTTAGCTCCGCTGTCATAGAAGATGAGGACACCCTTTTTTTTTACCTTGGTCCTCAGGCTTTTTGGACAGACCTGATTTATTTATTTATTTCACCAGTTACATAGGAAATGAAATAAATACTAATGTACAGAAATGCATATATAAACAAAATATTGCTTTGTAGGAATGCAACTGGTGAGGGGCACGGAAATAGTTCGGTATTGAACTAGTCTAGTCCATGTCCCCGCCTAGCGGAGATACATGAATGATGAAAATACATTTTTTCCCAATATCTTTTATGTCCTCGGACCGTGTATGACTTTACCTTTCGAGAGGAGGATAGTAAAAAAATTAATATTTTTTTGGTAAATGAATATTTATTTGGAGAAAAAAATGTCCATTACCTTGCCATAACAAGGCTTTCATTGATTTTACTTTCACTGGAGTCAATGTATTTTAAGCTTTCCAAGCCTCCAGAATTATGAAATTTGGGTTTTCAGATAAACTATTGATTCATTCGTTTCATCATTACAACAAATAGCAGGATATTGGGGTTCAGTTTCTTTTGAAAGCTGGTGGCACTGCACAAAAATAGGTGGACTCGGGCCAATGGGTTAGCGTGAGATATTTTCGAAGAGATGTGTTGTCAATAACTTTTTCTGATTGCGTTCTCTTGGTACCAAAATGCTTGTACAGTTGGATCATTATTAGCACCACCACGATGTCTGTGATTACTAAAATGTGCCTTCAATGGGTGTTGACAAAGTTTCTCACTCAAAAAATATTGCACTCCATGATTTAAAAGATACTTTGTTGTTTCCACAAATGATTTAACTGAAAAATATGAAACATGAAATCAAATTATGCCAGATTAGTATCAGATTCAATTGTGGAAATGGCAAATACAGGACCGTGAGCAACAAAGCCGGTCAACAGAGCCCTTTGAATGTTTGCAGCCAGTTAGTTAAAATATAATGTGCCTTAACAAAGAATGTAGAGAAGAATTTGACAATTTATGATGAAACTGGTCACTATGGACCTTTTCTTATTGAAGCTGTTACAATATTAGAAACCTAACACACAAAACATAATGTTACTGTAGGCATACTTGTAATCTTTAAACCCTCTATGGTTTGTCTGCTTATAAACATAGCACTTCTGAGGTTTGGTAAAATTTCAAGGCTGTTGGGAAATCCTTCCAACTAGCGAAATAATTTAAGAAATCGTGCTCAGGTCACTATAAAAAAGCATGAACAAATTTTATTTATAATTATTTGTTGAAAAAAACAAGCAGATGAATGTCACCAATCCTGTTTCTGGTTTTTCATCAACTACTGGATAACGTAACTGTGAAACAGACAAAATGTTGGGAGGTGTGATTATTTTTTTTTTATTTATTTATTTATAAATTATGTTTTTCATTAATGATGACGGCATAAAGTTGAGTTCGTTCAGTCATAATGAAATTTAAATCTCACCTTAAGTCTTGGGTTATTTATATTTCTATATGCAAGATTGTTTTTTTTTTCTTAGATATTCTTCTTTGCATCTAACGTTCAAACAAAAAAATTGTACATATATCGCACAAATTTGGCAGTCTCTCTAGTATCAGGTGGTCCATGTGTCTCTATGGCATTGGCCACAGTTTTACTCAGCACCCGTGAAAAGTAGAAGGTTCAAATAGTAAATACTGTTAGTTAAAGTTATGACTTTAATATCTATATTTTTTATCAGAAGGGCACCTGCCTGCATAAATATTAAATTAGTCTGCACATGGTGGTTCGTATTTTGTGCATGAAAAATGCAAGTGCACTTCAACATATTTTCATTCACCTAGCTTTCACATATGTAACAGGTGTCCTGGTCTCACAACGAGCTTGGGTTCCGTCATTGATGAAGAATTTTTATCAAATTTTGCAAATGATCATACAAACACTGGCAAATGTTGGAATTTCCAACATAAACATACCCGAGCAGCATGATTAACTCTCATAATTGAGAATGATGTAATGTTGATATGATCATATTCAATTTTATGGAGTAAATTGATGTCTCTGGACTGGTCATCAATCACTAATTTTGGCCGCCATAATATAGGATTTCCATTCTGTTAAAAATGTAATACCCATTAATATTCCATTAACTGACAGGAAAATGTATCTACCTTCACAGCTCCACCATCATTTTGATTAGAAAACAAGCAGCCCCTCAGCTGAGATAGGTCTGCTATTAGAAATGCACATTTCAAATAAGAATTGAAGTTGTTACCATAAAATAAAAAAAAAATCGGAGAGGTCCACATGTACCGATAGTACCTATATATGTAATATATGTAATAAGTTGGAAAATACAGTGAGGTCGGAAATTAAGCGATCGTTTAAAAAGTGGTAAGTTGGGCGAAATGATTACTGTAGTTCAAGTGATATCAGCGTATTTCTAATTTAGTTTTTAACTCAAAAAATATTTATTTACTCACTGTTTACTATAGCTAGAGCGCCGTACATGTTTTCACTTTCAGGTTAGTTCTTCTGCCGATTTCTCGCAACCAACAACGTGATTTTTTTATCTGGGATTTCGAGAAACATAACATGAATCGTTATGGCATTCATACGCACAACATTTCGTCATGTTCCAACTTTTAAGTAGTCAGTTAACAAGGTCTTTCATAGTAGCATTTCTATGGGATTGACGTACCAGCATGAATGGCTTCAATTGTCAGTGTTCACTGATGACATCATCTGACTGGCCCTCTAGAGGCGAAATGACGCCAGGAAAAGCGGACGTTTGTCGTCTGCTTCACAGGCCGTTTTATACCCGATATTTAGGGCATTTCGCAGCACATACAAGTTGTTTTTATCGACAGAATTCATTCATAGATCTCAAATTTCATGTACAGAGTGTCAAAAGCCACACCTCTGCTCCCCTTTAATAATGATTGGACCATGTACCGCAATCTTTCCATTAATTCAACCGCTTCATTAATTCGTCCACCTAATTTAATCATTTACATTCAAAAAAAAAATATTGATATACGGAAATACACAATTTATTTACCGCTCGGTTAAAAAAATATCTGGTTGAAAGTTCAACTTGCCTATCAATCGCACTGTATTGTGGGTAATGAAAATTGTGACTCTGAAAACTTTAAAATAAATGATGAAAACCAAACAAACATGTATTATCACAAATATAATGAAGAATTTTGTAAGAAAGTGTCTTACACATACCAAGGCAAGTTGTGGGATATCAATGACTTTGCTCGACCTGTAACAATGAAATTTTATATTTTTGTTCTAAAAAATTGACCACTTGGGAAAATTATTATTGTTTTCTACTCTAATTGATAGAAGGAATGTGGTACTTGGTTGAGAACAGTAACTCTATTTTAACACTTACTGTTAAAGTTGAAGAATGCTGCGTTCCTAGTAATGTTTGTCCATTAAATTGTGTTGGGAAAATATTTGTGATCTGAATTAAATCTCCAGGTTGAATCTCCATCTCAGAGTTTTCTCGTCACAGTGCAGTTTTCACTATTTTAGTTTTGTCTTTCAGAGCAACATGCCTCAAAGAAATTTCTTCTCCACAACTGTATTATATTGCGTAATAACATCACTCTTGTATTATTGATATCTGTAAAAGTTTTGGCAGACTTCCCGTATAACGGTCATCTACAGGTATAAATGATGATGGAACCTCCAACTGTGGTTGAAGATCAGCAGATGAAAAATATTTTCATCATGTATGTTATAAACTTTTTGTTTGATGGTTTGATGATATTTTATATTGTAAATTGAAACCATTTTTACAGTTGGAAAAAGGCGAGGAAGGTTGTTTGATATGCTTTGATTAGATGCAATTAGACGGGTCTTTAATAAACAAAAATATCATCATTACTTAGGAAACCAACTCTGGCTCGATTTAGTAGTTCTGCATAGCTTGGAACTTTGCATTGTCTGACATTTTCACAAAACATGTTTTGAATAGTTTCCATAAAAGATGACTGTTGCAAACATATGAATGTTTCACTGGTTTGAACTGAAAGAAATCTCCAACAACAATGATTTTGTAGTTTCCAAATGGCAAATCATTATCTGCAATTTCACACAATCTACGATGAATGAAGGTGAGCAAAATGTCGCTCACCATGCTAATTTCATCAATAATAATAGTATGTACACCAACAAAATGATTTCTAGTACGTGATAATGATGCTGATGATAATGAATTATGTGTAACTGGTATTCGTAAAAAGTTATGAATAGTAAAGCCATGAATAATTCTTGCTGCAATGCCAGTAGGAGCACAAGTAAGCACTGGCGACACGCCCTGCACATGAGCAAGAAAAAGCTGTAGGTAGGTAATTAAAAGGGAGGTAAGATGGGTTTTTCCAACACCTGCACCACCTGTTATAAACAAATGAAGTCTTTTTGAGAGAAGAGACTGATAATGTTGTTGGACAATTGAGAAAACTCTTGATTGAGATACAGATAAGCTTGTTAATTTTTGTTGAAATTCTTCAGCAGACATCTCACAAACTTGTTAGGAATTAGTATGAAGTTCTGTGTTATTACAGCAAGTGAGTAATGAATTTCCATCGTCTGTTATATGAGGAGCAACATCACAATACAATTGTGAGTGGTTGTAGCAAAAAAACCGGATTTGTGTTATTATTGTTATCTACTGTACTAGGAGTAACAGTGAAACTTAATTCTTCATGTGACAAACGAATGCGTCTCAGCGCATTTTCCATATCTTCAATCATTGACAAATGTCTGTAATTGAATGTAGTATCTAGGTGATCGTATTTTTTACAAAAGCATCACGGGCATTGCAACAAGGTGCAATGAGAGTGGATTCATTGTGATGAGGAAGTAATAATAACAAAAGTGAGTAATAATAATCATCACTGAAAGTGGAAAAGCGAGGAAATCTTGATACTGCTGTTTTTGAGCGTTCTTTAATCCAGATATTAAAAGTATGCAGAAGGAAACGTTTCAATCTAATTTACCCTCATGTTTAGGTGCTGCACATCTTTCATACCATGAAGCAAAAAAAAGTGAAGTGTGCATAAAATCGGGTCAGTTATGATAATAATCAATGATGTTTGACTGAAATACATCAGTGCTGTCATCTGAAAGTAAGGAAGTTTGTGAAAGGGGTTTTAATATGCGGTAACGTCTGAGGGGATTATGTGTGTTCAAATGTACAACAGTTCGAGAACTTTGAATGAGATGTAAATTACTCAAGCGAAATGCAGTCTCTTGTGCACTCATTCGACGATGACGTAGGACTCAATATCCAATTCGTAGAATTTTTTGAATGTAAGAGATGGTTTGGCTGATGTGATGCCATTGATAAGACTGGCTAAATGAGTTCGCAATTCATTAGGTTCAGATTTACAAAGATATGCACATACATAGTATGCTGATCCAATACCATTATTAATCAGCTGAATATCCACGTTTGCTCTCCAGTTGGATTAACAATTGGATTATACGTGTAACCGATTGAAATAATTAGAACTTAATGATTTCATACGATTAGGAGTAGGTTCTAACTGAGTATGTATTGTAAGTCAATAGACCCAGAATACGATAGCTAGTACATGTTAGTGTATGTATACCAGCTGGTGTTTATTGATACTTGAGAACCCACTATCAGTTGGTGAGAGTGACAGTTAATTAGTGTTATGGCTAGTGTGTGTGAACTTCAGTTAAAACTACAGGGAAAGTAAGAATTAGGTCAAAGCCAATTATGTGGTAATTAGCAAATATTTAATGTTTGAAGTTTAGCCGTAGTATATCATAGATTATTTGTGATTTTTATTAGGAGTTTTTGAGCATTGCTTAATCGCTTCCAGAATTACTGTGTTTGCAGTAAGTTTCCTATACAGAGTACTATAGCTTTCTTGGTAGCTATGGGGGTAACCGTGGAGACCAAATTGAAGATGAAGATGAAATCACTTATTACAAGCAAGTTAATGGCTACTTAGTACTAATTAGGGCAGACATTAATTAAAATAGCTTAATAAGGAATTGAGGTGATTAATATTAATTAGTTGCGAAATTAAGAAGTTAACTAATTAGACATATGATAATAGTGTATTGACGTAGGTTTCTTTATTTTTTATTTTTATTGTTATTGATAATCACGCACAATTATCCAGTTTTTCAAAGTTATAAGCACATTCCAGGCAATTTCCCCACTTTTTCAGAAACAATGGGCTGAGCTGTGTTTCACTCCATATAGGGATTGGGGAATTTTAGAATCATTAATATCTGTCGAAAAGTACACCGTCATTATCAGATGATGGACTCCTTGTAGTTCCCAGAGTGTCGACAGTGTTTTGGGACAGCTCTGTGGGAAGCAGTTGCATTCCTGCTTAAACCAGGAGTTAGCTGGGATGTGGTTCTCATATTCAGAGAGCATATGAGAAGTGGAACTCAGAGAACTGTGTGTTCGGGAAATCGGACCGGAATCAACGTTTCCAGCTGTATTTCAAGATTTCCCATGCAACGGGAGTGAGTGAATCTCACCCTGAACTTTTGGTGACTCTGTGGTGACATCAGTTCTCATCCTTTACAAGAACAGCTGACTGGTGACATCTGATGGCAGTTGTAACTATGTTGATATAGGGTACAGTAATTCTACCTCTCAACTTTCTACTTTCAAACTGTCTGCTGAATAACACTTGTACTGTGAGTTGGGATTGGTAGTCAAGTAGTGTCCCACTGTACAGAGAACTATTTTTGAATTATGACGATTGATTATGACTATTCAGAATTTCTATGAATGAACTTTTGATAACATTGTTGTTAAACAGCGCCCTCAACGCTGTACCTGAATAATCTGTGGACACACGCCCGTTGTTGAATAGCGCCCTCAACGATGTACCTGGGTAATCACACCCAGGCCACGCCCGATTTCGTCGTGCAGCGCCCCCAACGGTGCATTGTGTCAAATCTCAGGAACTGCACACAGAAGCTGACTGTGAGTGAACTGTGACCTGATGTGAACATCGATGCTGAATTGTTGACGTATTCATGTGTTTGTTACTTATTCACACTTGTGTTTTTGATCGATTGATGGTTATTTTTCATTTATTGTGGATAACATTGGCTTTGTTTAGGGACAAAATATCTGATTGTATTATTCATTGAGGGACCGATTAGCACATTTAAACTCAAACTCTAATTAGCTAAGGTTAGGTTTTCTCTCTTTCTTTGATATCAGGATATCAGGATATCAGGATATTTCTCTTTCAGGATATCCTATCTCACATATTTATATGCATATACTAATTATTGTACCTTCATTCATTTACTGAAGTAGATTGCATTAAAGATTGTGGAGTTAAAGTGCCTGTGTGTGCCGCCTAGTTTTGTTGCCCCTGCTTCCGGCCTTGGTGACTATATCGATGAACCACATGTATCTTTCCTGTGCCGAGCTCCAAAATTTATCTTTCCCGTACACATTTGTCCCACTGAATCAATGATCTGTGAGGCTTTGTGAACGGTGTTGTTACATACGCATTAAAGTTGTATTGTCTCTTATTTTAATTTGAAAGCCTTTGAAAATGTGTCAATTTGCTATATCAACCAATTAAACAAGCGCGGTGTTCGCGAGAAATCGCATTTCGAGACTATAAATCCCATGATGCAATGCTGCTTAGTGTGCTGCTTCGGGTGAGTGCGCAGTCACGTGGACCTAGGGAGTACTACATTTTGCTGTCGGCCATTGTATTGTGCATGTCTTGCGGGAAAATCTAATCTGATTCAAAATTCACGTGCAACTGCAATTATGAAGAGAAGCAGGCCACCATTTAATAAAACTGATTCGGCGAAGAAAAGACGTCGGAGTGAAAACCAAAAAAACAACCGGCAAAGTCTAGTGCAAATTGGAAATTTGATTGATGGGAGTCGTTACGGCTTCAGTATGCAAGCCAGGGAAGTGGATGTCATGTCGTCGATCACCGCGACGTTGCTAAGTATCTACTTGATTGGAACGTTTTTATTGTACTTTTTAATGTTTTTATTTTTGGTTTACAATATGAAGAACGCTTCCGAGGAAAGCTCAGCTGATGTTTTGTAGAGTACAGTGTGATTTTAGCCGACGTCAGTCAGTATCACTCGTAGCCGATTTTTTTTTTCAATCGATGGCGACATGTTATTTTTTTTCTTGATTTTTGTCTTAGATTCATGTTGTCTACACCGGTTCATCCTCATGCAGATTGTCTCGCGTTCGACGTAGAAGCGTCAACAATTTCACGACAAAGGTAAATATATCATCAGGCAAGGAAATAGTGTTTGTTAGGAAGGGATTGTACCCAGCTGTTTTGTTTTTTGAATAGGACGATTCACAACAATTCTAAACTACCGGATATGTTTTGTTTCCCGAGTTACACATGTGATGGGCTTCCATGCAATTTTTCCGTGCATTGCAGGAGTACAATTGAAAATAAACATGCGCTATAATTTGTTCACATTCGTGGTCATTTTGGAAGGCGAGGAGTTGAATGATGTTGTGTACAATGCAATACATTGTAGTATAAATGGCCGATGTGATTGACGTATCGCCGAAGGATCCCGACATGTACCGAAGTTCCCACTCTCCAACATCCGGGAACTAAAATTGTCTGATCTGAATCTGGGAAAAAGCGCAAGCCTTAGCTACTGTGCCTTCACTAGTTCATTCAGATATTCCACCTGACGTGAGAATATACTCACCCAAGTACAGCTAAAGAAAGGCAAGACTCTGCCTTCACTTTAACGTGTTTTATTTTACTGACCATTTATTTATTTATTTATTTCAGTGACGATTATGAATGTCTGTCTGGAATTGGGAATTTAAAAGAATTTCCTCAAGGGCAAGTATTAAAGTAATTGTCCATTCACTTGAGATATTTGACGAGTTAATAAATTATAATTTGTTGATGTAGTTTGATGTTACAGCTTGGAATTTTTTGTAGGGATTCCGCCAGTATATGTACAAGAAAGACAGCACCTGAGAACCTGTCTTATGATGAAGATTTTTGCCATTATGTTTCTGAGTAAGTTCCCATATTAAAAGTATTATTTATTAGTTTTTTAGAGTCTGTTCTTTAAATTTATTTTCAGTTAATGGTGTGTTTTATAACTGTTGAGTTTTTCTTTGATTGTACTTATTTTCACTATTTTTACTGGAGGCATTTTCTGCTAAATCAAATTATTTTCTTTACATTATGTGCGAGCATGAAGCTGAGAACGAAATCAGTCCTTATGGATATTTTCCAAAACGAAAAATTGCCAGTTGTGGCGCTGTTCAATACTTCTTATGCAGCAAGATTACCCCCTGCATGTGTGACGCATATAAATTGGATTGTTCAGGATTACTTCAAAGTTGAGTTCCTGTTATTTGCACCGGCTCTTCGCTCGGCATTTCGCGTTCCTCAGCAGCACGCACAGAGCCTTAGACTGGTTTATTCTGCAGAAAATTCATTGCTATTAAATATTCATGAGCACATATTATAATGAAGTGGGCGCGGAAATACGTGCATAATGAGGTCAACATGGTAAAGGTCACACTGCAGACCCAACATGGCGGCACGTTGAAATTCGAGTTTGTCGTAGTCGTCGTTTCTTATTCATCACAATGTAGATAGAAATGTAACTCGTACTGTCGTAGAATTGAAAAAAATCGGCTGCTACAATCAGCCGACGTCTTCTCGGTCAGAGGTCAGTTGAAGAGACGTTGTGATTGGCTTAGATGATTGTCAGTTAGAACACTCATTAACATAATTACCCGTTGAAAAATCGACGGGTTCCTACAGTGTCGATAGAGGGCCATGCAGAATAAACCAGTCTGGGTGATTTCGCAGTCACAGGGATTTCGCGCTAACACCTCCATTTCGCGATTTTTTTAATTTTATATAAACTACAAAAACAAATTAATCGCCCCGACTGCGCCAGTCTAACAGAGCCCATATAAATACGTGTTACAGTGATGCGCGTCTTAACAACGTGGAACATATTGTGACGTAGCTCCACCGATGATAGACTATTTTTCGTACTTTGCGAGATTCCACGTTATGCGTGAAATCGAACGTAAAAACAGGACAAACAAAGGTCATCGTAGTGGCAACTAATGTTTTTTTGACTTAAAATTAAAATACAGTAATAAAATGCATGATTATCACAAAATATAAAAATCAAAATTTGTGATGGCGCATAATACCAGCCAACAGCAAGCAAATACATTAAATCATCACACTAGTTTTGTCCCAGCAGTTTTGGGAACTAAAAGACGGAAAACACTATGGCGAACAGGTTAATTTACAAAATACAAAATAACGGGCAACGAAACTAAAAAATTCACCGTCCGATCGATAGACAACAGACTTAGCCAAGCGACCGCATCTTCTGATTCAGTTCAGCGCTCGCTGTGACTTCTCTCCCGTGACTGCTATTCAAATCAGATAATACAGATCTTCGTCCAGACTGTTCACGTGTTGAAAAAAAAGGTTTTGAAAAAAACACTAGCAAATGACCTTCCGTGAATAGTAGGACAATGTATGGTAATGAGGTAATGTGACTCCTCCCAAAACTTAATAATGAATATGTAAACCATGACGTCACTTTGGCGCGGCTTTGTCACGCCTTGAAACACTGTTTCCTATTGAATTCTGGAGCATTATTTCGTACTGAATTACGTCTCAATACTGCAAATCAATGCTATATGTCATGAGTTATGGCCAATTTATTGTTAGTATTAATAATTAATGTATACGTCCATTGAAAAAAATGTTGATGGAAAAAACAATGACAAATCACACGTTTCTTGTAGAGTAATGTTTTCTACCAGAATGTCACGTGTATATTTTTACATTTTGAAATAATTGCATGCCTGGAATTTAAATTATCTTTTACATGTACATTCGCATTTGTGACTTCACGTTACAAATGTTTGTTTCAGACTTCAGCTGTCGAAGCTTTGCATGTTTGGTAGTTGTATATAGTTGACTAACACGTTGGAGATTGTTTTGCATAAATTAATTGCAAATTAATGTCATATTATTTTACTATTACTTGGCGGCCAAATACACAAGACTATTTATAGCATTTTATTTTTTCATCGTTTGTCTATTTAACTGTGGCAATTCTTGAAGATAACAGCAGTTTTCATGAAGCAAATATTTGTTTTAATGCTCTATATCTACCTAGGAATTGGAGCAGGGATTAGGAATTCACAGAAAGAGTAACATTTGTTCTAACAAATTGTGTAGACTTTGGCAGTGTGTAAAATGCTTATGGGAAAATGTCTTCTGAGCACGTCTAACACACTTTTGACGCATATTTTGGGAAGTTGCTCTGTGTCACTGACAATGTGAAATTCTATAATTAACCTGAATATTCAATTAAAAATGGCAGCCAAAATACTGTTTAATGTCGTGTGAAAATAAGTGATCACATTTGCTTGTCATTCATTCGAAGTCACTTGTATCATTTACTTAGCAGCAAATACAAAATAAACTGAAATATAAACAAAATGAAATAAGTTGATATTGGTTTATGTGATTGAAAGGATCGAAGTCAAAACAATTATCTGATATTAATATTACTAGAGAAATTTACGGGGAGGTGGTAAATCTATTTCCGGACAGTTGGAGTCCATCATTTCAACTTGGTATCCAGTGTGTGTTGCTACGATAAGGTGTGACAAGTGACACATGCTACAACCGGCATTCTGTGAGACTTGTATGAACTGCTCTGCGGTCTCCTGCTTCCAGCAGTGCCCTCCAGAATACCATCGTTCCTCAGCAAGCAATACTCCTGTATTTCTTCGTTGTTGTGTTACAGAAGCCATTGACTGTCGTCCATTAATACATCCTGGAACTGCTAGTTATCACCAATGCACACTTCCCTAAGCATTCCCCTATTTTATGTGCTTTATTTCTTGTAATTATTTTGAGAAATTATTAGGGCGAAAACAGTGCATTGATCAATTCTTTGGTATTTTTTCCCGTGAGACTATTTCTGAAAGTTTAATGACTCAGAAATGGAGAATGTTGACTGATTTTTTACAACTTCAGAGAGATTCATGAATAAATACCATTTGCACGACACTTTCAAGCAACACATAAATTTGGAATATTATGAAAATCTGCGTAAGTAGTTTTCCGGGTTTCAGAAAGGACGATTACTATGCCACATATTAATATTCAATTGTTTCAAAATATTAAGTATACCAGTGCACATGAATGAGGGGTCAGAGATGTTGTTTATTTAGTCCAATTTTAAATTTTGTTTACACCTAATAACACCGTGAAACGTATGAATTATCTAATGTGAAAATACTATTCATTTTTCATTAGAATTTATAAATTAATAATGCCGCAGACATTTTCAGCAGTTTACAACCTTTGTACACTCTTTTGTATTGTAATTACGTTTTGTTAATATGCGTTATTATTTGTGTAACATACATATTTGTGTAACATATAATATGTGAATACTGTATCAATATTATTTCAATTATTGCTGCTTATTGTGGTAACAACGTGTTCACTATCACAAAAAGTAGGTCTTAAAATAGTTCTTGTGGAAAAGAATATCCAAACAACTTAAAGTCCATTTTATATAATTCATATAGTTTAATTATGTCATCTGGTGGAATTTGTGAAAAGTATTTTAAATAAATATTTTCATCAGAACTGTTAGTTGCATGAGTACTGAACTCAGGGAAAGATAAATTGGTAACGCCAATGGATTGGAGAAAATAATTTGATTCCTCTACAATATTTTCGAAGTGACCAATGAAATCGTACGAACGTTCGCACAATGCACATATTTTATGCTGGAAATCCCAATGGACGTTAAAACTAGTCTTGTTTTCAGAGTTTAACAGAAAACGAACGAATTCAGGAAACTTAACGCGCAGGTTACGGGTGCTACCATATTTCTTAGTAGTTGCATTGGAACGATAAAGAGATATTATTTTTCGTCCTGTCTTTTCAAAATCATCTTTGTCTGGTATTTCAAATTTATTTCTGTATGCAGACAATAGTCGCTGAAAAGGGTGACGAACAAATAAAAATGAAGTGTAGTTTTGCATTTTATGTTCTATTGGAGAAATAGTTGAATAATTATGGGCATGCACTTCAAAGTGGTGAATACCAAGTGTACTGTTGCGAACTCCTGATAAAACTAAAAATACGCGTTTCCAATTAGTGCAACCAACTTTTGGAATATAACAGTATAGGATATTATAATCGTCATTGATGATAGAAGTATTCGCCTCCTTGGATTGGTGGTAGTATCTATTATCTGATTTCATATCTGTGCAAATCCCACGGAGAAGCTCTTTACGTTTTCTCTGTATTTTGTCCATTTCTCTACTCTGTATGAACAAAATAACACATTCATTTTAGGGAATATAATTTACACAAATCCAATGATGTGTGATTGCCTTTAGTTGTGTGCATGTGAGTATTATATGTAGTAAATGATTACTTCAACGAAATTTGAACAAGTTTTTGTATATTCATGCTGCACTTTCACGCTATATTGCACAGACCATGCTATAACAAGTGTATACGCTATAGATGATTATAGATCACGCCATATAATACACATTATGGACACACATATACAAAGAGCTGCCAAATATATCTGATACTGATAAACGAAAACGTACCATTCCGTCGCCAGCGACGATTTGTGATTTGTTAACTATACTATTTTCGTAAGCGTGTTCCTGTGAATCGGGAACCGTTTTCGGCAGCTTGTACTTCCCTAAAAAAACAGGCATATGAAATGTTCGCATTCAACGTAGAAGTAGTATAGATTTGTAATTGACGTAATTTATATACGTGCTTTTCAATAACGTGCATTCATTCTTCACGTTGGCCTAATTTGTTATGCTGCATATATCAAGTTTCAAACATAGTTTTGTGTTGATATAATTTATGACTTTTTTTTGCAAGCTCATCACCCTTGTGATTTAAGTCAAAGGTAAGATAACGACAAAGTTGTTTGATAATACTAAATTAAATCAGATATCATACATCACTTTATGCGTACTAATTTCAGACATCGCCCTCAATTTTATAATACCGTAACTTCATGAATCAATAAATCAATCAATCAATCATCACGTGGTATGGCGACATATTCAATACGACATTTGTCTTGTATGACCACAATGTATTGATTAGTTGAATAGTCTCGTAGTAGTTACCTGTGTATCCGGTAATTAGATATACAGCTAACACCATACAAATAAACAGGACCAACATTGTTTGTAGTTTACCTTTACACCATTCCATGTTTGTCTATACATTAAAATATAAAATATAATCTTACACTATAAAAAGTGATTTTTTAACAGATTTAGATTAACAGATATAAACCCTTATTTGTGCTCGGCAAAAATTGAATGAGGGCGCTAGCTACATGTACATTGCAATTAACAATTCTGACTAAACTCTAGAGGGAGCTTCCAGCATACCGCAGTTGAATGTAATTGTGTTG
This sequence comes from Saccoglossus kowalevskii, assembly GCF_978046115.1. Taxonomy (NCBI): domain Eukaryota; kingdom Metazoa; phylum Hemichordata; class Enteropneusta; family Harrimaniidae; genus Saccoglossus; species Saccoglossus kowalevskii. The sequence goes on from NC_140644.1 coordinate 23,744,018, forward strand.
GTACTAGCCCTGGATATACGGCGTTATTTCCTTGCCATGGATTCTGGTTGCGTGGTTAGCTTGTCAATAAAGTTTTAGTATGGTCATTGAGTTTTCCCAATGTTAGCCATGTTATTAGCAAACTATACTACGCTGTGAAGCCTGGCATTTTTATGCACGATTCCTTGATTTATGAAGCTGTTTATGTCACAGTCGGTGGCATGCATTTTCTGACGTCCAGTGAATTGTTGGGATTGTGACGTTTGTTGCACACACGTTTCAGCAATTAGCTTGGTAATTCCTAATGTATAATGCAATGTGTTCAGGTTTCTGTGGTAGTATATGGCAATGTGTTAGCTCAAGGTGTGTAAGCAAAGTTTAAAATCTTTCTGTTATTCCATAGAATTTCCAGGGCTGCTAGCTAAATATATATAAATATGTTTCGAGAAGATGGTACTGTCCTTTGACATATTTATCTGTGTAAATTTTCCATGTAGACAAGTTTTTCAGTCGATAGGCAGTGGCGGATCTAGAGGGGGGGGCAGGACGATTCATATCATCTGGATTACACATAGCTTCTCTGCGATTTACGCTCTGTAATTTTAAGCGAAGCTTGGCGCCCCTACACATTATCTGGATCCGCCACTGTCGATAGGTATGCTTGTTTCTATGCTACTACTACTACTACTACTACAGTTATTGCTTTTCTGCAAGATTGGGCACATGACAAATTTAACTACCTGTCAATAAAATCATCTAAAAACATGTGCTCTGATTGAGAAATATGTGCGTTCGTGTTTGGCTCGATTGATCACAGTGTACCACAGTAGTTTTGTGTGTATGTTATAATCAATCATTATATTGGAATCAAGCTAATAGTTCTTGGCTGGAAGACCTGGTAGATATATAATCTGAGAAGTTACTAAGCTTTAAATAGGTAATTGTGCAAGTCTCCAACGTTGAATTGGGATATTTTATCTTGGGAATATACTTATTAACATGAGTTGTCTTTCCACATATTATTTACTCTGAAACTAATCAATGAGGGTTAGGGGATAATATTGGTGGAATGTGGCAACACTGTCCACTTAAATAAAAAGCGATAAACAACAAAGTCAATTTTGTATCATCGTACACAGCAATACACCAAGTTTACACATGAATTATTTGAAAATTGGCATAGAATGGGTCGAAACCATACGTTGCCTGGGAATGTTGTTATTTTTTTAGTAATTAGTAATTAGATACAGAAATATAATTCATATATATGCTTTTCTCAGACTAAATTGTAGTGCGTTTGGAGATTGAATGAGTGTTTCAGGGTCATAAAACAATTGGTAACAATGAACGACGACTTTTCTGGAATCGTATGCAATAATGATCAGATCAATGTCGATCTCAATTTTTGGAGGTTTTGATGAATGTATTCTGTTAAGCGGCTATATCACAATCAAGTGTACAAAAAAAATTATGTGTTACGGTGAAACTAGAAAAGAACTATTATATTTTTATGAAATCTCGTGAACTTTTCAGAGCACTTGCAAGACAATCTTCGAAATAAAACAAAAATGAAAAGAATCTGACCGAAATTGACCAAATTACGGCTTATTTTAGTGCCCACAATAGTACAAATTTCACGTTACGAGTGTTCACTCGCATTTTTATCATATTTTCAAGCTAATTATTTATTTAAATTGGGTCCTACAATGTTTTTGAATAATACTGCATTGAAGATATGTATATCAAATATTGTTTACACCAAAGTAGCGTGTAGCTATGGTGATGATTCAAAAAATATGAAAAAATGTATGAAAACACCCCATTGTTCCACTTTCTGGGCATTTAATGGCTTCCTATATAAAAGTAGCTGTAAACAAAGCAAATTAAACATTCAGCTACACAATATTTTGTGATAATAAAGAGATTATACCCATAAATGATAAAAATATGGAACAGTGCAATCTTTTAAAACGTATTTTTAAATATCACCAATATGATATTGACTAAAGATTTCTTTAAAATCATGTAGTTTACGTACCCCCGTATTGAAAAATAAAATAACACACGTTAGATAAAAACATTGTAATTATATTAGGCACCCATGCCATAGTCTGCATGGATAAAATGAGTCTTCCACCCAAATTACCTTTATTGCTAGAACAATGAATAAGTCCAAATGTAGTGTACGTCCCCTATGTACCTGGTATATCAACTCATCCCTTCTGCCCCAGCAACAGCTTTATTAGTAGAAAACAAGTTTGTACTGATTGTGTGTAGCATTTATGGAAGCACTGGTAAAAAAACATGCCTTTAAGGAGCTAATATTAAAATATGTCAATAATACAAAATGCGTGACAATTAAATTGGACTGTTATGTTCTTCAAATGTCCACATTATTCCCCATTCACCATTGGTACTTAGTCAACAAAATGTAAAATTGGTTAAGCAGATGAAACAAATTCATCATATCTCTAAGTATGTATAAAGGGGTACGTACACTACATATTAAAACCCTACTTCCAAGAACCTTAGTTACACATTAATATTAGTACTATTCATGCTATAGTTTATGGTATGGATACGAACCTTAACTTTCATAATATAAAAGCAAATGATTTTTCCATTTTCACCATTTGTGGCGCTGTTACTCAGCTTTACCGTGACCTTTGAAATCTGAAAAATTTGGAAGGAGGTAAGCTTCTATTTCTATCATTCAGAATCAATTTACAAATACTGCACTTTTATGCAAAGATGAACACCTATTAGGTCTTTTTCATGTTCAACCACACACATAAACTTAGGTGAAAAACAGCCACACAAAAAGGACGGACAACACACAGGTGGGTTCGAACTCATAAAGTTTCATATTACAACTGTTTCAATTAGTAAAATGCAACTTTTTAAATCCTATGTATTGAGAGATCATAATCAGCATTTGTGTTTTTTCAGAACTAAAATTAAATAAAATTATGGAACGTAGATCTTCAAGAATATGCGAGTTCAGAGACAGTGCTAATAACGTGCAAAAACCCTTTGAAAAAAAGGCGTCAGAGAGAAAATTTAAAACAAGATCCAGAAAGGTTGGCAGCTGTAAGAGAGAAGGAACGAGAGCGTCTAAGACAGAAAAAGAATACCTAGATAGTCATCCAAAACTCAAGCAGTAGCAAAGGGAGTTGACGAAACATGCAAGAGAATGCTGATCTGAACAGCAGGTCGAGAGCAGCAACTGTACGTGAGAAGCAGTACCGGGAAATTTTACGGAAAAAAGAGGCTGAATTAAAAATACAAGAGCAGAGATTAAAGCGTAGAAGTGAGGTACATGGAGTACAGAGGTGGAGAATGAGAATTAAGATGGGGAAGTGTGAGAAGAAAACCCAGTCTAAAAGTAATAACCAGTCACCTTTCTTATCGCCGTCTACAGAGATACGTACCATGAAGAAAGCTAAATGTGCCTAACCAAAAACTCCAGAGAAAAAAGCTAGAGTGATCCAAAAGCTTACAGAGTCACCAAGTTTTAAAAGCATCCTTGAAGGAGGAGGTGTCATTTTAAAAAAACAAAGCAAAGAAAAAATTACAAATTGGGAAAGCTGTGATTACATCCCTGAACAAGAACCTACAGGAAGTGAAAATGAAGAGCATATTCTGGTTTAAAAAACATAGTGCTGATCTCTACCAAAAAAATGCGAGGAAAATTACGTGATCAACTTAAAGTGAGGTGGAGCATACCACAGGAAAAATGGTGGATGCTATCCAGAAGGAAGGACAGTGTGCGTGAACAAGTGAAGGAGTTTTATTTGAGTCCTGGTATCAGCAGGGAGGTGCCTAAAAAGAAAGCTGTTGTCAAGATCAAGGTTGGGGGCACCACATGGTGATGACACTACAGGATGCCTTTGAAGTTTCCAAGAAAGTCAACCCAAATGTGAAGATTCGATTCACCACTACCCTACCCCTACATTATGCTTAATGTACGTAGGTACCCCTATGGGTATTGTTGAATTGCAAATGATATGGGTTGATCTGTTTAGCTGCCAAACTTCTGTTATTTTCTGCCTTGGTTTTACTGACAATGTTTTTATTGTGAACTATTGTTGATATAAAAGGTTTTAAGCTTGATGTGAGTCTTTTTTATTTAACAAACGCTAGCCACAGAAAGATAAACTTGATATTTTTTTTCACAAACAGATGATAGCAAATGACCATATTATATATATTATTGACTTGTTGATACATTCTAATCCAAATTTGCTTTCAGAAATTCAATATTTAAATATTATAAACATCATGTACATTGTATGTAGAGTATGTGCCCAGTTACTGCTTTATAATAGAAAAATGTCTGTAAGATTATAATGGGACCTTGTTGTGCTCTAATATTTCAGAATATCATACTACAGATATGTGGCATAAGTAACAAAACCTTGGTTTACTCTTACTACAACCTTTATTTTTGACCCCAAGTGACACCCTTTTGTACAGTTGATTGTGAGTATAGCCGTAAGGGCATTAACACAAAATACAGTCATTTAACAAGATGTACAATACAACAGAAGGATTTTGAGTGTAAAACGGTCATAGTCAAATCGCGTACTCCACTAAACAGAATGCTACTGATGTGAATTAAAAAAAAATATGGCCATGACTTCTACGAGAAAAGAGACAAATAATTGAAACTACTAAAATATTGGTTATAAAAAGTGATACTGTAGCTGCAGTTCTGTAGCTCGCGAAAATAATAAAAAACGACTGTTTACCGCCCGGTAAAATAGGGTAACTCGCATAGGATTGAATTGTAGCTCCCTGGTTTCGCGTTAACACCGCGACGAACGAAATAACCGACAGCGAAACCAAGCGAGCTACAGAACTGCAGCTAGTGATAGTGAATATTACTTCTTAACTGTTAAGTAAACATTTGTTAGAAATCCAAACTTTGCCCTGAAAAATTCCCATCGCACATACTGATCTCCAAGTCGAACAGTTCCAGAATCAACAAGTTTCCGTTGCCGTTTTTTTTTTCGCTGAATCACTGACTGTAGGTCGACCACGTTTACCGGGCATGACGAACACAAAAAACATACACACGATAAAAACAAAAAATGGCGGTGAGCCTCGCTTTCACATTAGCTCGCGACTCCCTAGGTCAATCGATTTCAATAACAAAGCTGAGTAGCTGACGTTCGGCTCTTTGTTTACGGGTGGGCCACCGAAAAATAAAATTCTCTCCAGTCGCTGTCTGTTTCGGGCTGATTTCTCGCTATCCGCGCATTTTCACAAGCCCAGATACCTCTCAATAGACTCTAAATAGTGAGTTCTAACAACATTACAAAGACTGAATCAAGATACCCTACCCCAACGGTGATGCTCTATTCTACTCGTTTCGAAAAAGGTGTTTGTGTTTCTTGAAATATAACAGGGGTACAACATTCATATTCACACACGATGACGATGTTACTTCTATATTGTTCTGTGGGCTAGTCGTTTGACCATAAATGTTACAAAACTTACCGGGAAACGTTTCTCGCCGAGTTAGCAATTTCTACGCCGACTCGGCAACGCACGCAGTTAAAAAGGTATGACGGTATGAACGTGTATTAATTATTACCAAACTACGAGTTAATAAATAAATATTTTCTACGGTAGCCCATAGTGACAATCGCGAATATGTAACCAATTGCAACCGACTTAGCAACGTCCGCGATATGTAAGCAATGTTCACGCCGATATAGCAATTTTATCGGCAACTGCCACAGTATGCAAGCAATTTTCTTGTTCACTCAGCAACTTTCAGCGCCGACTGCTCATCTTTCTGCGCCGATATGTAACCATTTTTCTCGCAAACAAATTCTCAGATAAAATGTTAGTAGCAGATTATATAACCGATTATTAATCAATAAATTATTAGCTAAGTAATTCAATTAGTGATAATGACTGGAAAGTGGTTAATAATTTAATTACCTTTATAATTGCTTTAGTGGTAGAAATCATTGTCAAAACATAAAATCCAATAACTGGTAACCAACTAAGAGACCACAAGCCACATAACTGTTTTAATGTTGAATGCAAATTTGCAGAAAATAGTAGATTGTCATCACAAGTTACTAAACTACCCCGAAACCGTAGCTCTATTGATATTTTAGTTTCCTTTTTATCAAAATTGACCACACATTATTAACGATAAGAAAAGTACTTTGATTTGAGAATGGGTGAACTAAACATGATATGTCGTCTGCATACATTACAAGTTGAACAAAATTATGTCATTATTTTTTTGTTTCACGCAAGCAAATATGTTATTACAGATGCCCCTTTAATGAGAATAGGTTGAATGATAACTTATCCATCGTCAACTGAAAATATACCACACACTTTGTACACTTGACTAATCAAGAACATAATAAGGCAAATAAACAAAAACATGAAATAAGACAAATCATTTTGCTTACAAAATAACAATAGATAGTTGCAGTTAAATAGTCCCAGGTGGAAAAGAAAAAAAATAGTCCACCAGAAGTAAAACATCTCGTCATAGAGTAAACGTTTTTGAATTTTCCATTGCCGTCTCCAACAAGCAACATGGCTGGTATTTGTAATAGAATACACGCATTTTTCCATGAGAATATTTGCTTGAAGTCCCTTTTCTTTACCAAAAGTAATTTCATTTGGCGTGTGACGGAGAGAGTTAATTATCTGAAACAGCAAGATTCGTCTTTTGACCTTCCAAACTATTGACAATGTTTTCAATTTACGTGATACGGTTTTTAACATCAAAACTGTATCAGGAAATTTTTAAAATTTCACGTGAATCGATCTTGGTTTGCCTTCAACTCTAGGTTGACCCGCTCGAGTACGGTAAGTCTTTTATACTATGCACCTCTTCACTATAGTCTATGGTCTTTTTTATCGTTGACACATCTGTCTGAACAAAAGATGTCTGGTCACCATTTTAGACTTCGCCTTCCGCACACACTGAGTTATTTTCTTCACATTGGGTAACCGCTTTCTTTTACCAATTTACTCTTGCTCTTAACCGCTTAAAGTTTTACAAACGACTGTGTCTGACTTCTAATACCCGAAAATGCCGCTTAATAAAATAGCTGCAACACTTGCAAAAGCGACGGTAGCTAACAATGGCCGCTTGCATGTGACTAACAATTCAATACGATAACAATTAATTGCATGCGAAATTAATGCAGTGGTCAAGGTGGTTACACTGCATGAAAAATTGAATTTCTGTTGTAACCGCTTGCCGGATTAGCAACGTGTTTTGCAGTAAATCCGTTGTTTACATTTGGGTGTGTAACCGTCGAAACTGAAACGACGTAAATTTAGAAGTTGTGCGTTTGATAAATAAATAAGTAAATAGAAGAACTGATATACTACGTTGCCCGTTGTATCTTTTCAGCGTAAATTGATGGGCAACTCTGAGTTTGTCGTTGTTTTACGTTCAACTTATTATGCGGAAATCACGCATCTTGAACTGCTGCACTACTGGCTTGACATGGTAGAAATCATTCACTTTTCATATAAACCTGCTTAGGTGGCCAGGTCGAAACGCTATAGAAATATATTTCTAACTAATCCGTTTATAATTTATTACATACGCATTCGTAGTGACTAATAATAATAATATTACTTCTATTATTGCTCCCTCGCCGATCTCATATCCAGTTAAACTTTACAATTCATGCGAAGCTAAAATAAATCCTTATCGTGGCTTACACGATTGAATGGTTGTGTGCCCTCTGTAAATTGTGTATGTTTGTCCATGGAATTAACACTTTAGCGACTATTGACATTTTGTGAAGTGGCCTTGGACATTCCATGGATAATGTGTGAGTTTAACCTCAGACTAGTAATACAGTAACAACAGACTCGCAACGCGGCGTTTTCTTTTGAAGTAATGCGTGCCACGTTTGTTTAGGTTATCAGTTCTTATCCTACCGAGTAAACGTTGCTGAGCAACAACATTTTCATTATATTTCACAAAATAACGCGAGATCTATTCATATTACAATCAACTATCGCGAGACATAAAGACAGGAAGTGGCATAGACGACAGTAGTTGACAGTGAACTTCGAAAATGGCATTTACGGAAAAATTTGGCGAATCTGAGGACGATAATTACGAGTGGGAAGCTATTTTAGGAGAACATTTTGACGAAGATAATGACAATTTTTCTGTAGAACTTTGCAACCCCTGATCGATTTCGTGTTTTTCATTTCCTGAAATTAAGAATAAAAAGAAATATACTGGGCTATTTTTATACAAAACTATGACGTACGGAAGTCAAACAAAATCAATGAAACTCGAAATAGCAACAATACTGACACACAATAGAAAATTGAAACAGTCACTGAACAACGCGTAAATCGCGTACTATGAAGTCGAACGCGACAAAAAAAATCACACCTCCAGTTTTTACCGTTACCGGATCACGCTGATACGCTGAGAAAATTAATATGTACATGACACTAGCTATCTGATGTTTCGGCATCCCGGAACACGAGAACAAAACGGGTAACACACAAAGAAGTATGATCGTTCAAAACGCAGCGATATGCTCTCTCTGAAAAAATATTGGAAACCTTCTGCAAAATCCTCAACAGCGAGAAATATCGTTTCAAAGTTGCTCATTATATATTCAAAAACTATTTGAGGTAAGCACTAACACATTCAGTTACTTGTAACTCCCCTGATTCTTGGTCGATTCTTAAAATTCCTACACAGCTGCAAAGGTCAAAATGTCCAGAACGCAACTCCCGTTTTTTAAAAAAATATCCGCATCCGTTTTACGAAGAAATACGCAATTTCCGAAGAAGCGCGAAGTGTGCAGAATATCCAGTGTTCGGTAAACTTCGACGGTGTCTATGCCAATGCTACAGAGCCTGGCACACATAGCATATACAATTAAGCCGATTAACACATTAAACAATAGGCGTTGCGAGTCTGTTGTATTACTAGTCTGAGGTTTAACCCACACCTTCGCTAATCCTACGAGCACGAAATATGTTTTGAGGTTAACCTGAATTTGAGATTTACTGGATTCCGGCAGAGCAAAATCCCGGCGGACATGTGTTTAGATAATGTACTTTTTAAGTTACTGCTAACACATTAAAATAGAACAGGATCGACAAAAAAACGTTGATGTAGATCTAAAAGGTCACCGATTTCAATCTTTATTTTAAATTACAAATAGTGCTATTAGGGCTTTATAAATCATATAAAATGATATATAGCTAAAAAAAAAGGTGGTTTAACAATTAACGGATTATGGTAAGCTCACATTAAATGGCGTTGTCTCCATGCGATGTACTGTCTGGGAGTTTATTGCATTACTGCATTACTGTACTGCCTAAGTGCATACTTTGTGGTATTCTCATGATAACCTTATTATTATACAGAATAAGTATGTACATGGTTTGTTGTGGAGGTTGATGGATTCCTGTACTACCTGAGTACATACTTTGTGGTATTCTCATGATAACCTTAGTGTTATACATCTTTTCCCTGCTTGTAGTAATAATTTAATGAGCTATAACAGTCTAACTAGCAAAGAACTTTCGCACTGTACAACATTTTCATTCATCTGTATGGTGTTTTACGGATGGGTAAATTCTGTTGGTTTGGATGTCATACAGATCTGTTCAAAATTCACAAACATTATAATGAATAATTACAAAACTATTAGAAAACATTATTGATCAAGTTATAACTGTCTGATAATGTTGGTATTTTTTATTAATAAACGTATAATAAAGATTTGTGTAATGTCATATTTGAAACTGGTAGATTTTTAATAGTATTTTTTTATTATTATTTTTATTATTCTGAGCAATACACATTGGTTGTGCAAAAACAAAAATGTAGTCATATATTTGTTGATGGATGAATGCTGAGAAAGATGACAATCTGATCTTCAAATGGGCCTTCGAACGGAACATTTTTCCAATCCATTTTTTTTAGTGTTTTTATTTATTAAATTTGTAATACCGGTAAACATTTTTTTGAAAATCTCACATACAACCTCTTTGGCAACAATTAATTTCTTTTTTAAAATGATGACAAGCATTCACTATGGACAGTCCTTATTGGGTATTTGTAATGCAAACTATGTTTTTTTGTAAACAAATAAGCGATTAAAAAAAAGTTGTGGAAGATAATGGTTGTGTTCATGCACAGCTCCTTGACACGGGCTAAGAGGTGAAATTCCTTAGCCGTTGTTAAGAAAACGTGCGTGAACGTTTGGCACGGGCTAAGGAATGCTGTTAAATACTGTTAAAATCTGATTTTAAGACTAGGCTCAGACCTTTAGCACGGGCTAACGAAATGTGTGTGAACGCTTAGCCCAGGGCTAAGCACCCTCTGTGGCGACCTTTGGGTGTGAATATTATGAATTAGTGATCAAATATATGCAACTTTTTATTTATAAATGGCAACCGAGCTCAGACCCAATAAAGACACAGCCGCGAAGACGCATGATTTTAAAGAAAAACATGTTCAAATCTAAGAAACAAAAAGTTAATTAGTTAAACAAGTTTTAGAGGAATGTTGCTTTGTCCTATGTTTGTATAACGACTTTCCCGGAAGTAGTAAGACTGGGGTGAAGAAAAAAAACATGTCAGTTTGCAATAGAAAGGAATATTATTTTTGTTAACAACACACTAGTTGACAATGGAGCCTATTATATACAGGACTCGAAATTAGCGGTGGTCTTGCGTCAACTTGAAACAAAAACTTATGCTAATGGCCATGTGGTTGTTGATCAGGGCAAAGACGAATCATGTATTTGTGATCGTCTGCTCGTTTCTTTGACATTTAAATTTGTTATTATGAGTGGGTTATTCAAGTTCGGTTTTACTAGAGCTGGGACAGCATCCAGACAACACCAACAGGGTCGTACTGAACAAGGTGTTGAATCAGATATCCGCTCAAAGGAGGCAAATGATCGTGATCTTGACGCTGTAAGTGAAACTCGAACCACTAGTGAAATTCTACTTACCGGGAATGCGTCAGCAACACCCCCGGCAAAGAAGAAAAAAGTTGTTCCTATTTGGAAAACTGGGCGACCATGGCTTATTTTTGATAATGAAAATAACGTTATGTTCTGTCAATGGTGTCGGGATTTTGGCCGAGATAACATTGAAAATGCATTTCGCTGGGGAAGCAGTAACTTTCGTCTGTCATCTGTCACATCGCACGAGAAAAGTGGTGGTTCAGGTAAGGTTGCATCACTTTGACATCCAGAAGTTACATCACATGAATTATCAGTCTCTTTATCGTTTTGTTGAGTTTCAGCTTTATCACTATCAGTCGGCTCAACATACTTTTTCACATGTGACGTGTTACGTTTGTATTTTACACCTGTTGGAGACTGGATAGTCGCTTGGCTACCAATTTTGTCTATCACTTTGTATGGCATTTCTTCATACGGTGTGGATAATTTGTTTCTTTGCCTCTGATGTAGTAATACTTTGTCTCCTGGCTGGATGCTGCTTTCTCTTACATTTCTATGCGCATCCAGATAATCTTTTGATTTCTGTTTTAGTTCAGTGTCTCTATCTCTTATCATTCTGTCATCTTCTCTCAACCTGTTTTCTCCTGTTTCTGGCAGCTTTGTTCTTAACTTTCTTTTGAACATTGCTTCGGCTGGGGACATTCCTGTTATCGTGTGCGGTGTAGACCGATATGCTAGAAGGAACTTATTTAACTCCTTGTGCAGATTGCGTTTCTGAAGCTGTGCTATTTTCAACACTTTCTACCTCACCATTTGCCTGAGGCCATAAGAGGGTTGTATGTTTATGTCTTATGCCACACTCTGAAATGAACTGAGGACCGTTGTCCGATTTCAAACCAATCGGATACCCATGTGAAGAAAAGTGAGCATCGATACGTTCGATTATCTTCTCTGATGTTACATGAAATCCACCTCAAAATATCTACTGTAATAATCAACGATAACAAGTATGTATTCACCATTTGGCAGTGGCCCCAATAAATCTAATGCCACTTCTTGCCAAGGACCTGTAGGTAGTTGGGTAGGTATAATCGGTTCACTAACAGATGACTGTGTCACCAACTGACATTCATGGCAAGACTTGCATCTTAGCTCTGCATCTTGATCAATGCGTGGCCACCAAACTTTTGTGCGCAAGCGTTGCTTCGTCTTTACGATTCCTTGGTGCCCCTCATGTCCCAAGTCTATAACTCGCTTCCTCAGACTCTTAGGAATGACTAATCGAGTGTCTCTGAGTACCAGTTTTCCTAACACAGTAAGCTCATTTCTAACTGACTTGTAAGCAGCAGGGCAATTATTCCAATTTCCCAATGCTATGCATTCTCTAAGCTCAGTAATTTCCTCATCCTGTTTAGATGCTCGTTCTATTAATCTTATTGGTATCGCATGTGGTGCCGCATATTCTGCTACATAACGAATGTATTCCTCCGTGTCATCACTATGTTCACTCTTATTATTGTCAACTAGTCTAGACAGTGCATCTGCGATGTTCTTCGACCCAGGTATGTATTCCACAGTAAAGTTGTAGGGCTGTAAACGTAGAACCCAACGTTCAATTCGCGCAGACTTGTGTGAATATATCATCTTTAGCGGCTGGTGGTGGTCTGTTAACAGTTTAAATTCAATACCACATAAGTATAAATTGAATCTCTCACAAGCCCAAACTATGGCAAGGGCCTCCCTTTCTGTTTGAGAGTACCTTCTTTCTACATCTGACAGACTTCTACTGGCATAACACACAACTCTATTTTCACCGTTCTGTTTCTGTATCAAGATTGCGCCTAGTCCTACTGGACTAGCATCTGTAATCACTGTAGTTTCAGCATTCTGATCAAAGTAGGCTAAAGTCCGTGCATTAGCTAACTCATCTTTCAAGCGGTCAAATGATTGTTGTTGTTCAGTTTGCCATTCAAATTTGGTTCCTTTGCGTGTTAATTTGCGGAGTGGCTCGGCTATTGTGGCTAAGTTTGGTATATATCGGGCAGAGAAATTTACTAATCCCAGAAAACTTCTCACTTCTGTTGAATTCTCTGGTGCTCGAGCATTTAAGACTTCTACTTTTTCTGTAGTTGGACGGATACCATGTCTAGTCAGCATACTTCCCATGAATTCTAACTGAGACATTTGAAACACGCATTTCGCCGCATTCAGTGTCAGACCCTTTTCTTCAAAGCATTTCAGAACTTCAATTAATCTTTGGTCATGGGTTTCATTGTCAGGAGCATGTGTCACCACATCGTCAGATATATTTACGGCTCCATCACATCCAGTCAATACTTGTTGTATGATGTGTTGGTACAGTTCTGGGGCAGAACTAATGCCAAACATCAGCTGTTTATATCGGAACAAACCGTTATGTGTAGCAAATGTTGTGATACTTCTAGACGATTCCTCCAACTCGATCTGATGAAACCCCACTTGAGGTCTAACTTTGTAAAGACCGTGCTTTGGTTCATGCTTTCTAATATTTCATCTACGGTAGGTATCGGATGTCTTTCTCTATCACACCTAATTTAATCAATTCAGTCAGCTTGTCCTCTATTTTGCTTCTGAGGCTGAATGGTGTTCTCCGTGGTCTCTGTGCCACCGGTGGTATGTCTGGATCAATGTGGATCTTCGCCTGGTAATCTTTCAATTTTCCTAACCCATTACTTAGGAAATTTATTATGCACATTTTGTGTGTCACTCATGTTTGCCTGCAGTCCAAGCTTCAACACTCCGAGCTCTTGTGCTGTTTTTCGTCCCAACAGTGAACGACCTTTGCCTTTAAACACGATAAATTCAGCATTTGTCATATTATTGGCAACTTGAGCAGTGGCTTGGAATTTACCAAGGACTTCCAATGGCTTATCTGCTCCATAAGAATACAGCGACTGTGTTGACCTCTCAGCTTTACAGACAATTCCTTTTTGTTGCAAGATAGACCATGTTGTTTCACAAATCACATTACTTGTTGCTCCAGAATCAATGAGCATGTCTGAAATAACTACTCCACCCACCGTGACACTAATCACACCGGTGTCGTTTGAGTTATTTTCTTAACTCATAGTCAACCATTTGTCTGTACACAATACAATTTCTCTTTGTCTGAATTTCCCTGTGTACCAACTTTCTCTGCGTTACCTTTGGTATGTTTCTTAGTCTTGCATACTACTGCAAAATGTCCTGTTAGATGACATTTGTTACAGTTCGCAGATCTTGCTGGGCATTCCCTATCCCTGGCGAAATGTCCCTCTTTACCACAACGATAACATTTCTTTTTCTCTCTCTCTCTTCCTGGCTTCTTTTGTGACCTTTGACCTTTATGGACTTGGTTGACTTCACGTTTAAATTCACCTTCCATAGAAGTAGTTGATGTTCAATTAAAGACTAAGGCCCGTGCTGTATCTTGCACCACTTTTAGGGTTTGGGATTTTCCCTTTTCTAGGAGCTTACGGCGCAACAATGACGACTTGCATTTATTTATAACTTGATCTCTGATTTGTTCATCAGTATCTGTGAACTCACAATTTTGTGCCTGACGTTGCAGTCTTGAAATGAACTAATCTATAGTTTCACCCTCCTCTTGTTTCATTTGACGAAACACATGTCTCTCATATATTGCATTTAGCTGAGGTATGAAATACGCGTTCAATTTTCGTAATGCTTTTTCGTAATTACCTGCATCATCTTGTTGTCCTTCGGGCAAGTTTCCAGGTCCGGGATCACCAAGTGTCTCAAATAAGTCCTGTACGTCCATGCCAGCACAGTGTAACAGCAAGGCTCTCTTTTGGTTGTCATCTTTGACACCCTTTCCGACGATATAGAACTCAAACGCTTTCTTCCACCTTTTCCATCTAGTCGATACGCTAGTGGGGTCACTTTTGCAATCAAACGGCGGAATTCTACCAATATCAATATTTGAAGCCATCTCAAATTAAACTTGTGACTTCGATCCCGTCCTCGTCGCCAATTGAACGATCGCGGCCGATATTTAAATGCCGGATGCGTCGGATTTAACACAAAAAACAGATTCAACTAAGTTATGCAGCCATCTTTATTTATCGACTCACGTCGTCTTACAATATGCAAATGAGATGTGACCCAGAGGTCAAGATACGTTTAGTCAATACACTACAACAGGCGTCTATTTTTATTCACTATATTTCAGAAGTCCACAGAGAAGAACTGAAACGTGTGATTAATAACGAGTTATTTTCTATTTTAATTGACTCTGCCACAGATGTGGCAACTATTGACGAGGAAATAATGTATCTACGCGTGTTTGACGATGGAAGACCCACAACCAAATATTTCTCCTTGCAAGCACTGGAGCGTGCTGATAGTAAAGGAATTTTAACGTCAATGGACGCGACTTTTGACAAAGAGTTTCAAATAGACGCACAGACTTGGAAAGAAAAACTTGTGTGCTTCGGTGCAGACGGGGTTGCCGTCAATTTTGGTCAGAGGCAGGGTGTTAGTGCGAAATTACGTGGATATCCCTCATCTTGTGTTGCCCACAGTTTGGAACTGGCTATTAAACACGCACTCAAACAATGTAAATACTTCAAAGAAAATTAGGATTTTCTCGTAAATATTTACAAGTTTTATAAGAACTCGCCATTAAATTGGTCAAATTTACAGTTAGCTGGAGAAACCACTAATGGGAATGTATACAAACCCTCTAACGTCCTGGGCACAAGATGGATTGGTCACCATGAACGTGCAATTATAAATATTACTAAGAACTATTCAGCTATGTTCAGTCAAGTGATGCAAAAAATAAAGCAAAGGGATTTTGCAGAAAATTACAGTCTTACAGATTTATTAAATCTCTTTATGTGATGATGGACATATATACTGTATTATCACGTTTGTCATTAATGTTTCAAAAGAATGACAGTTCAGTTGAAACAGTGGATACTTGTTTTCAAGCTGCACTAAGCAACTTAAGGGAGCTACGAGAAAATCCTGGGCCACGGGAAATGGAATTTAATAATCATATCACAATTGACAAAGATGATATAAAGTTTTTGGATGTAACATGTAGAGATGAACGAGGTGGAACACTAACTCAGCAAGAATGTGATGAAATGGTGAACAGAGATAAGATGACATTAATACAAAACACTATTGATCAACTGGAAGTTAGGTTTACATCTTTCAGTGACAACCAGGTGTTAAATGGCTGCAAAGTAATTAATCAGAGAAATTGGCCCATTGATAACGTTGGTGATCTCCTGGAGTATGGCCAAATAGAAATACAGCAACTTGCAACACATTTCCAGGATTTGCTCATTAGGCGGAATTGTAAAATAAATGATATCCCATTGGAATAGAGGCAACTGAAACTGATTCTCAGAGACACTGCAATAACACAGCCACATTTAACTTACCTAGACTTCTGGCAGAGACTTCTTAGACACATACCAGAAGAGTTTGTTAATATACTCACCCTTGTGAAGATTATGCTTCTTATTCCAATTCACACTAGTGAGTGTGAGCGAGGGTTTTCAATAATGGGTAAAATTAAAACTGACTGGAAATCCAGTCTCACAACAGAAAAACTGAATGAACTATTAAGAATAAAACTGTTAGGGCAACCATTGCATACATTTAACCCACAACCTGCTATTATGACTTGGTGGAATGCAGGTAGACGTACACGAAGTCCAGATATTAGGTTATATGGACCACGTGCACAAAATGAAAGTGATACTGACACTGATACTGATTTGTAACATTACATTTTTACTTAATAAATGACATACCCCGAAGTATTGACTCATTTTATTAATTTTATACTGGACCACATACATCCTGGTTTGAACCACCAAAATATTGGGGTGGTGGTCCATATGGACCACCAGATTTAAAAGTTAAGTTCGAGCCCTGATATATATATATATATAGTAATTTTCAATTAAGTAGTGAATATTCAATGGTGTCAATAATTTTTGGGCATTATATATATATTTTGCAATAAATACTTGGGTTGTATTTGATGAGTTTTGTTAAAAAAAATAACTAAAACATAAATAAATGCTGAAGACTGCTAATGGCAATAGGGCAGCCTACCTGACCTTGTTATTAATCATGCAAACATTTGAATGGCCTAGCTCGACAATGGTATCTTCTTGATTATGTAAGGACCATCTCCCTTGGATAACTAGGGTGTTTTGAATGTCACATGGATTAAGATCTTGTTAACAAAATTGTACCTTAATTTTGTACCAGTGAATTTCTCCCCAGTGATGTGTGATTGAACATCAAGCTTAGTCCATGGACAGGTAATGACCCAAAATAATTTTTATTATCACAAATACCTTGTGGGTGTTTATTGTATATCCATAGAGAATCAACATGTACGACTCTCGACATGAGTTGAGAGAGCTACAGCATGTTAGTGTTTTGACAACTATCTGTTAAGATGTAACTCATACCTTAAAGAATTGCAAGCAATTTTCTATTGCAAACACACTAGAAGAAACACTATCCTTTTTGCTGTGGGCTAGGTATAAATACAATAGAACATTTTATGTCCTGTTGATCTTTAATATACCTTAATTGATAAAACAACAACAACAACAAATGAAAATTAAAAATGTTAGTAGTAATACAAATGGAATACATTCTAATAAATTAAAAAAAAAAACAATTAATCATTGGGTATCTGATGCAAATGCAAGGTTTGGTACTTATGGAGGGCATAGAATTGTCTCTATATCTGAATATTTCTTTACAGTTTCACTAAGTTCAAAAGATTTTTAGAAATTTGGGCATGAAGGGTTACGTTTCAGATTAGAACATGCTACATACAAGGTTCAAACTCTGCAAATACGCTTCAGAAATTCTCAAATTTTAAAAGTTAAGAAAAGTTTTGAACAATAGATTACTATTATTGAATAATGATATTTAGTTCAACTATAGGGAATTGCTTATCATTTTTCGATATTTAGGATTTGATATCAAAAATATTACACAGTTTATAATATAGTATAACTCAAATGTAAACTTACTGCCCCAAAGTTTCAAATACTTGTCTGTGACTGTTATTCAGGCAGTTAGCATTTGAATAAAATATCCGTGCTCTGAAAGTTGAGAAAATACAAATACAGTATGGAAAATTTACACCAATAAGCAACTATATACTCAGTATGTAGAACCATGTACCCTAACTATAGTGGCTCAATTTTATTTTTATTTTTGTTAGGATAGTTTTTGTTTGAATGATAGGATTACATTTTACATTTCGATTCCGCAAATGCATCGAAAACAATCTATTCCCGTTCCCAAGAACTAATTCTTGTTTTCGTTAATATATATAATATAACTTGTTAACATATAATATAAACTTGAACTTTTTTATATTAAAAATCATAATTTTGGCATGTTCTTAATATAGTTGTTAGAATATCATACTAAACAGTACCTCATATGGTCAATGAATGAATACGATAACTGCGAATAATAAAAAAAATCATGCATTTTAAAATTAATATATAGATAGAGAAACTGTGCAAATACGAAAATTGAACTTTCTTTCCATCCTAAGTACTTACTTATATTTTTTTTATAATTTCCACAAGTAGTGCAAAAAGACAAATCATTATGATAATGAAGTTACTACAGTTACAACAAATTGAGACATATGTCTCAAAAAAAGACCAAGTCTTCATTTTTGAAGCTGTAAAATGTTAGGCATCAGACAGTTTAGGCTTACTTACTCAATGATTGGTCTACCAATCAAACAAATAATAGAAAAAAAATTATAAAAAATACCAGTATGGATGGTACATGCATTCATCTTTAACAGTTTTATAGAAACAGACAGGCACTTGCCAATTATAAACAAGTGGTTTCAAATGGCATGCGCATGTAGAATATGCTGCCCTCGGGGCAGATAACGTCAATATAATCACAGGCTACCATCTCTATATCAAATCTGATCATGTTCGTCAATACAAGGAATCAGTATCCTGGCAATACGTCGTATCGTAAATTTTGTTGACATGGTCAGCTGGTCATTGCTAAGCAGCCGAGAATGTAAATATACACTGGATGATCGTCTGACTTGGGCGAACTTGTCAGTTGATTTGTGAAATAAAGCAGGTCAACAAAATGACATGTACTCATATTGACTAATACACTGTTTCGCAACAGACGAAATAACCTAACAGAAATAAAAAAATGACAACCACGTATGTTTATAACAGCAGTGAAAGCGAAGGCTCATGGGTAAAAGCGTGTCATTGTTTACAAACAAGCTAAGTCCATCTGACACATGCGCAGGTGACGAATCCACCGCTTTAATATGTTGTGCCGGTAAGTCATCAGTGAAGAATGACTTATTTTCATTCATAAATGCGGCTGACCAGTCATCAGTACTTAAATAACTTATGTCATTAACTGACAAAATTAACCTTGTTGCACTTACAGAGCACAGTTTTATCGGGTGTATGGGAAACGAAGACCCTGGAAAACGAAGACCTAAGACCCTGGAAAACGAAGACCCCGGAATGTTCCTATGACGCCAATGATACACAAATTCGCCCAATATCAGGCATTTACTTTCATTGTGAACTCGTTAACGAACTTCCCGTACGAATTTCATTGCGAATTCTTCATAATAAATTATTTTCATACACATTTGCGGATATAATCAATGTAAAACCCAGTAGTATGACTAATTTCATCTTGGTTTCATTTAATATATAGCGGTGTCTGAACGAACCGACCCCGTTTTGATGTTCAACGTACTAACAACACTGTGTGAAATTTTAGAACTATCCCACATGCGGTTCAGACGCTATTTCAAATTGAAGTTTCAAAAAAGTGCTTCGAAAGAAACGGAGATAATGGCCGGTTTGCATAATCGGCACGTCGTTGTGGGAACATGCCAAATTGTGGTCATTTTCACAGTCGCTGTTACAATATTTACCAGCTCACATGATAACTATGACATTATGAAGGATAACTGACAAATTAGATAAATGTACGGATAATATGAGAATAGTCGCACTTGAAAGTGCGTTCCGAGAAGTATCATTCAGTTGCACTCTGAATGTTCCCGTTATATTGACGTAATCAATGCACGAACAAACAGGGGCGGTACTTGCATATATTATATGTTGTGCGAAAGTGACCTCGAAGCCAGGGTACAACGCATTTACATTCTCATCCATAATATCGAAGACACTGCTTCAAATCGGAAAATTTATTAGGTTATTTATATTACAACTAGTGTTACAAAACCGCGGTAAACTGTGCACAAAATCACAACACGCGACCCCTACCACCGGAAATAGTACTGTTATGAAACTTTTGACTCTTATTTAATTTACTTATCATCTGTCAATCAGGAACCGCTAAGTGGCGTGAATATGCAAATCATCCCTCAAACATAAACAAAACGTAAACAGCGCTTCATAATAATAGTTTAACTGTTGGTTTTAATGATTATTTTTAAATTATTTTTAACAAAATATAGATATGAAATCCATCGTACAGGAAAGCCAAAAAAAGCAAAAACGGTCAAAAATGAGAAAAAAACTGCATCTTATCCTTAAATGTATTTGGTTGTCTGTATGAAATTGTAATCTATTAATAAAGTGCGTGAATAAAATGTGTAACTATACATGCGAATATATTCAAAGTGCAAGTACTTCTAATAAGCACCAAATACCAGTATACGTATTGGAACCGGGAAGGTATTTCTATTGTCTTCGAGGGGCTACAATTGAATTACATCCTCGTGTTGGATTAAATATGTTTGTAGTGAAATTAAGTACATCACGCTATTATATGAGTTCGCAGTAGAATTATGCATGTCGTTATTATACGAGTACGTAAATAAATCATTACGTATTCACCATAACTAAATGAGGTCGGGGTGGAATTGCAAATTCAATCATGTGTCAGTAAAGTTAACTTCGTAGTTCCATTGGACACGTTTTAATCAGTAACGTGACAATATACATTTTTATTCTGACATAATTTAATCATGCCATTTAATGACGATGGCCAATATCGACGTAATTCCATGCGATCGGAGCGTACGTAATTTCATTTGGTCACTATTTAATAACGTCACGCAATTTATTTAAGAACTCATTTAATAATATGACGTAATTGATTTTTACATATGTTACATATGTTTAGTGAAATGTAATTATACATATACGTATTATTTCGCATTCAAAATACGCACGTTGTGAGTTCACAGCGAAAATAAGTACTTCACGTTGTAATTTCACAATTAAAAGTAGTTAGTTTAATTTATTATGAAGAATTTCGTACGGGAAGTTAGTTCACAATGAAAGCAAATGCCCGATATTGGGCGAATTCGTGTATCATTGGCGTCATAGGAACATTCCATGGTCTTCGTTTTCCATGGTCTTCGTTTTCCAGGGTCTTCGTTTCCCAGAGTCTTCGTTTTCCAGGGTCTTCATTTTCCATACGTTGTAATTTCACAATTAAAAGTAGTTAGTTTAATTTATTATGAAGAATTTCGTACGGGAAGTTAGTTCACAATGAAAGTAAATGCCCGATATTGGGCGAATTCGTGTATCATTGTCGTCATAGGAACATTCCAGGGTCTTCGTTTTCCATGGTCTTCGTTTTCCAGAGTCTTCGTTTTCCATACGTTGTAATTTCACAATTAAAAGTAGTTAGTTTAATTTATTATGAAGAATTTCGTACGGGAAGTTAGTTCACAATGAAAGTAAATGCCCGATATTGGGCGAATTCGTGTATCATTTCGTCATAGGAACATTCCAGGGTCTTCGTTTTCCATGGTCTTCGTTTTCCAGGGTCTTCGTTTTTCAGGGTCTTAGGTCTTCGGTCTTCGTTTTCCAGGGTCTTCGTTTTCCATACACCCCAGTTTTATCACAGTATTAAACAATCACCACATCATAAATCATTCTACTAATTACATCAAACTATCTGTGGATGCCATGAACACACTCCAGTTCAATTACGAAGAAAACATATAACATGAACTAGTAAAAGCCATTTCATTAAAGGAAATGATGGAACACCCATAATGCCTTTGGACAGGATGCCATTTCCAATGCTGGGCTATGTGATCAGATGTTTCAACTGTGCTTCTGCAACGGAGGTAATTATGTATATCTTGTAACATTCTTACATTGCAGAAGATAGTTAGAAGTGTTCATACGATAAAGACAATTTAAGGTAAATACAATACAAAATACACTTAATATGCTTACTATTTCAATATTTTTGTTGAAATTCCCATAGATATATCACCAGTGTTTGATGACTATACATGCCAATTTAGAAGAACAATTTGTACAGTTATATAGGGGACCATGTTGCAGTGGGATAGCAGTTAAAGACATACATCCGTTAAATGTACGAATTGGTATTTACTCGACTTACTTAATTGAATTGAAGTTTGTTTATTCACTGTAAGTTGAATATAAGTATCTGTTTTGTTTAATTGTGGTGTGCTTATAATACTGTTTTCAATTTATTTGGGCAACGGTTAATATACCATCAATCAGCATTTGAAGACTGGAAATTATAGCTGAAAAGAGTGATTGCAAAGCTGACACCTCTTTACAGGTTGATTTCTATTGCTGGATGTCAAAGATATAACCTTTTACAAGTATATCTACCAACGATCCAGTCAGTAAATTGTACCTGTCTTACCTGTTTATATCTTCATATCTTTTAACATTTTCGCTTTTTTTATGTGGACATTAATTATAATATTCCATGTATCCGTATAGGTCATACCCCTGGGAAAAAAATATTAAACACTTGTGGTAGTTTTGACTCCCGTGTGCGAAGCACAAAAATGGAGTCTTTCCAGTTAGTGTGCTTGTCTGTGTGTGTGTGTGTGCCTGTACCATCGATATCTCAAGAACCGCTGTTCGGATTTCAATGAAACTTCGTATAAAGCTTGTCTGGGGCAATGCGCAGTTAGTGGTTGACACAGCATTCCCACTGTCTTTTTTAACTGAGGGTATATGTACCCTCTATACAGAAAACTGGAGGTATAACACACATTTTGGGGGTACACCTGTACCCTCTACATCAAAAATTGGGGGTATTTCTAGGAGCGCCAGTATTATTCATCTGCACTGGGAGTGGTTGTTGTAGCACAGAATAAAGATTATACACAAGATTTCACAGAATTTATTTATTTTGCAATTCTCATTTTTAGACAAATTTACACACGGTCTTCATGAAATTTTATAGCTGCTAATCTGACAACCTCATCCTGATTGTATCCTGGTTGCTTGGATGCATACTCAATTATCATTCTATGTTCAACACTGTCAGTAGTTCTTCTACTCGTGGCAGCATTATGATGCCTATTTTGTAACGAAAAACCACGCTCACAGGGAACAGATGTGAGAGGACAAGTAACAAGGATACTGGCAAGAATTTGAAAATCATGAAAATTATCATATTCATTTACAATCAATAAACAGAAGTCTTGTAAGCTCAAATCTCTGTTAACATTTACTAAATGTTTAAACTGCAAAAATACATCCCTGCTTCTCTGAGCATTGATGGACATTTCGTCATCCCCTCCATATTTTACAATGCACCTTTCTAAACTATCATTTCCATGGTTTCTAATGCCTACTTCATGCATGGGCAATAATTTTGGATTTAATACAACATTTAGGTCATTTAGAATACCCAACTCATCATCAGGAAATCTGTTGTCAATTTCACTTAGCAGATTATTAACATACTTTATTTTCAAACGATGCAACACCAAGCTGTCTTGCAAACTAGTGGAATACCTTGGAATTCCTCATTCTCATCAATCATTTGGATACAAGTCGACAAAGTTGGGGGGTCATTGTCACGATAAGAATTAATTAGATTTCTAGTTGCCTTAATCACAGTTTTCAGTTGGTGTATATCCAAAACATTTTTCTGGAATGTTTTAGAAACTTGATCCAGATTTTTCAAAATGTCTTTCAATAAGCACAGTGCTGCAATGAATTTAAAAGTTTTGATTTTTTTTAATATGCCCTTGGCTTTGTTACCTCCCTCGCTGTTTGGCGAGGAAGCTACCTCATGCTCAAGTCCTAATACCAGGGCAGAATACGACTCGTAGCAAGCATCGACAGCATCAGACATGGATAACCATCTGATCTGGCTGGGCCTTTTAAAGCGTTTCACTTTTTTGCCAAGTAATGCCTGCAACTCTTTTATCTTCACATATCTTGGAGCAGAGTAATTGTAGAAATTGTATATGGCAATTAATATTTCATTAATGGAATGCAAATAAGGTATACGTTTTGATGCCCAATATGAAACTAGAGCAAGCCTATGAGCTGCACACCAGATATGAACTATTTTGGGATTTAAAGCTTTTAGCCTGACCCCCACACCTGTTAATCTTCCTGTCATAACTGAAGCACCATCGCTCCCAAAACCACTGACTTTATTTATATTATAGCCGATTTCCTGCAACCACTCAACAATACAATTGTACACAGTATCTGCCTTCCCATCATGAATACTAATATTGGCAGCAAATTCAATTTGTATTTTCCCATTGTGAATAATTTTGCAAAACATTATCAGTTTTTTGTTTGTGGCAATGTCTAGAGACTCGTCAACCATTATCCCCAAAAATGGACTGTCTTTGATGCGCACAATAGCCATTTCTTTCAAAACTTTAGCCATATATTCCTGCATTGTCGCTGGGGCTTGGTGGTTGGTGTATATACCCTTTCTATCTGTGAAATGAGATGATCCATTTGCAATCTGGTAAGAAGAAAAAATACAGTATATTTAATTATATGAAGAATAAAGTACTGTGCAAAAGTAACACTCAATTATAATCAATTGGCAATGTCTTACTGAAAGTGACAAAAAACAGAAAATATACTAGTTCTCACCTGCAAGTCAATGAGTGGCAGAAATTTATTATTGGCTATATTCTGCTCTGCCATCCAGGCAGCTGTTCTTAATTGTGATTCAAGCATTGGCATATATTGCTTCTGTACAGTCACTTTAGCTGCTGCCATAAACCTCTGCTGAGTAACTGTTTTCTTGGCCAAGACATGGTCATCACTGTTCATATGTCTAGTAAGTGCAGACCGCTGATAATTTGATGTGCCTTTAACAAATGCATTAGATTTAAGACTGTTTCTGGCACCACTGGCAAGTTTACAAGTACCACAAAACATTAATGCATGATCAGAATTGTGTTGTAGCCAATCAAATTCCATCAACCATTTCTGTTGAAATCTTTTCTTGAATTTGGGCTTGTCCTTGTCTTGTGTGTAGCCAGATTCTTTCTCTCTGGTGCTATCTGCAAGGTATGAAATTATTAGTTAAGCACACCAGTGACTAAAATGTTAAAACAAGTCAACTACACTGCCAGCTGGCCACCTGCTTCTGTGACAAGCAAATTAAATTTAAATTTTATGTGGTATTCCAATCATCGCACAATATGTTGGTACCTTAACAACAAACAATTAAAAATTAAGGTAAAAAAAAGTTATAGTCACTGGGAGTCTAGTTTTTAAATAAAAAATACCAATGCAATGTCAGTGATTCATAAGTATAAATTGTAATAAAATATACAAAACAGTAAAATATTAATTTAAAAAAAAACACTACCTACAGAATAAAATTTCGTTTAATACTGCATCATATAATATATAACGGTATACAATTTCAGAGTCACTGGAAGTGGTACTAGTATTTTATCAAAACAAACATTTCATATTAAAATGAAGGCAGGCTTTTCTATTTTAATTCACATTTTAATTTATTTGCCTAAACAATTACAAAATAACTTTTGACCTGCAGTATAGGTTTTACCTGTCGTCACATGGTGTTCACAGACTTCGGTTTCAGAGGCTACTACTTGGCCCTCCACGAGCTTGTGATTAAAATCCACAGCATCTGCCTGCTCCGGGTAAACATCTTCGGGCGTGACTGCCTGTTTTTCGTTTTGAACACAAAACTGTCCATGGTGCGTACCGCTACCTGCCGTAAAATAATTAAATATTGTGTTAATACGATCATGCTGACCCTCGGCTCTGTCGGCCATGGTAGAATTCCAGCACGTGACAGTTCAGAGTTGGCAATTATTTTGCACGAAAAAAACCATTAAAATTAACTACAGTAAAATTCTACTGTTACAGTGTACGAGACAGTAAAACTCAAACATGTGTTACGGCTTGGATTCCCACATTGTCACTACAATAAACGCATTATGCAAGCAAATATCAATGAATACGTTGTTCAAAATTACAGAGATTACTTTAAAAACAGCGAAAATAATTTGAAAACAGAATACATACCAGTTATACAGTTGATATGTTAGAGTTAAACGTGTAAGGTCCTCGCTAACTGCAAGCAACTACGAGCTAATATGCCGCCATTTTCTTCTACAATGACCCTCGTTTACGATGACGTCACTGATGTTTTATCACGTAAACGGTCGTTTGATTGGCGATTTTTCCATCATCATTACAAAATTAACCAATCATTTTTTCTGTTACAAAAAACTACACCTACTGTTTGGCTTTTCCATCTTGCGTTCAACACCCGACGTTTTACGTAACTTACAAGCCGGTTGTCAAATGTCCGCGCGGAGTTCAATGATTTTCAGGCTAAATTAACGTTGACGTAGACCTATGAAAAACGTACGCGCAAAATAATTTTATACGTAAATGGAACGTAGATGAGTTGAGATTTGGCGCACACTATTTTATTTATACGTGAATTACGTACTGCAGTACGTGAATGGGAATGCTGTTGACATCCATGCATATTAATGAGCTCTTCTGTCTAATACTGTAATAATAATAATAATACCAAGAGCTATGTTATTTTTATTTACATACATTCTGGCGTCACGTACCAAGTTAATGTTGTCAAAAGTATGTCGACCATGTATACAGTATCTATGATCAGTGCGAATTATGTTACCGAGTACAGCCTTGAATCTGACGGAAAGAACTTTGGTTAACATCTTATAATCAGAGCATAGTTGACTTAGTTGAATTCTTTAACAAAATATTTATATCCATTTTTAGGTAGCAGAGTAATAAAAGCGGTAATTCTTCATCCGTGGTCGAAGAATTGACACTTGCCCCCGACTCTAAGTTTCGTTTTGTGGGTGCAACTGAACTGCACAACCATAAAATTGGATATACAGTACAATTGACAACCTGTTGTATTCATTACGAATCAGGCGACGTATGGGGAAAATGTTTCATTTTGTCAACACATGAAACTTGTAAAACTAGACGTTTGAATCGGAGACCACTGGTTCTGTGATTACTGCATTGATAAAATAAAATTCATAGTCTAGGACTAGGTTTTTCAATCATCTGTGAAAAGTCAACAAATATCAACACAAACTATGTTAGCAAAATTTGTTTAATAAAAGATATAAAAGCAAATTATTGCAAAAAGATTTATTTATACAATATAAATATAAGACAGATATCTGTCAGATTTTTCCCAAAGTACCTCTGCCTCCCACTGACTGCCAGTTCATGTTATACTTATTTTGGCATAAAAACCAATAATTAGCCAGGTAGTTTGAATCTTTATATTATCTACAACAACATCAGTTATAATTATTGGCTTTTAAAAGAGGGTGTAAATAACCCAGTTCTGCAAAACCAAACATCAAAATGTACAAACTTGAGCATCAAACAAGTTGTTTGGATCTGGTCTTAACCGTACTGGTATTGTGTCGTCAGTATCAATTTTCCTATAACCCAGGAATACCCAGAAACCACGACTTTAAAGAACAGTGCATGTATTGTTGAGCCCTGGTTATCATCTGATAACGTCAAATCAGAAAAGTCGCT
Source organism: Saccoglossus kowalevskii (assembly GCF_978046115.1). NCBI lineage: Eukaryota > Metazoa > Hemichordata > Enteropneusta > Harrimaniidae > Saccoglossus > Saccoglossus kowalevskii. The sequence continues at coordinate 23,771,823 of NC_140644.1, forward strand.
AAATAGAGACTCTCGAGTGATTGTAATTTGAAGATACATTGATAAGAGAACGACTCCAGGTCAGAAACTTCACCTGTGAAGTCCCACTTTCAAAAAAGTACATATTCTTTATTATCAATAAAAACCAGTCAGTGTTCAAAGGACGTTATCTTCATGTCATTTGACAATAAAATCTGTGATCTGACGTTTGTATCACTCCATCTTCACGTTTTTTTTTGGGGGGGGTTCAATTTGATGACTTTGCAACATGAGATTGTCCAGTAATACTCTCAACGACTTCCAGAACTGTTACGGCAAATTCCTATAATAAAAAATAAATAAATCACTGTTAATTTATTCAAAGGTGGGGTGTTAATTGTTGGGTTGGGAGGGCATCCATTTTTAAGGTCAATTTATAAAATTGCCTAGGATATCAGGGAGTGATAATTCCCCTTGTTTTTGGTGCTAGATGTACCTTTTATAAAAATTTAATGAAGTAGGTCAACACCCCTTAATTGTGTCTAATAGTAAATCCTGTTTTACTGTCAAGGTCTGGATGATTCACACAATGCAAATTGCTGACCAAGATATGTATTTACAACTCCTTACCTTGTTGTACATAGCAGGTGGTTTATAAGCATTTATTGTCAATAAAGTTCTTGTTGATAGGTTGCCCAGAGTCGGATTAAATGCTGCATTTTGAGGTAACACTATGTATTGAGTTAATAAATCAATATACTGGTAAATTATTTTGTACTTTAACAACTATGAAGAACACTACAGTGCTATCGATACTTTGACAACATTTTGGATTGTGCCCCGAGTGGGAATATGGATTAACATAAAGCGACTATACTGTCTAGAGGACACACCTCGAAGTATGCACATACCGTAATAAACTTAAAATACATCATCCAGAGTCTGCGATGCTCAGAATCAAATAAATTGGCTATATTTATTGTTTTCAGGTTACAAGCTTTATTTTTACATATTTAAACATGGTGGGCTATAGTTTATCTGTGCAACCCTGCAAAAATGCAGCTAAACAGTTACTTATGGTGATACAATGACAGATTTATAATAATAGAATCTAAATCTAAGCTTATTGTTCTTTATGTCAAGTTGAGTCATTATTAAACTGAAAGGATACTCTCCAGCGTAGTGCATGTCATGGTGAGAGGAATCATTATCATATGGATTTAAGATATTCCTGGTCTTCATATCAAACACTAGATGATATTTGAATGTGTTCACAGTTTTCCTCAAATCAGCTATGTAAGTGTTGGGTTAGCCACATTTCAATTCAGATAGAACCCTATCCTTGGAATAGCCTAGAAAATAAATAGAAGATGTTAAATTAAAACATACGGTAACAGTTAATTTTCAACTGTTTAGTTCAAAACTGCAACAATGTCATCAACTGATACAACTATGATCATACAGCTGTCAGTTATAGCAGTTACAACACATGCATCTGCCTTATAAACTCTCTAGTTGGACTATGCCAAAATGCATTCTATTTCAATAGGTATAAAAAATGATTTAATACATTGCACAGCTCAACCTAAAACATTTAGTTTTTTACATTTTGTCTTATAAATGTTCACATCTTTAATTCCAATTCATTCGCTCGTTTTATGTTAGTCCCAGGAATTGATGGTTGACAATATACAGATGTTTACAAACTTGGTAAATTGAAAGATTGAAAAATTTCTGTAAATTTTCAGATGCCACTAAACTATAGAGGGAGTCTCATCTACAAAGTACCTTAATTGGAAAGAAAACATAGAACAAATTTGTAAAACTATATCACCTAAAATTGGTATTTTGTATAAAATTCATCATTTTGTCCCACGATCTATTCTTATCCTGCTTTACAACTCTCATTTTACAACATATTACTTACTGTATAGAAATATGGGGTAACACCTACAAAACCTTTTTCAACAAAATTCTACTACTCCAGATAACGTTTTAAAATTTTAGTGCCCCCACGGCCCTCCTGTTTAAAAAACTAAATATTTTAGATATCTACCGGTATAAACTCAGTAAGTTCCACACTGTCACACGCAACGTAATATTACCGTAATTGGTAATTACCGTAATATTACGTAATATTACCGTAATTGGTAATTGGTACAGGTGTGATGGTTCAAATACCAAAATGGCAACAGTAACAGAAAGACTTCCCTGGCGGCGATGATAAAACACGAACACGGAGCCAACTGGTACTGGTATTATTATACTCTGCAAACATCAAGTACAATAACGCGGTAAAACTCCACTACTCCAATAACTAGATACTTAAACTCCAATACAATTCAACGAGATCTCCGATCTGAACTCAGTGCTGAACAAGTCCCCTATATATACCCACACTGTCTATAAATATACCATTACATCAGCATACATAATGAGTCTGGAATTTACTATAAATTTCTAGAATGTTCCATTACCTTCTATTGCCTCCTACAGTGTTCTATTACCTATTCAACCAGTTCTAAACAAAATCTAGAATATTTCACCCAGACACAGTACGGTTCTAGAACATTCTCAGTGACACGGAAGTGACACATAAGTCGTATGCGACACACATCTGTCTGTTTTTTATCTTAATAAGAATTCATTTGCCCATAATGTTGACCGCTACTTGAAACCTTTTCCTCATAACTATGCAACTTGTCAAGCTACTAGTTCCAATTATTATATTCCAAGAATGAATTTTACTACTAATCAACACAGTATCACCTATACAGCAGCAAACAACTGGAACTCACTTCCTGATTCCATAAAAATTATCAAAAGCAGATACATATTTAAAAATACGTTAAAACCGTTTCTCATGAATGTGTCATGTCATTTTTAAAAGTCAATATATAATTATATTTCATTTATCTTTAATTAAGTTAAATGTGCTATGAATTTAATTAATAACATCAGTATTATGGGGCCACAGACTAGACTAGTTTGTATGAACTATATCTGTGGTCCTCACTAGAATTACTATTATTATTATTGTGTATATTATTTATTGTATATTTTCTTGTGAAATAAAAACAACCATGCATAATATTATCTGTTGGTATGCATCAACCATCTAAATCAGTGAGCAAATGTAAATGATGATCGGTGGCGTTGGTAAAAACAACGATACTATACTGCATATAAATACAAACGTCACTAAATATGGAAAAACGAAAACTTACCATTAACAAAAAGGGAGGATGCAGTCAAAATTGTACGAAAACTGAGAAGAACGCACCTGAACAAGCAAAGCGAAGTCAACGAAGCGATGTGTACACAATGGCTGCCGCGAGTGAAATGAACCGATCATGCTTTGCGACGTGACTCACACCACCTTGATAAGGATGTATTGCCAACAAACATAGATGATATTTGTTTTGCCAACTCACACATGAGAATATATTGCCAACTCGCATAGATGAGAATGTATTACCAACTTACACAGATGAGAATGTATTGCCAACTCACATAGATGAAAATGTATTGCAAACAATTCACATAGATAAGAATGTATTGCCAACTCACACAGATGGGGATATGAGAATGTACTGCCAACTCACACAGTTGAGGATGTATTGCCAACTCACATAGATGAGAATGTATTGCCAACTCACACAGGAGAGAATGTATAACCAACGCATACAGACGAGAATATATTCCAAATAGTTCATACAGGTAAGAATGTATTACCGACACACACACACATGTCATTATGTAGTTCATGTGTTTATTTTATTTAATTGACAGTGACGGATGGATGGATGGATATGTTCATCTGCACCACCTAACATGTGTTGTTTGAGCAACATGACTTTACTGGATATGATATAGCTGCTTTGTAAGTTACAAACACATGAACAAATTATTGAATGATTTTTTTTCTTCGACAAATATGAATTTGCATATACCTGAACTTAGATCAGCTGTTGAGCAACCAGGGGTTATTCACAAAACTGGTAGAAAAAGTTGTCATGGTTGCTTGGCATTTGTGAAAGAAAACCCTCTCCAATAATATTATTGTTCACCGTTGGGCGTTGTTCCTAAGAAGGAACAAAAGTGAATTCAAACTGATTCATCATTTGCCTTGACCACAGGGTACCTTCATTAGTGATGGCCTTCCACCTGAACCAACTACAGTTTACTATGCACGAGTGGCATGGATGATGCGGTTCAGGCAATCATACAGTTACGTCAGGGTAGCATCATGCCCAAAACAAATTTGTTCTGCATTCACGATTCACGAGTCAGGTAATTTAGAAAAACATTATTGTTTATTCAGCTAACGAAATATGTTACATTTTATGCTTATCATTTTATTTTGTAATAACTTTTTATTTTAACCGAATAGTGAGGATTTGTGAATATAATGGCCACAACTAGGGTATCCAAGTTGGGGTAACCCAGTTGTGATCTTTTTTTTCTTCAGCCAAAGACAGGTGTATTTCATTGTGTACATGGGTTCCAGCAGAGAAGATTGCATTAGTTTGTTAATACATTTTAAGTTCAGTGTAATTGGGTTATTGTTTCACAATACATTTGAAAAAAGACCGACTGACGTCCAGGGAACTTAATGGAACCTGTGCTTGAACTTGGCTTGGTAGATTCCATTTAATAGTCCACATGATTGTGTAGCACTAGAAACACCATCGATAATAATGTCACAGTCGGTATAAAGACCCAGGGAACTAGTAGCTTCAAGTAGCTACATTATGCAGACACAGCCATTTAATAGTATACTTAATTTAAAGCTCTTTATGTAAGGGTTAATTTTTTTTATAATGTATCTAGAAATTTATTTTGAACACGCAATACATTATAAATATATGGTATACTGTTTTATGGAGTGAATTTTAGAGGTTAATTCATATTGTAAACATACAAATTATCATGAATTCAAATACAACATTGACAGATATCTATTGTGTGCCCGGGGTAATATACAGAGTGACAATTCTGGTTCACAGATTGGAGAGAAGCGTTTTCGGAGTAAACATTTTAGATTATATTTAAAAAAAAAAGAAATAAAAACCTAGCAGGACGATAGGTCTTAAAATAGTTCTTGTGGAAAAGAATATCCAAACAATTTAAAGTCCCATTTATATAATTCATATAGTTTAATTATGTCATCTGGTGGAATTTGTGAGAAGTATTTTAAATAGATATTTTCATCAGAACTGTTAGTTGCATGAGTACTGTACGCATCTGGGAAGGATAAATTAGTAACGCCAATGGAACGAAGAAGATAATTTGATTCTTCTACAATATTTTCGAAGTGACCAATGAAATCGTACGAACGTTCGCACACTGCACATATTTTATGCTGGAAATCCCAGTGTTCCTTGAAACTAGACTTGCTTTTAGAATTTAACAGAAAACGAACAAATTCGGAGAACATTACATGTGTGTTACTATGTTCCTTATTAGTTGTATTAGAGCGATAAAGAGACATAATGCGTTGTCCTGTCTTTTCAAAATCATGATCGTCTGGTATTTCAAATTTATTTCTGTATGCAGACAATAGTCGCTGAAAAGGGTGACGAACAAATAAAAAGGAAGTGTAGTTTTGCCTTCTATGTTCTATACGAGAAATAGTTGAATAATTATGGGCATGCACTACCAAGTGGTGAATACCAAGAGTACTGTTGTGAACTCCTGATAAAACTAAGAATATGCGTTTCCAATTAGTGCAACAAACTTTTGGAATAGAACAGTATAGGATATTATAATCGTCATTGAAGATCAACTTAGTCTCTTTTTTGGTTTGATGATAGTATCTGTTATCCGATTTCATATCTGCGCAAATATTTTGAAGAAGGTCCTTACGTTGTCTCTGTATTCTGTCCATTTCGCTATTCTGTAAGAACAAAACACATTTACTTTAGCCAAGTCAACCGAGTACAGCGTGTAATGATTATTAGCGCGTGTGTGTATATGTAGTAAATCTTTAATTTAACTGAATTTCATTACTTTTATAGCTATAGATCTTTATAGATTACGCTATATACTATGCATTATGTCCACATATTCAAACAACTAAATATACTTATGAAAGTTAAGAACAGATTCGAAGAAAATGTACCATTACATCACCGGTAACGATTGTAGATTTCCTCAGCATACTAACGATGTGTTCCTGTGTAACATGAACCATTTTCGGCAACTTGTACATACCTGAAAATCACATAACGCAAACAGGCGTTTGCATCAAAACTTAAAATTTCATTATTGGAGCGGTGGTATAATTTATAATTAGTTTACATATTTGCTCAAACAAACTTCAGTGACGTAAATCTAATGTGAAGTTGTACTTATTCATTTATTCATTCTGCTCATTGACCTAATTATTTGTGCTTCATATATCAAGTTTTAAACATGGACGGCCACAACATACTCTTGTGTGCATATATTTTATGATTTTTTTTGTTTTCAAATTCATTGCTATTGCAATGTTAGTTAATTGTAAGATTACCCATACCAGACAAAGATGCTTGATAATTAGAAAAACTAAATTAAATATAAATAAATTAAATTAGTACTAATTTCAAACATTGTTCTCTATTTTAAAAGACCATAACTTCATGAATATGTTCAGCCGAGAGAGAAAATCAATAATCACGTGGTACAGCGACATATCCCACACGTCAGTAATATATTTCTTGGATAATCACAATGTATTGATTAGTTGAATAGTCTCGTAGTAGTTACCTGTGTATCCGGCAATTAGACATATAACTAGAACTATACAAATGAAATCGACCAACTTCGTATACATTGCACGTATACCATTTCGGAAATAACACCATTTCATATCTGTCAATAAATTAAATATAATTGTAAATGTAATTATATTTTAACAAAGGTAATACTAAACGTACTTGCATTCGAAAACATTACATTCGATTTTTTTAAATACGTAATTGGATATTTTTAATAGTAAAATTGTATTTGATTTTATATTAGTTTTAGAAACAGCACGGACAATTTGGATTTACAGTTATATAAACTCGAAATTTTGGTCAGAAGAAAACTGCAAGAGGATGCCAGCCACTATGCAATTATGAATACTAAACCAAAAGTTATTATGTTATTGTTTAGATACCTTGATCTACGGTATGTCGTACTACTTTCGATCGTCTGCTGCCCAGTCCAACACTGCAATGGATCAGGTTATAGAATAGTGTCAGTGTGGTCATATCAGGCATGTGTGAATCAGAGCATATGCATGCAGGTAACATTGTTCCTTCGACTACTCACACTCTACTGGAATATAGAATCTAAATTTATATCTGACTTAGTCGAGCTATATTCGTGTAACCGGCCTTTAACACCGGGCCCAGGTATGCTATACCAAATGATGGTCACCACACTTATTATCATTCACAACAACTTATTTAATAATTACTAACACAAAATTATAAACTCTAAAGTCAGTCACGTCCATGCCGAGTGCACGTCACCTAAGGAGAATGTACCGACTAATTGTAACAAAACGAGGTCCACCTTGTCGGTAACCAGCAGGTTCGATTAGATTGGCCAAATCCGATTTTTCACCGAATACTTCAGGTACACTCTCACCTTGGTAACGTATACACGATAATGGAACAACCAATAATGGCAATAGATTATTATACAACAACATGCAACACCGTGGCACCTGACTTGCGGTAATATGCACACAGGTACACCCCGGTAGGAATAGATTAAGTGCTGATCACACTAGTTAGGCAGAACATTGTTTGCAGATACATTTAACAATAATATAAAATACAATTAACAAATCACTACAGTTCACTGTAAGCTCTCTTCATATATCGGCAATAATTGTGACAGCAAGGTAGTTATCCAGCACGGTTATTTGTAGCTAACTCCGGGATCCTGGTCATACGTGTTCCGAGTATACCAATTTCCCCTACTTGGCACGTCCCCTTACGGCGCAAAAATATAGCCCGACAACTCTGCAACTGAATTTAAATTACAGTCTCAGTGCAAGTTTTAAGGACCGACTGCTGGCAAGACAATTCCGTGGCTCACAAAAGCGACAGGCAACCACTCCACATGGTGACCGACCAACAAGTCAAAAGGGATTCAGAGAGCGCAATGCACCATGGGGCGAAGCAACCCAACATTTGCATATAAACATCTGTACTCGATTAGGAGTCGGGTTACATTCAATTTGAAGCAACGCCCAAACGTATATACATATGAGTGAGTACTGTACATTTTTGTACAAAACAGGTCATGTCCAATCTTTAAAATGAATATGCTTTAAAAGTCCTCGAATATTCATTAGATTATGTGTTAATGCAGTACACGGTTTGCTTGGGCATTAATTAACTTCAGAATTTTCTCATACAATTTGCATTCAGAAATTAATGCCAGTGAGCCGTATATGCAAGTTCTTTATATTGATCTAATTATAAATATTCATATTGTAACTCAAATAAACATAAAATAAAATAGCAAAAAGCCAAAATGAACTACTTTGACTTCCCAGGTAGCTCAATTAGCAGGCTGTCTGTCAGATTGAACATTATCTGAACTCTGAGGTCATACCCAGCCTGTGTGTCTTTGTGACACTGGAGTTGTACTGTGCTAATCAATGTTGATGTCACGTGATTTCGTATCAAATTGCTAGGAAAATCGGACATTAAAGTTGGACTCAAAAACAAGATATTTAAATCATTCAAAATCGACCAATCTGTGCCTGTGTCATCTCGCATCCATACAATGGTATTCATTTCATAGTTTATCATTATAACCATGGTGCGGAACTTTACATTTACTTTCATTGAAACCAAGTTGTCATTTCCTTGCCCAGTTAGCCAGTTTATCTGATTGCAGCATAATTGGGTTACTATTTGGCTAAATATTTTTGCTAAACTATCAACAAATCGAGTAAATCATTGATGAAAATAAAAAAATATAAGTATATACAGACTTTTTTAAGGGTATCGCACATAAAACACCAGTCATATTAGCTGCTAACCACAACCAAGGTGGTGTGAGTCACATCGCAAAGCATCATGGGAACAAAAAGCGTGATCGGTTCATTTCACTCGTGGCAGCCATTGTGTACACATCGCTTCGTTGACTTCGCTTTGCTCGTTAAGCCTAGTCATTCTTTTTGACAAAATTGGTCATAAATCGCATGACAATGTTTATTAGTTTATTATGTACAATCATGAAACTAATGTCCCATGGTACAATGAAATAGCATTATTTGGCGTGTTACATTTATGCTTTTTGAGAAACGTATAATTTCTTGAAAATTGCTATTTTTAGAACAATCCCATAGAACACAATGTTAAAGAAAAATTGCATTTTTTAACACTTTTTAAACCCAATTTTTTTTAAATAATTCAGAACAATCAAAAGTACTACATCATTAACAAAATATGAGTTTGTCAGCCTATGTCACCAGATTAGATTTTAAGATATTGCATAATATCTCTGCCATAGGAACCTGTGGTAATAGTGTCAAATGGCGACTTTCCACTAAAATTCAACCATCAATTTCTGGAAAAAATGGCTGGTGACCCCCAACTGTTTTTAGTTCGATATCCTTATATTGCCTTGGAGTACAATTTATTGCAAAATGAATAAATTCTGTGTTTTTTTTATTTTATGAGTAGGCTTCTACCTTAAGGTGCGTTCTTAGTTTTCGTCCAATTTTGACTGCATTCTCCCTTTTTGTTAATGGTAAGTTTTTGTTTTTCCATATTTAGTGACGTTTGTATTTATATGTAGTATAGTATCGTTGTTTTTACCAACACCACCATTTACATGTGCTCACTGATTTAGATGGTTGATGCATACCAACAGATAATATTATGCATGGTTGTTTTTATTTCACCAGAAAATATACAATAAATAATATACACAATAATAATAATAGTAATTCTAGTGAGGACCACTAATATAATTCATACAAACTATTCTAGTCTGTGGCCCCATAATACTGATGTTATTAAATTACAATTAAATTAATTAAAGATAAATGAAAAATAATTATATACTGACTTTTAAAAATGACATGACACATTCATGAGATACAGTTTTAACGTATTTTAAAATATGTATCTGCTTTTGATACTGTTTATGGAATCAGGAAGTGAGTTCCAGTTGTTTGTTGCTGTATAGGTGATACTGTGTTGATTAGTAGTAAGATTCATTATTGAAATATAATAATTGGAACTAGCTTGAAGTGTTGCATAGTTATGGGGAAAAGGTTGTAAGTAGTAGTCAACATTATGGGCAAACGAATTCTTATTAAGATAAAAAAACAGACAGGTGTGGAACTTACTGAGTTTATACCAGTAGATATCTAAAATATTTAGTTTTTTATACAGGAGGGCCGTGGGGCACGGAAATCTTAAAACGTTATCAAACACAATTTTTTTTACTGGAGTAGTGGAATTTTGTCGAAAGGGGTTCTGTAGGTGTTTCTGTATAGAAATATGGGGCAAGTAATATGTTGTAAAATGAGAGTTGTAAATCAGGATAAGAATAGATCGTGGGACAAAATGATGAATTTTAGACAAAATACCAATTTTAGGTGAAATAGTTTTACAAATTTGTTCTATGTATTCTTTCCAATCAAGTTACTTTGTAGATGAGACTCCCTCTATAGTTTTAAACAGCTCGTTTATTGACATATGCTGAAAACCCTGGTATCTTCCTGTTGAATGCGTTAGAGTCAATCGTCCGAAACAGCAATTCACCTTTTGACCTTCCGTAATAGGCCCTGGGGGTATGATTTGTCAATGTGCTACCAGCCCCAGGGGCCTATTATATTTTTAGCCAGAACGTACATGGTGTATGTTTTTAATATTGAGTGACCCCCCAGGGCCTAAATATGCTTTGGCAGTTGTCAATAACACATACACTTTATGAGGATATATTATTTTGGAAAATATCAATTCCACGGAAAAAACAGTATTTGGCGGCACATATGTACTAATTTGTAATAACTATTCCACCAAGTATAGTCATCAAAATTTCAATCTAAAAAATAGATGTTTTAGACGTAAGAATTGTCTCAAAGGTGATCACATAAAACGAAAGAATAAATACAACTTTGTCAGAAAACAACTATCATAACTTCTACGCAATAATTCTGTAAAATAATACAAGCAGACACATTTTAGTTTGCTTTCAAGCAATTCTTCCATTTTCTGCTTGAACACAATTACACATTTTGGAAACGCGCCATCTGCTTTGCTAATTTGGAGATGTCTCGTTTACACAAGCACGACACGTCATCATTTGTCGATAGGTCAAATGTGTTTTCTACTTCGAGGGATAGCAAACATGTTCGCATATTCAACAATTCTCGTTTGAGACGCACGCGATTTTAAATTGAATATCAAGAACAACAGCTCAAAAAACAGCAACGTTTATATTTTTAGAGCTGATGGAACAGTTTATAAGATGTGCACAGTGACGAGTCCCACTCAAAAAATGGACTCCATATTATGCGCAAATAATTCAATTCATTGATTCGGATACCAATGGATTGACCTATCAGATGAATACAAAACTGGCAACCAATAATGAGAAATCCAAATACAAACAAAAAACGCCTAACCTATGGTGTTGTCGTCGAGACTTTCAAAACATGCAGGCCCAGTTGATGTCGATATCAGTACAGTGCTGTATTGTTATGACGTTATGTTGACTATCATTTATTACCAGCATTGAAGATTTTTTTTCTAATTTTAAATTGCGCTGATGGCAACCAAACCATATGTATCACAGGGATGTCAGCAGTCATGTTATGTATAGTTTTCAACACATTTTCATTAATTTGAAACTACTATTTTGAGTTAATTATTTGGAAGATTCGACCTCATTCTAGGCAAGATGTAATACGACACGCAACATTGAACACAACTATTGAACTAATGAGCAAAACATACTTTTCCCGTGAATAGAATAACCTTATTTAAATGAGTAAGTATGTTTAATACTATAATATCATATTTTTAGTATTTTAGACCAAAGGATCATGAAATTAATGGCATCCACCAGGTTCCTATCGTACGCAAGGCAATGGTTCGCATTATCTTGTAACAAAAATACACAGTTGTGGGCCTGTAATAAAGAGAACGTATTCTACCACATTTCGTTTTGCTTTCAATGCGGACGTTTTAAAGTACATTGGATTTTCTGTTCCCGTACTGCAGCGTCTGATCCATCAAGATAAAAAAGCAAACCCATTCACTCATCCCGACCCTAATACCACTACAAGGGTTTAGGCTACAGTAGAATTGAACACTACTATAACTGGTGAATTAACCGGTGATGACATTCCCAGAATTTGCATATTATACCATAAGTATATTTTCTTGTAGAAAGCATGATCGATCAATAGGACATGCTCCCGAATTACAACAAATTCACACTAAATTGTTTTATTCTCTTGGTGAATAGATTTCAAGCACTTAATATTGTCACGCTTTTTCAACGATTTACAATAGTTGCCTTTCAAATGCGACTTCATTTAGAAGTTGTCTCACCAGCGTTTGAGCGATGAATAGTGAAAACTGCGAATAGCCGTTGTATAGCAAAATAGTACTGCCGATGTCAACCGGATCGTCTGACTGAAACTGAAGTGTTGAACTTCGCATGGTTCATTTAACCGGGGTTCGCAAAAAATGTGACATAAAAGGTATTTTTTTGTTTAAAGTTTGAAGAAAGGTAAATTTAGACTGAGCCTTAAACGCAAACCACCCAATGACGATCACTATGTTTATATAACTGTATGAATATCTCATCCGTTTTACGTAATCCGTTATGCCCCTCCCTTGGTGGAATTTAATAACACGACGCCATGACAGTTTTCATACAAGGTTGTTAATTCGTGGACGATTTTCGTCAGTTTCCCTCAAATGGTAAATATTTTTGTTTTCTTTACGCGTCGGTGTGTGGTGGATTTTGGCATTCAATCGTGGTGGGATAGCCAGTTTTGTGGACGATAAACGTCACTTTCATAAAACGTGGATTATCTCTGTTCGCGTTTCCGGGTTGGTCAGAGAGATGGAACTTAATTAGCTCTCACAGTTGTTGTCAGTTTGACTTTTCAAATTTTCACACTATTGCGACGACGTCTTTACAAACAAAATGAAGTCCGGTCTTATTTTTAAAGCTTTGCATTCTCGGTCAATGACAACCAAAGTGTGTGAAATACTGACCAGGATTGAATATACGGCAAACATCCTGCTAGGCAACTTGAAATATAAAAACAAAACATGATATCTAAACGCTTGGATGCTCATTTGTTAATAAACAAACGTTCCATGTGAAATAAACAACAACTGAGAGAGCCATTTAGATTTAAATGTCCCTGGAAAACAGAAAAACACAAATTGAGATCATGACTAATTTGCAGAACCATTCACTCAAAAAGAATTTTGTTAATGCTCATAATTAGAATGGCTGTAAGTCTCAAATGTAAACCCATTATTTGTAAAAAGTTAAATTCACCATGTATCTTTTTTATTATTTATATACAGCCTTGATAAATCTTGCATAATGCTGCGAAATTGTAACCCTTTTTAGCCAATGATGCAAAAAAAATCACGACCTTGCCCACAAACCTGCATCTATAGCTTGAGCAAAAACCTTTTCCTTTGCCTGCCAGGAATTGAGTAGATTTGATCAGTGTGAATGATATTCCCAAGAACTGGTTTGAGAGAGAGAGAGTGCCTCTGTGAATATTTTGTAGTCGGCATTTAATAGACTAGTGTTTAAGTAAGTTGCCCGCCGGCAAGAAAGAGGGATTTCACCAGCCTCGATCGAGATTTTAACAACGTCGTGCAGATTGGTCCCAAAACATACCAAAAATGTTTATTGTACTTTCTCGGTAACCAATCGTTGGATATAAATTTAAAGGCTGTGATACGGTTCTTCATATACCTCGCCTTTCTTTTATGTTACAATCAAGCTGCGGTAAATGTGACAGAATAGAATGCTGACAGTCTGATATCGGGTCTTGTGCAAAACAAGTATGAATAAAAATCCCTGTTCAGTTAAAGTGCCATCTTTGTCTCTTTTTGTTCAGTTAGTGTTGGTTTCAGCGTGCTGTTTTGGATCATTTGTTAAACTATCAACCACAAATAGCATGACAGCGTAGCACGAGTAGTGCCTTTTGCCAGAGTAGTCCCAGAAAATGCTACCCTGTCAGGCTATCCCATGATCCGTGACATAAAATCACATTTTTGAAAAAATAACAAAAAATGATACAATGTACATATATATATATATATATAGAAATACATACTAATTTTGTGATTTCAATGGACTTTGATATGCTGAGAGGACTTTCAACATTCACAGATTCATCTGATTCCCTGTTTCCAGTGACTGTGACATCACTTGTTTCATCCTCACTCAGACTGTCATCATTGTTGGAGGGAGGAAAATCTTCTTGGTTCTGATAACTTGAACCAGGTACGTAATGGCGAAGAACTTAAGCACGTCTATACATTTTTGCACTCATTTTTATAAGTATTCCAATAGGGATCTTGAATTAAAATGAATAAGAGAAGAATACAAACATTTTTATGACATCAAAATTCATGGGTACAACTGAACAAAATCACTTCCATCAGCAAGTTGTCTGAAATAGTTCTAGTGTTTGGCAAAGATAATTTGACACAACTTTAAATGAATTAAAAATTTGTTAACAATCAATACAAACAAATCTGAAATCGTTTTCAGAAGATATGAAAAAATTGCAGTTCTGAGTAAGAATGGCCATTGAGGTTAACAATCAGTAACTTCAGTGGAATTTGAGCACAATATCCCTTGAATGTTATAGATATGCGCACAATGAATATACCATGTTGTATTCCACGTATTGCAATATAACATCAGTTTTTTTCATGAACTTAACAATTCAGACTTTATAGATGACTCTTCCGAGTATGTGTGTGGTATATGACATACCACAGTACTGCTGAAATGCTTAGTAAAATGCCATCTCCTGTACAATAATTCTGATGATTATTTCTGCAAAATGGGATTTTAACGCTTTATGATCTGCTGTGGTAGGTAGAAATACTTTTTAGTAATTTCAAGGTGTCACAGATTGGAGCATCGTCTGGCAGGTTGTCATACCTTACACGATCTTTAACTGTATATGTGTTAACAAAGTGAAAGTTCTGATTACTGTGTTCTCCAGTCAGGCTTTCTTGTTTAAGTCATGATTATCCAATACGACCGAGTAGACTGCACTAACGCTGCTCTCTGTTTGTACAGTAGTGGTAAAAGCAATACACGCTTGTTGTTCTATATCAGATTTCCATCTTCTGACAGGTTTATCACATATAGCTGTAAAATTATTCAAAAACTAGACTATAATAATGGGCGGCATCTCAGCAAGCAGGCTAAATTTGCATGCGACAATTTAACCTTCTCGCCTAGCTGGTTAGGCGGCATCTGGGCGAGAAGCCAAACATTTTCATAAACGAACTTAGCTTGAGAAACAAACATTTACTCCTTGAATTTGAAACTAATGTTACACTTGAGTAATATGAATTTGTATGACTACTTGATAATAAAATAAATTACTATTCTGAATATGAGAATCTTCTTTGAATTCTGGTCCATTTGGCTCACTAAGAACTTTGCACTTTTTTTATGTACTTCAACAATATATAGTCAAAGTCCTGTCAGTAACCAAAAAAAAAGAATTTTGTACAAGTTGATCTTACTGTAGAATAGCTGCATGCTCTCTTTGTAGAATGTCTTCCCCGAAATAAAGTTCACACGGTTCAGTATGGTGCGATATGAGCTATTCTACATGGTGCCTGTGGGATATATCAGAACTCATTCTCCTTCCTAGAGATCCCTGCCACCACACACCGCCATTTTGTGGTGAAACGCCACAAGACTTTTACTACCCATATTTTGTGGGTGCTCTCATGATCAATATCTTATTTTTTTGTGAACCCACTGAAAATAGTTTCATCGCAGAATAACCGTTACTAAGGTGCTTTGCAGTTTGGGGTTAATAATTACCTCGTGTCATTACTAATAATAATGTAAAAGATTCAATCAAATTCTATTTCTATATCACTGCACAAAGACTTCAAACAATTATTGTTACTACTCCATTGAAAGTTATGAGCCGACCCTTATCAATACTGGCTTTGTATTAACAGATGTACAGTGTACATTGTAAATAATAACGTGTACTGTGTTGCTAAGATATTAAAGGTACATCATGGTTCACTCAGATTTATGAATGTAGTCCGTTATATGTGTTTGACAAATAGTATTACTTTAATACGAGATTATGGGAAATCACTTCATGGTTCATTCACCTGAATGCAAAGGTTCCATGTCGTTCTTTTAACAATAAACACGTCTTGACAATTTCATTTGTGACACAATTTACAGATAATTGAGCAATTGAATGTACGAATATAATGACATTTTAGTAATTTTCTTCTACCAGTGATTACAATGGAAAGTGTGGCTCCTTAGTCCCGGCTTAGGTTAAGTTTGCAATCAAATATTACACAATAATTAGTTGCTAGATAAAATGATAGTTGACTGAAGGGAATAAACTATAACACAGTCGTTATGTAATAAGTGTGTTTTTAAAGTTGTTTGGCTCTGTATGTTGGACTGGAATCGTCACCCCTGTGAAATCTATCAGAATACGAAAATGCTAGTTTAAAATTATACTTTTATAAAGAAAACATATGAATAGTGCATGGAGACTGCACTGTGGTTGTACTTACCTTACAGGATACAGTGTCTCGGTAACAGTATTGACAACCTTACTAGGGGCCAATTTAATACTTGGGTTAACACATACCTTCAATAGTTTCTCCATCCATATCTTTCTTCCTTGTGATGCAGCATGACCTAATACCATTACAGCTATGCACCTGGTCTTACATCATGCTTTGTAATGACAATATAATTAAACCAAAATGACGTTTATCACTGAGTATTTCATTTAACAAAACGTGTGGGAGCAATGTAGCATTCTCAGTTGGTAGCAGAGCATAGCAATTTTCATTTCGCACAATCGAGTAATGACGTCAATTTGTTCTGGTTTCAGTTTATAATCCAGATTGTAATAACGTTTTATGCGATTAACCGTATTCTCCCAATGTAGCCATTACGCTTTGCTTATCCGGTGCACCGACAAGGCTAGTGTAAGAGAAATATTTGAGTATTTCAGGGACCATCTCTCACAAATTAAATCACCCTGTAACAAACTGACGGTGTTCGCGCCAATCAATGGTCGATATCGACTCTCACACACGACACCGGTTCAACACTAACAAAAATCTCACTTTGACTACAACACGCAACCAGTGCATTCCCATCCGCCGAGGAATGGTAACGGGGACGAAATCAATGAAAACACGCACACCATTCAGGAATAAGACACCAAAGAACTGTATTCTTCATCGTCCCGCTTCAAAACTACAACACACGTTAACTAAAGAAAAACTTTCCGCTTCCATCGACTTTGTCAGTATATTTTTTCTAGACTACTGATATTTGGAGATTGGCTTATTGGTACTACTATAATTATTATTGCGTTGGACACCAATACCAGATTATACGATTTATCAAGATGAACCTCGCAATGAGGTAGACCACTTCTACCTCATAAATATCTTGTTTCTCGAAGATTCCTACAACTCAAAGCGATTAATAGAGCATACTACAGAATATTGTCCCAATCCCAGGCTACTAACTAGCTCATTAACACACCTGTGTAGTAACACCAATATTTTTAGCCGTGAAAAAAATCAAAATGAACCTAATGATGAAATAATAAACATAAGACGAGGAATTCATACTACCGACCACAGTCAAACCTCACGAAAGGTTAAATAAAAAGTTTTTATTCAATCTAATCATGGATAATTAGAAATATGCAATTTATATTTACTGTATTATTGTTGTTATTTTTTCCTATTGACGACGAGTGTCTCAGGTCTTATTTCAAACATCCAAGGTTGCAGCGATTCTTTTAAGCGGTACCAACTATTTGAATTTGTCAATATAAATCATTCAACTGATTTGTGATTCTAGTGCTTCCTCCAAGAAACTCACATAGTTCCCTCTAGATCTGATAAGCCGTTGTAGAAAGGGGCACGTATTTACTTATTCTGTTCAAACCAAACATTAAAAGCATTAGTACGAGTAATGTCGTTCATGGAAGTTTGTTGCATATCCATGTGAGTTTTAATGGTCACCTGTTCACTAAATGTGTACACCCCAACAAATGGAACGAAGTGATTGGACTTTTTTTTCAAAGTTCTTAAGCGTTTAATGAATGGATCGAACAATGACCGTTATTTTTGGGCGATGACTTCAATTGCACTTTGAATTCCGTTCTAGACAGAGCAGATAGCCCAGAAGCACACTCACCATCTTCTAACTTTCTTCGCAATATATTATCTCGTTTTTAACTTGTCAATGCATGACGTTACTTCAATGGCACAACTGAACTTGGGTGCATCATCAACAATATCAAGTCTCGCATTGACACATTTTTGCTATTAAAGTCAATTGTATTAGGACTAAATTCTTTCAAACGTGTTAAAAATCAAAACCCAGTTTGGTATTTCAGTCTGAGTCTAATTTTCCCTTACTATAATGGAGTACTGGCAATTATGGCGTAATGGAAAATCTTGATTGAAAACTCTGTAAATGTGTTGGGATTTGGCACAAACTTAAAATAATAAAGGAGCTCACAAAACAGTATAGCGCCAAACTAAGCTCTACACAAGGAGATCAATGATCCAAAACAGCACGCTGAAACAAACACTAACTGAACAAAAAGAGACAAAGAGAGCACCCATTAGATCCAGAAACAAGTTTCTACAACAAAAAAATGATGCGCCAACGTCCTTCGTTTTTGCCATCAAAAAAATAGACCATCGAAAAAACTTGATGGCTCTTTAACTGAGCAGGGATTTTTATTCAAACTTGTTTTGCACAAGACCCGATATCAGACTTTCAGCATTCTATTCTGTCACATTTACCTCAGCTTGATTGTAACATAAAAGAAAGGCGAGGTATATGAAGAACCGTATCACAGCCTTTAAATTTATATCCAACGATAAATAACCCGGCATTGATTATCGAGAAAGTGCAATAAACATTTTTGGTATGTTTTGGGACCAATCTGTACGAAGTTGTTAAAATCTCAATCGAGGCTGGTAAAATCCCTCTTTCTTGCCGGCGGGCAACTTACTTAAACACTAGTCTATTAAATGCAGTTCTTGGGAATATCATTCACACTGATCAAATCTGCTCAATTCATGGTAGACAAAGGAAATTTTGTTTGCTCAAGCTATAGATGCAGGTTTGTGAGCAAGGTCGTGATTTTTTTACATTATTGGCTAAAAAGGGTTACAATTTCGCAGCATTATGCAAGATTTATCAAGGCTGTATATAAATAATAAAAAAGATACATGGTGAATTTAACTTTTTACAAATAATGGGTTTACATTTGAGACTTACAGCCATTCTAATTATGAGCATTAACAAAATTCTTTTTGAGTGAATGGTTCTGCAAATTAGTCATGATCTCAATTTGTGTTTTTCTGTTTTCCAGGGACATTTAAATCTAAATGGCTCTCACAGTTGTTGTTTATTTCACATGGAATGTTCACAATAGGATTGCCAGTTGTTTGTTAACAAATGAGCATCCAAGCGTTTAGATATCATGTTTTGTTTTTATATTTTAAGTTGTCTAGCAGGATGTTAGCCGTATATTCAATCCTGGTCAGTATTTCACACTTCGCTTGTCATTGAAAATGGAGAATGAAAAACTTTAAAAATAAGACCGGACTTCCTTTTGTTTGTAAAGACGTCGTCGACAATTTGAAAAGTCAAACTTACAACAATTGTGAGAGCTAATTAACCTCCATCTCTCTGACCAGCCCAGAAACGCGAACAGAGATAATGCACGTTTTATGAAAGTGACGTGTATCGTCCATAAAACTGGCTATCCTACCACGATTGAATGCCAAAATCCACCACACACCGACGCGAAAAAAAAAAATATTTACCATTTGAGGGAAACTGACGAAAATCGTAAGCGAAGTCGCAACCTTGTATGAAAACTGTCATGGCGTCGTGTTATTAAATTCCACCAAGGAATACAGTTATATAAACATAGCGATCGTCATTGGGTGGTTTGCGTTTAAGGCTCAGTCTAAATTTACCTTTCTTCAAACTTTAAAAAAACAAAAAAACTTTATGTCACATTTTTTGCGAACCACGGTTAAATGAACCATGCGAAGTTCAACACTATACAACGGCTATTCGCAGTTTTCACTATTCATCGCTCAAACGCCGGTGAGACAACTTCTAAATGAAGTCGCATTTGAAAGGCAACTATTGTAAATCGGGGAAAAGCGTGACAATTTTTTTTTTTAGTTTCGTCCACAATGCTAAGTGCTTGAAATCTATTCACCAAGAGAATAAAACAATTTAGTGTGAATTTGTTGTAATTCGGGAGCATGTCCTATTGATCGATTATGCTTTCTACAAGAAAATATACTTATGGTATAATATGCAAATTCTGGGAATGTCATCACGGTTAATTCACCAGTTATAGTAGTGTTCAATTCTACTGTAGCCTAAACACTCGTATGAGTAGAGGTAGTAAGGTCGGGATGAGTGAATGGGTTTGCTTTTTTTATCTTGATGGATCAGACGCTGCAGTACGGGAACAGAAAATCCAATGTACTTTAAAACGTCCGCATTGAAAGCAAAACGAAATGTGGTAGAACACGTTCTCTCTTTATTACAGGCCAACAACTGTTTTTTTTATTTTTACAAGATAATGCGAACCATTACCTTGCGTACGATGGGGACCTGGTGGATGCCATTAATTTCATGAGCCTTTGGTCTAAAATACTAAAAATATGATATTATAGTATTAAACATACTTACTCATTTAAATAAGGTTATTCTATTCACGGGAAAAGTATGTTTTGCTCATTAGTTCAATAGTTGTGTTCAATGTTGCGTGTCTTATCTTGCCTAGAATGAGCTCGGTCTAAGTGAATCTTCCAAATAGTTAACACAAAATAGTAGGTTCAAATTAATGAAAATGTGTTGAAAACTATACATAACACACTGCTGACACCCCTGCGATACAAATGGTTTGGTTGCCATCAGCGCAATTTAAAATTAGGAAAAAAATATTCAATGCTGGTAATAAATAATAGTCAATTTAACGTCATAACAATACAGCACTGTACTGATATCGACATCAACTGGGCCTGCAAGTTTTGAAAGTCTCGACGACAACACTATAGGTTTGGCTTTTTTGTTTTATATTATGTATGTATTCGGATTTCTCATTATTGGCTGCCAGTTTCGTATTCATCTGATAGGTCAATCCATCGGTATCCGAATCAGTGAATTGAATTATTTGCGCATAATATGGAGTCCATTTTGTGTCATGAGTGGGAGTCGTCACTGTGCACATCTTATAAACATTGCTGTTTTTGGGGTGTTATTATTGATATTCAATTTTAAATTGCGTGCATCCCAAAAGAGAATTGTTGAATATGCGAACATGTTTTCTATCGCTCGAAGTAGAAAACACATTTGACCTATCGACAAATGATGACGTGTCGTGCTTGTGTAAACGAGACATCTCCAAATTACAAAGCAGATGGCGCGTTTCCAAAATGTGTAATTGTGTTCAAGCAGAAAATGGAAAAATTGCTTGAAAGGAAACTGAAATGTGTTTGCTTGTATTATTTTACAGAATTATTGCGTAGAAGTTATGATAGTTATGTTTTCTGACAAAGTT
Organism: Saccoglossus kowalevskii; assembly: GCF_978046115.1. Lineage (NCBI taxonomy): Eukaryota > Metazoa > Hemichordata > Enteropneusta > Harrimaniidae > Saccoglossus > Saccoglossus kowalevskii. Next base: position 23,793,640 of record NC_140644.1, read on the forward strand.
GTATTTATTCCTTCGTTTTATGTAACCACCTTTGAGACCATTCTTACTTTTAAAACATCTATTTTTTAGATTGAGATTTTGATGACTATACTTGGTGGAATAGTTATTACAAATTAGTACACATGTGCCGCCAAATACTGTTTTTTTCCGTGGAATTGATATTTTTGAAAATAATATCCCCTCATAAAGTGTATGTGTTATTGACAACTGCCAAAGCATATTTAGGCACCCAAACATTCATTGTGTTGGTTGAATAAATTATAACACGAGGTTAAAAATCCAAATTTTTGCACAATCAAGAACATCATTATGCATGGGATAACTATGCTAATTAGTCACGTGTCCACAAACATATTTTCACTGCAATCTCTGCAGGCGCCCACGCCATACAAGGCAAAGTAAAAACAAATTCAACTTGAGAGTGTTGTGCCTCTACTAAACCATCTGCCTTTGTATGTTTGGTTTTCTGACAAATTAAACAACATGTTAAGCTGTCATATCAAAATAGGTCCACACTTTGAAAATAAACCGCAGATTTTGATTATATTGTACAATGCAATACCCACCACCTCCCTAGAAAGGGAGCATATAATAACGTATGTTCACTCTCCGGCTACAACTGCATCATTCATGAAAACACTGCCACAAGATACACTGCATCACTTGTGAAAAGTATATTTCATACTTTACAGATGTCGCGGCAAGGCTATGGCGTTGTGTCAAAGTTTTTGCGTTTCAAAATAATTTCTGTATTTTTTGTCTATGAAATTATATATTCTGTACAGGCGTAAGGCAATGGCCCGCTTTATCTTAGAAACACAGTTGTGAGCCAGTGATACAAAGTTTGGTTTTCAATACTAACATTTTAAATTACATTTGATTTTCTGTCCCCGTACTGCATCGTCTGATCCATTGAGAAAAAAAGCAAGCCCATTATCTCATCTAAACCTTAATACATCTACCCATAATTTGTATATTGATAGCTAGAAACATACGAGGGGTTTAGGCTACAGGGAAATTGAACACGTACTCCGCCGCTAATTATAACCGGTGAATTGATTGCGACATTCCCGGAATTAGCGTCTTATAACACGAGTATATTTTGTTGTAAAATGCTTGATTGACCTACAAGAACGGCTGCCGAAATACAACAATTACACACTGAATTGTTATGGAGCACTATAAATAAAGTATTACTTTGAATTTGTTTTAAATTAGCAAAAGGCAATAAATTGAAACAACTGTATAAATTGCGAGTGAAAACATGACACATTGTTGTGGCTATGACTTTCATCTGCCATGCAAAACATTATTGGACCGAGTTTTGTGTTGCATTTTGTACTGTGTGTTTGTCTCGCTTTTCATCTGCATATATCGATATTTGCATCTTTTTATCGACAGATACTATGTTTGAAATACGCTTATTTTGGGGTCTGATCATGTTGGTGGTGACATCAAAAGCTCAACTACATCCTGGAAATTCTGCTGATGGCACGTGCATGGATTGTTCTGACACAGTGGTCGAGAGTGCAGTCTTCTATACCGTATGCACTGAGAACTTTACCTGCCCAAATGGCATTGCAGATATTGAGCATGCCATCAAAGGAAAAGAAATTTTGTTCAACACAACATTATATTTAGGGAATGCACAGTTCGTTCCTGGAACACAACATTATGCGGTGATTGCAATACCCGAGTCGCAAATTGACACCATGGAAGCAGACGATTTAGTATGAAATTGTATTTGTTATTCCTGAATACAGTAGTGGATAGTTAGTGATATTATATTACTCACACAAGTTTGACAATAAATTAACCACTGATATCTTGATTGTAAAAATACTGTGAATGGTCATATTTGGATATGGTCTCAATTACCTAGCAATCTCGTGATACTTGGTCAGGCATCAAACACATCTTCTTCTGTGACGTGTTTAGTAAATACACAATGTATACGATTTTTACGTGACAGAACATGAAACAAACTTCTGCCCGGATGATTACGACCTCACACAGTAAAACAATTGTCTATTGTCAGAATCATTTCAGAGTTCTGTTTTGACAAAATGGGGTAGCACACTAGACGTAAATTTCTGATAGTCAGTACAATCCCTGAGAGACCTTTATCACAAAAATATAACGTCATTAGATGATTATTTTGTTATATATTGTATGTAAAATGAAGCATTGCATTGTTTTACAGGGAACTGTGTGGGTACCAACTGACAATTGCCAGCGTTGTGAGGTCCTTATAGGAGATATATGGTGTAAACTTGTTTGTAAGATGGTGGTGAGTATCTGTTCACTATAGTTGTGGTATATGCCAGCACATAAACCAAAACACTAAACTACACTAAATCAAAGAATCAACCTAGTCACATAAGTCAATTAGCTGGTTAGCGAGAGAGGAAAAAAATAGTATTATTTTAATGAGCAATACGATTATCAAATACTTGATACATATAGCATAAGAGGAAAAGTGCGCACATATACATCATTAAATTACATAGTTGGGATGCACACCAATCCCATAGGGTATAGGTAAACTCTTATTTATAATTTAAATAATATATAATCACTATGAACTAAACTATAACACTGTTGAATTTGTGTCAATGTTAATGTTAATCAATGCGTACATGATGATAATTAAATTATAAAATCATTTTCATATTCGCGAAAATGATACGGCAAATCTCATTGTATAGTGTCATATTAACGAGTGGTATTTGTTTTTTGGCGTTATTGACACTGGGTTTTGATTTATTCATATGCTGTAAAACAAACACTGATAATTTGTGGGTAGATTCCTGCCGAAATGCACCGCTAGATTCGTTCATCTTAAGTTTGTGTTAAAACCCATTAATATATGTACGTGTTAAGATGCGGTTTGGATATGCCTGTGCAAGTGAATAGAATTTATATAACATTTTAAATGGTGCTTGAACATTTCCTTGTCTAATTTCGTAAATAAATGTGTTTTTTTTCACATATAGGACTGTCCACCACTCGTCGCCAAATACATTGGAATTAAACCAACAGTCTCTGAAATGAACACAACTAGAGATAGAGTGTGTTTAGTTAGCAGAGAAGATGAATATTATATCAAAACGTGCTACTGGTTCTCTGATGATCCTAATATTGTCGATAACATTATTCAAGCAAGTGCATAGAAAAATTAAAATGAGTCAGTTGTGTTCAATTGTAATTTGAAGATACATTGCTACTATCGACAATATGTCATGTACTTTCACGCGCATCAGTCATGAGTTGTAATTTATTTGACACTTAGTCTAATTATTAATGTACTACACAAGACACCCAAATAGCGTTATCTGTGTCACACACCGCGAATTACGGCATACTGCCTCTGGGTGTTAATCTCCGTATTTCTTTAAATAATCTAATAGTAGATGAGTAAATTAACAACACTTATTTTGCATCATCTATTGAATTGCATGTATATGTAGAAAGTAATTGATTAACATGAGCACTTGCATCATGATCTTTCTAGTAGCATGAATTCAATGCAAATATTTGTCTTACCTAATTTTATGATAGCTGTGCAATAAATACACATTATGGCATTACAATGTGGTTATAGTATATGTTACTTCTGTTGATGATTTACAATCTTCAGAAGGGCCCTGGTGTTGTTGTTGTTTACACACTCCCCTCATACATACAACAGTGATATTCACATGACTACGAGCATAGTTGTACATATACAGTAGTAGTAATTAAATACAGCCAACATGGTCTAGAGAGACAACATAGAAGAGCTAACATAATTAGATATTTGTGAGTGTATTATTTTACATGAATGTTTCTAAGAATGGCGGCATTGGTACCTTGAATATAGAACAGTTAAGCCTTTCCTATGCCAATGAAGCCAATTTTCTCGAGTATAAATTAAGTCAATAACTATATTATTTTTAGAGGTTGAAAACTTTTGATAAATTGGGCGATTACTTATGTTTATATATTTATTATTTCATAGCCACTGGCAATCAATTTGGTGTGCTGTATGAAGGTCGGATTTAATTTACTATTGACCAGTCACTCAGGATATCGAGGATAGAGCAGATAGCATTTCCACCATAGATAGCCAAATGTTTTTTACATGCCAATAGCATGCCAACTGACCTGACCTGAGGTTAAATCCTTGATTTATTTTAGCGTTTGTGCACAAATTAATCAATATTCAGCCCCACTTCACCATATTCAATTCATGTAAACATGGTATTGCCTTCACCAAATATAATTATATACCTTTATATACTATACCTGTAATTTCTGATAACTGATTGTGAGTTTCGCAGCAGCGTAAATAAATTTGGACAACTCAATGAAATATTCTTGATAAGCACCGCCTTCTGTGGAGATAGAGCACAAATCATTTGCTTTACTGTTTCCAATTTATTTCTATTTTTTGCTGTAAGTTGCATAAATACCAAGAATTGTAATTCTAGTGGACAGGACTTCTGTCAGCTTAATGTAACCGTAGGCTTTATTATGCAAATGCAATGTATGTGTGTATGCTAACTAGCTGTACACACTGGTATATTGCTCTGCAAAAGTTACCGTTTTCAACCTTGTTTATGAGTTATATTTTTTGACATTTCTTCTTTGCAAATATTTCCTTTGTGTGTTTTTTTTTTATTGGTTTTGGCACAATTCTGTTTTGGAGTGTTGCCTTGGTGGGCTGCCACGCTGGCATCCAAGATGGCGGCCCGCATAACAAGCCAGCATATCAACCTTTTGCCGGATTAACACTGACACACGGACAAGTGAGTCTGTGGATGATGTGTGCATCGAGGCTAACGTTCATGCAATTGCTGACAATATTGGCGCACAGAAGCTTTTATGCGGCTTCACGGTCTAATGAACAGGTCATTGTTTTCGCCGATTCTGTTGACTGGGTGCTAGTTTGCTAGTTGGGTATTGACTTTATTGGAAATAGTTTTATTTATTGAGGACGCGAATTAAACCGGCAACTAAAGTTGTTTTGTCGGGAGTTTCTCCCTTTATTTCAAACTAAAGAAATTGACTCGTTATGGGCGAATTGTGATTACTGTACGCAGCATACTACTTGGTTGCAAGAAACTCAAACTACGAAATGTCAAGTCTTTTCGAAGACAAGTATATATATTGTTTTGACAAACTTGATATATTCTTCACAGATCACAGTGATTGTTTAAGCTTGCAGCCTCCCATTGTCATGCTGTATTTAGGAGCAGGTAGTCACTAGTACTCCTTATACGTTTAATTTGTAGTGTAGCCGTCTAATAGGCGTGGTGGGTGTGGTTGACTTTACAGAGGTCAGAGCCTCGGGGACATGTGGTGGTATTGTGAAGGCCCTTGTTTTATGTGTGTGTGAAACGATTATTTGAAAATTGATTGTGTTTATATATTTCAATATATTCTCGCTAACTATAGTGTGTGTTTTTTTTTCTACTCACTTGAAAACACGTATTTATGTAGAACGGATTAGTATGTCGCCGCGAGAGGGCGTGATCAGCGACGACAACACGATTTTGATGACTAAATGTTATATTATGCTGAGCCGTTTCTACGGGGTGTTTTAAATCATGTTTTGTAGGTGTGAAAAGGGAGTCTTCAGATAAGTAGATCATCTCTAATTATCATATTGTACATATTAAGACACCCGTAACAGATCTAGGCTCTGAAATTCAACAAGTTAAATTACAATGTGTATTACACACAATGCAAAAGGCTTCAAAGGTTGAATCTCACAGGTCATTCTTGTTGTGTTGTTCAAGTTGTGTTGTATGTGTGTAATACAAATCTCAGGAAAATTGTCACGCAATTTGGTACAAGTGTGCTTTTGGATACCCCTCAGATCTGACGTGTGATTAGGTTTTGAACTGAATGTTAATTTCATAAATTGGCTAATTTGCACATTTTTGGACCAAACACAGTAGGGATATGTAATGGCATACCAGTTTACATTTTAGGAAAATTTACATGTTAAATAGCTAATTAGCATATATTGCATTTTGTTAAAGTAATTTTCTGATTGATACACATTTTATTAAGTGTACATCGTTTGGTAATAGTATACTTTTTTGGCCAATTTGCATACATGTGCCTAGAAACTGGGTAGGTATACCAGCACATATACCTTTAGCAAATATTTGATAGGGGTGTGTAACTGGACAAATCAACTTTGGGCCATGCCAAAAAAAACCTTGTTTCTCAGACTTTTTGTTGGCGGGCAATTTCGAACAAAAACTTTTTTTTTCACTGAAAATCACACTTGAAAAGTGATTATTTGTTTGAGGTTTTCAAGTTCAAGAAATGAAAATGTTTTCTATGCTTAATTCCATCAAGATTTTGGCTAAAATTGAAAATGAAATTTGACAATGAAGAGGTCAGATCTGCAGAATAAGAACATTGCTGGTCCTGGCCTTGGAGGCAAAAACAGCATGAATATCCAAATATGGTATGTGCTGGGTGGGTTATTTTACTATTGAATATAATAACCAATCGTGGATCACACTGATAAACATTTTACTATGGATATGTCATGCAATTCTACGCCCAGCATGCATTCAAAGCTATGCTCTCCGTGGTCACACACTGCTTACAACATGCTATTTTAAAACAATGGCACTGTCATATGATATAGGATCTTATGAATATAAGATACCCAATCAAACAAAAGATCACTGTGTAAGTTCTGTGATCATTGGAAGCATGTTTTATTGATTTTGGACCATACATGATACTATCTGATCAATATGAAAACATTCAGCATCAGAAAACTGTTGAACAGTGCATGTTCTGTAAACAAATTATAAAGCACTGTCACAGAATAGAAATGATAATGTGTCCTGATTAATTAATATGCACACACCCAATGACTATACCTGTATGTTTTATTTATTTTCTAAACTTATACTAAAGGTTTTATATTTTTAAATGACCACAGAATGAAACTGTGTTACAAGGAAGAGTATTAAAAAATTACTTTTCAAAATATTCATATACCTCTTTTAGAAGCTGGTAGTTAAGATTTGTTTGAGGTTTGAGTTAAGATGTGGGCGTATATCATCTGGTATTTAAATATTAGACTTATTGACATATGGATATCGACTATTTACATACTTGGTATGCACATGAAAACTTGCCAGACGGTACTATCTCATAACCTCTTCCATAATGAGAAATGCTCATTGGCAGATGCTGATTCGTTGTGGTCTACTGACATATGCTGAAGACCCTGGTATCTCCCTGTTGAATGTCATCTGAAACTGCTTTGGTTATTTGAAAATTAAGACAAGTCGTGTCAAAAACAGTACCCATAGGTTAACAATTCTTATTACCATATTATCAGCTGATAAAATAAAATATTTATATATATGCATGTGTATAGAAGTGAATTGTTACAGGCATGTTCAATATATGTCTGTGTCTGACAAAAACTGTCAGTCGACCATTTTTGACCTGATTGTGTATCTTAACATGTACAAAGTTTGAATGAAAATTGACATATTCAATATATCATGTTTTCAAAAAACAAGATGCCATCTTTGATCCAAATATGAAATCCTTGCATCTGCATAAGTCCCAGAGAAGGTACTAGGTATGTACAAAGTTTGAGAAGAATCAGTCCAGGGATGTCAAGATACAGGTTCGGGTGCACAGTCACATGCACAGACAGATGCATGGATCAAGACAAATCAATCCCGGTTTTTTACTTCATCCACTAGTTTGGAATAGCATTCTTTAAAACACAAAATGGCCATCAGTCAGCCATATTTTTTTTCATATCAGTAAGTTTTGTTTGAAATGTTTACACACTCATTATTTCGAAATCACCTGAGTTGAGGATTAGGCAATTTATCTAAAATTTCATCATCCATTACCTCGTTTGGAAAAAGTTTTTTTATACAGTGACTAGTGTATTTATCTAGAAATGCTGTCCATGAAAACTTTGTCCGAATAGGGCCAATCACACAACCTTGATACAAACCTGAGATGCAGGATTTTTTGTGTTTACCAGACTGTCGTCAGGAGGAAAAGTCAAGTCAATTAATGTACTGTCCAGGTCTACTTTCCTTCATTTCATATCAGTTGACTCAAGGGCGGTAGGCAAAAGTGTAAGATAAGCCAGGATTAATGACAATTTAATGACGATATATTGGAATAATGGCAATAAAATGCATTTATTTTGAATAACTATGTCTAAATTTACATTTTACATGTACACAATTCTGGCTGTACCATTCGCTCATATTATTTAATTCCACATTCGATATAAAACGCATTGTATCCTTCGAGCCGTAAGTTACGAATTAACGGCATAAAAAGTGTTGAACAGCGCCACCACCGGCCATTTTTTCGTTCTGGCAAATATCCAAAAGGAACGATTTCGTTTTCGGCTTCACGCTCGCGTGCACATTTCTCGTTTCCTTGGTTTCAGCCATAAAATATTTAGCGAAACTATAATATCCTCGGGGCGGACATCCGGGTACTTACTTTGCAGCCGCATAGCAACAGCAGCTGGCGGTGAAAACATACACCGAGCAAACTATATAGGTTCTATTACATTTACATTGATTGTTATCGCTTAGTCATTTTGTCTGTAACGCAGCACTTGTAAAATGCCAAAAAGTTGTGTAATTATTGGATGCAAAAGTCATAACTATTCTTTGGATAAGAAACGGTCATTTTTTGAGTTACCAAAACGTTACAAAAGTCCTGAACTGCGCGATAAGTGGCTTTCGGTCATTCGCAGAGTAGCCGAAGACGGTTCCCACTGGAGCCCGCCCAAAACGCTTACATTATGTTCTGACCACTTTCTTACTGGTAATTAAAAAATATGGAAGATAATGAGATAATTTGTTAAAGTGTAGAATGATTTTATTATTTCTTACAGTACATATATGTTTATGTACATTCGGTAGGAGATTTCAAGTATCTAAATTTCGTTTACGCCACTACAGTTGTATTCTGTTAATCTGTCGATATCATTTTGTTGTGAAATCTCTTTTGGTTTAACATTTTTAGTAATAGTTGTACGTACTAAAATCGTACTTTCTTAGTAAACATTTGAATTTATACATTAGAGTTAGAAAACACTGTAATCCAACCTAATCCTAACTTTAACCCAACTCATATCCTCTAGTGTTCCCTCAAATTAATATACTCCTCTTGAGAACACCTACAGTTAACTTGAGGAGAGTATGCAACTGAATTTGAGGGTTGAAGGGTTAGATTTTGAGAAAGATCGCCATGTTTTTTTTCTGTTGAAAAATAGTGGATTTTTGATGTTTTTGACTAAACAAACGAACCAGAAACAAACTTTATAATGATTCGAAAGACACATCTTTATCAAATCTGAATATGTATGTATAGTGAAAAGCACAATACTGGGGCTTTGCTTAAACATATTTATACAAATTTGTAAATACCAATTACAATTTAAAATGTATGTCTCTCTCCAGTGACTTACACAAATTACTATGTTAGAGGTTTCCTACACAAACTGAGCTGGTTATTTCTATGTAAACGCAATTGTCTGCATAGCTTCAAGTCGCAAACTACAGATGTAATTGTAAGCCTGCTCAGGTTTCCAAGAAAAAAAAGTTTAATTTTGAGTCCTATCCAAGTAAAACTAGCTGATGATCATTTGTATTTTTTAATGATATCTATGCTCTAGTTTCTCTGTCTGTCTGTATTATTATATTACCACATTTTATCAGTGATACTGCATACGCATGATACATGCAGCCAAATGTACATTTGACTCCTACTGAATTGACTACTGATAAAAACAACACTGGGACTGTGCATTATTTCCCAGCTGTGCTGGCTGATTCTGTTCGAATATTGATAACACCTGTAGTAATTTTGGATAATTGCAAATTGCCAGACTGGCAACTTTTTTGAACATGATCCAAGATGCAGATTGATTTTTGACTTTAGTGTACAGAAAACAAAGGAGGTTAAGGCATGCTGGTGCCTGTCTGTATAAATGTATGTAATCTTGTTCCACCAATATCTTATAAACCACTGGGTTGATTGGAATGAAGTTTGTCACACACATATTTTGCAATGTCCTGAATAGATTTTACTACAAAAACATGCATAATAATTAGCTGATTTGAATACTACTCTCAACATTGTTGTTAATGTTTTAAGATCAAATGAAACAATGAAACAAAACTTGTTACAAAAATTATTTTTATAATGACATAGCAGTCTAACAGGGGCAATGGTTGGCTGGAATTTTTTTTGCTGTGTGTGTCTCTTCTGTACATTTTCTTGACTGTGGTAACTTTTTTTCCTGCAAACACCTGGGCATGCATTTTTTTTCCTTCTTCTCCAGCTTGCAATTTTGTTTTTCAACAAATCTTCCAGCTACCCCTGTGATTTCAAATGTTGGACCTGTTAACAAATCACAGCTGGGTCTTGCAAGCAAAGTTCAAATCTAGTCAAATAAAGGTTGTGTATACCTATAAAAACACAAATGGGGACACACATTTGATGAATTTGTTTGCTCAAATCAACTTAAATATTTTCAAAATCACACAACTGCATGTTTACTTAAATTGGTTAAAAATTACTTACTGTAGTACATGTATACTGTTTATGTAGTTTCATACTTAATACTAATTTGTAATTCATTTGCATATGTTAAATTAAATTTGTGCTATTAACACAATGGTTCCGAGAGTATATTGAATCAAATGTTGAAATACAATTATTTTGAAATTTATCAATTTTGTTATTGATAATTAATTATTTCTGATTAATAATCGTTTTTTTTTCATATATCTAGAGCAGCATCATAGGATTGGTCTAGGTGATTACAAGACTGCATAAGATAAGAATTGCAATTATATTAATTAGTTCAGAGCCATCTCTTTTCTTTTTCTGGTTTCTTTCTCTCTTGGAATTTATGGTGTTCCCAGCATCCTTTGCATGCCTCTCAGTCATTCACTGGCACATGACAGCTAATTTCCCTTCTGGAAATGAACACACAGTTCATGTATTTTCCACAATGTATTTGCTTTGCTTTCGTTTTTCAAAATGGACAATGAGATCCCAGGTTGAAATCCTGATGACAAAACATAATCAACATCTTCTTATGTCAGGATGCATTACATGATATTACATGACCAATACTGTCATTATTACTATTAAACTTAGCTCATTTTTTTATAGAAAAACCTGTGAAAGACCCTCTTCACCCTGATTATGTGCCATCAATTCTTCCTCACAAACCCAACAGTGAGAAGAGAGCAAAAGATAGTCTGCGTAGATATCAGCGACGACAGTCTAGGCTAGACCGAAATAATACGCTACACCAATGTGCAAAAACACTGTCAGTTAGTGATGTGTCGAATGTTGAAGATTGTTCTTCTTTACGCAGTGATATACAGCCAATAGAACAAAATTCAGATTCAGATTTACAACTTGACTATGAAAAGCTTACACGTATCTTTGATTATGAATATGAAGCTGGGAATACTGATCAAAACCTATTGATTGGGCAACTACACCAAGAGATACAGAACTTAAGATAAGAACTTGAAAAATCAAAACAGCAGATAAGTCACCTCCAGGAACAATTTGAAAGAGTAAAATTGCAGGCATCAGCTATTGAAGGAGATGATGTTAAATCCAAATTTTACACTGGGTTGCCTTGGGACACATTCCTTCGTCTATATTATTTCCTGATACCACATGTCACAAGTAGAACAAAAAACAGCCTTCGTTTTATAGATCAGTTCTTTCTTACTTTAGTCAGATTACGTCTGGATCTTCCCTTTGAGCTACTTGCATATCAAACTGATTGTGGGGAAACTACAGTTCGTGATTATTTTTGGAAGTGACAGATATTATGTATGCAAAACTAGAATTTCTTGTTCAATGGCCAGACCGACAATCAGTTATACAGACTCTACCACCAGAGTTCAAGGAGAAGTTCCCCCGATTAACGTCAATCATAGATTGTTTTGAGATATTCATTGATTGCCCTGGAAATTTATTATCCCGTCAGAAGACTTACTCTAACTATAAAAAACACACTACAGCAAAAGTATTTGTTGCTTGCAGTCCCATTGGTGCTATCACCTACCTGTCTCTAGCATGGGGTGGACGTGTCTCAGATGTTGAATTAGTACAGAAGTCTGGATTTATTTCAAGGTCATTACATTACCCAGGGGACCAGATTCTTGCTGATCGAGGCTTTACTCTCAAAGATGACTTTGCTACAATCTGTTCTGTAGAACTTATAATACCTGCATTCACAAAAGGCTTAAAACAGCTATCAGCTTCGCAAGTTGAATTATCCCGGCAAAAATCATCAATTTGCATCCACACTGAACGTGTTATAGGCCTTCTAAAGAACAGTTATACCATTCTTCAGGGTACACTTCCCATCCACATTGTCAAGTCTCTTAAATATGAAGCTGATGATGCAAAGGTTGCTAGTATTGATCGTCTACTGAGAGTTTGTGCAGTACTGGTCAATTTGGGAAGCAGCATTGTATTTAAGGGTTAAATTATTAATATTATGACCTATACTTATATAAGCTGTTTATATATTTAAATTTTACATATAAACTTTTAGCTCCGCTCATGGATTAAAGAATGGATGATTGCCCATTGTCTGTCAACAATATTTTGTTATTTGGTAAAGTGATATGTTGAAAATTGCAAGTGTGATTGCTTTGATATTCGGAACCTCAGATGTACCTTTCTCAGATTTGTTCATTTTGTGATAATACCTTTTTTTTAATTTTCTAATAGATATGTGCATTGCTAACAGTGCAGCTATCACAGGAAAGGCTACTTGTTTGTAGTTTCCTTCTGAAGATAAAACTAATTATTCCATTCATAGGTGTATGTTCAAATTTTGTGTTTACAAACATTATATATTTTATGATTTATTTTATGATTTTTTACCTTGCCCGTACCATCAAAGATGGAAGGGAAAAGTATATTAAGGAAAAATTTCTGTCCACGTTGTTGTCGTCGTCGTTAATAATTGTTATTGTGTGCACAATAACTTTACTAATTCTATTCCAAACTTTATCAAACAGTCACCTTATTTATCAGTATAAAGTCTTCCCTGAGTATGAATGACAGATGTCATGTATGTAAATATTATGCAAAAATGGAAAATCGGATAAAATATTTTGACTCTTTCTACTTGACTGATCACTGGTTTAGTTCTCTTTGCTACAGAGAATAGTTTTCAAACTTGGTATACAAGTAGATATGATAATAGTTGCAATTGTCATAGCAACAATCATATAATCTACCTTGGTTAATATGGCAAGAACATAATGAATCACATGGGACTCTTGATTTGAAAAAGATCTTTGTTATCATTTGTGTCTAAGGTCTTTAATCTGTACTTGAAAAACAATTATTAATAAATCATTGCATTACAGAATAGAATATAGGATAGGTCTAATAAATACATCTATTGTATAATCCAATATCACGTCTATAGCTATATATCTGGCAGTGGTTTTCATTTTTTGCTATAGAAGGTTTGGGGTTCATGCAGATTGGTAAATAACTACTGTAAAACATGTCTTTTTAGCTAGCATGTTATTTTAGCTAATTTGTAATTTCGCTAATTTAAGATGTCGCTAATTTAAAATAAAGTATATTCTCACAATGAGAGTGTTAACACTTTAGCTAAATTAAGATTCTGTTAATTCATGCATGGAGTCAAATTCGCCAAAATGGCATGTAGCTATTTAAACATGTTTTACAGTATTACAATAACTATTTGTACAAAGGGATTTCAAACTTAAGTGAATGAATGATATTAAACAAAATGTCAGCTGTTGGTAGTGAATTATTTTTAAATATACATGTACAGCAAAGGCTTTCAAATAAAATTTAGAGCAATTAACATAACTAATAAAAACAAAAATAGCCATGAGTATAATACTATGTAAAATATTTGTATTTTGATCAGTATATATTTGAGGCACTAGTAAATATACAGAAGAGAATGAAGGAAACAAAACTCAGAATCAGGCTGATGCGTTGAATTTGCAGCCTTATGCTATATATAATATGAACAGTAAATTCTTGGAGATGATAGTTTTGGTACGAAAAATGTGAAAAAAAATTTAGACAAACATGAACAGGCAAGAATAATTAAGGACTAAGTATTTTTTATTGGTCGAATATATAAATGTATGATATGTTATTAAGACATTTTTTTTGGAAATGCTCTCCACATTCTATACATGTGCATGAGTCTGTAATAAAGATACAGGTATTACTAGCAAACAGATAGGCATGTATATGACACGTTTTATTAGAACCAGTCGTCTGTGATTTGGCCATTAACACTAAAATTTAGATATAAAAATAAAAAAAAGATTTACTAAATTAGTAACTCCATGCAAATTATTATTCCCATTTGTATGCAGTCCGAAAAAAGGAGCTTATGTTTTTACCTCCATTTGTGTGTTTACACCTGTATCTAGGACATGCCTCCTATGATATCATTCAAACTACCGGTAATACACACATACATACCTTACACATATCGGGACACATGTGCACCTTAATTCGTTTCATGATCTAATTCAAGATGGCCAACTAGCGACCATTTTTGTACTAAAATTTTATTCATTACGAATCAGGCGACGTATGGGGAAATTGTTTTGTTTTGTCAACACATGAAACTTGTAAAACTAGACGTTTGAATAGGAGACCACTGGTTCTGTGATTACTGCATTGATAAAATAAAATTCATAGTCTAGGACTAGGTTTTTCAATCATCTGTGAAAAGTCAACAAATATCAACACAAACTATGTTAGCAAAATTTGTTTAATAAAAGATATAAAAGCAAATTATTGCAAAAAGATTTATTTATACAATATAAATATAAGACAGATATCTGTCAGATTTTTCCCAAAGTACCTCTGCCTCCCACTGACTGCCAGTTCATGTTATACTTATTTTGGCATAAAAAACAATAATTAGCCAGGTAGTTTGAATCTTTATATTATCTACAACAACATCAATTATAATTATTGGTTTTTAAAAGAGGGTGTAAATAACCCAGTTCTGCAAAACCAAACATCAAAATGTACAGACTTGAGCATCAAACAATTTGTTCGGATGTGGTCTTAATCGTACTGGTATTGTGTAGCCAGTATCAATTTTCCTATAACCCAGGAATACCCAGAAACCACGGCTTTAAAGAACAGTGCATGTGTTGTTGAGCCCTGGTTATCATCTGATAACGTCAAATCAGAAAAGTCGCTAAAATAGAGACTCTCGAGTGATTGTAATATGAAGATACATTGATAAGAGAACGACTCCAGGTCAGAAACTTCACCTGTGAAGTCCCACTTTCAAAAAAGTACATATTCTTTATTATCAATAAAAACCAGACAGTGTTCAAAGCACGTTATCTTCATGTCATTTGACAATAAAATCTGTGATCTGACGTTTGTATCACTCCATCTTCACGGTTTGCATAATTATCGTTTTCTGTAGTAATTTTTTTTGGGGGGGTTCAATTTGATGACTTTGCAACATGAGATTGTCCAGTAATACTCTCAACGACTTCCAGAACTGTTACGGCAAATTCCTATAATAAAAAATAAATAAATCACTGTTAATTTATTCAAAGGTGGGGTGTTAATTGTTGGGTTGGGAGGGCATCCATTTTTAAGGTCAATTTATAAAATTGCCTAGGATATCAGGGAGTGATAATTCCCCTTGTTTTTGGTGCTAGATGTACCTTTTATAAAAATTTAATGAAGTAGGTCAACACCCCTTAATTGTGTCTAATAGTCAATCCTGTTTTACTGTCAAGGTCTGGATGATTCACACAATGCAAATTACTGACCAAGATATGTATTTACAACTCCTTACCTTGTTGTACATAGCAGGTGGTTTATAAGCATTTATTGTCAATAAAGTTCTTGTTAATAGGTTGCCCAGAGTCAGATTAAATGCTGCATTTTGAGGTAACACTATGTATTGAGTTAATAAATCAATATATTGGTAAATTATTTTGTACTTTAACAACTATGAAGAACACTACAGTGCTATCGATACTTTGACAACATTTTGGATTGTGCCCCGAGTGGGAATATGGATTAACATAAAGCGACTATACTGTCTGGACACACCTTGAAGTATGCACATACCGTAATAAACTTAAAATATATCATCCAGAGTCTGCGATGCTCAGAATCAAATAAATTGGCTATATTTATTGTTTTCAGGTTACAAGCTTTATTTTTACATATTTAAACATGGTAGGCTATAGTTTACCTGTGCAACACTGCAAAAATGCAGCTAAACAGTTACTTATGGTGATACAATGACAGATTTATAATAATAGAATCTAAATCTAAGCTTATTGTTCTTTATGTCAAGTTGAGTCATTATTAAACTGAAAGGATACTCTCCAGCGTAGTGCATGTCATGGTGAGAGGAATCATTATCATATGGATTTAAGATATTCCTGGTCTTCATATCAAACACTAGATGATATTTGAATGTGTTCACAGTTTTCCTCAAATCAGCTATGTAAGTGTTGGGTTAGCCACATTTCAATTCAGATAGAACCCTATCCTTGGAATAGCCTAGAAAATAAATAGAAGATGTTAAATTAAAACATACGGTAACAGTTAATTTTCAACTGTTTAGTTCAAAACTGCAACAATGTCATCAACTGATACAACTATGATCATACAGCTGTCAGTTATAGCTTGTCACAACACATGCATCTGCCTTATAAACTCTCTAGTTGGACTATGCCAAAATGCATTCTATTTCAATAGGTATAAAAAATGATTTAATACATTGCACAGCTCAACCTAAAACATTTAGTTTTTTACATTTTGTCTTATAAATGTTCACATCTTTAATTCCAATTCATTCGCTCGTTTTATGTTAGTCCCAGGAATTGATGGTTGACAATATACAGATGTTTACAAACTTGGTAAATTGAAAGATTGAAAAATTTCTGTAAATTTTCAGATGCCACTAAACTATAGAGGGAGTCTCATCTACAAAGTACCTTAATTGGAAAGAAAACATAGAACAAATTTGTAAAACTATATCACCTAAAATTCATCATTTTGTCCCACGATCTATTCTTATCCTGCTTTACAACTCTCATTTTACAACATATTACTTACTGTATAGAAATATGGGGTAACACCTACAAAACCTTTTTCAACAAAATTCTACTACTCCAGATAACGTTTTAAGATTTTAGTGCCCCCACGGCCCTCCTGTTTAAAAAACTAAATATTTTAGATATCTACCGGTATAAACTCAGTAAGTTCCACACTGTCACACGCAACGTAATATTACCGTAATTGGTAATTACCGTAATATTACCGTAATTGGTAATTGGTACAGGTGTGATGGTTCAAATACCAAAATGGCAACAGTAACAGAAAGACTTCCCTGGCGGCGATGATAAAACACGAACACGGAGCCAACTGGTACTGGTATTATTATACTCTGCAAACATCAAGTACAATAACGCGGTAAAACTCCACTACTCCAATAACTAGATACTTAAACTCCAATACAATTCAACGAGATCTCCGATCTGAACTCAGTGCTAAACAAGTCCCCTATATATACCCACACTGTCTATAAATATACCATTACATCAGCATACATAATGAGTCTGGAATTTACTATAAATTTCTAGAATGTTCCATTACCTTCTATTGCCTCCTACAGTGTTCTATTACCTATTCAACCAGTTCTAAACAAAATCTAGAATATTTCACCCAGACACAGTACGGTTCTAGAACATTCTCAGTGACACGGAAGTGGTACATAAGTCGTATGCGACACACATCTGTCTGTTTTTTATCTTAATAAGAATTCATTTGCCCATAATGTTGACCACTACTTGAAACCTTTTCCTCATAACTATGCAACTTGTCAAGCTACTAGTTCCAATTATTATATTCCAAGAATGAATTTTACTACTAATCAACACAGTATCACCTATACAGCAGCAAACAACTGGAACTCACTTCCTGATTCCATAAAAATTATCAAAAGCAGATACATATTTAAAAATACGTTAAAACCGTTTCTCATGAATGTGTCATGTCATTTTTAAAAGTCAATATATAATTATATTTCATTTATCTTTAATTAAGTTAAATGTGCTATGAATTTAATTAATAACATCAGTATTATGGGGCCACAGACTAGACTAGTTTGTATGAACTATATCTGTGGTCCTCACTAGAATTACTATTATTATTATTGTGTATATTATTTATTGTATATTTTCTTGTGAAATGCATCAACCATCTAAATCAGTGAGCAAATGTAAATGATGATCGGTGGCGTTGGTAAAAACAACGATACTATACTGCATATAAATACAAACGTCACTAAATATGGAAAAACGAAAACTTACCATTAACAAAAAGGGAGGATGCAGTCAAAATTGTACGAAAACTGAGAAGAACGCACCTGAACAAGCAAAGCGAAGTCAACGAAGCGATGTGTACACAATGGCTGCCACGAGTGAAATGAACCGATCATGCTTTGCGACGTGACTCACACCACCTTGATAAGGATGTATTGCCAACAAACATAGATGATATTTGTTTTGCCAACTCACACATGAGAATATATTGCCAACTCGCATAGATGAGAATGTATTACCAACTTACACAGATGAGAATGTATTGCCAACTCACACAGATGAGAATGTATTGCCAACTCACATAGATGAAAATGTATTGCAAACAATTCACATAGATAAGAATGTATTGCCAACTCACACAGATGGGGATGTATTGTCAACTCACATTGATGAGAATGTACTGCCAACTCACACAGTTGAGGATGTATTGCCAACTCACATAGATAAGAATGTATTGCCAACTCACACAGATGGGGATGTATTGCCAACTCACATAGATGAGAATGTATTGCCAACTCACACAGGAGAGAATGTATAACCAACGCATACAGAATGTATTCCAAATAGTTCATACAGGTAAGAATGTATTACCGACACACACACACATGTCATTATGTAGTTCATGTGTTTATTTTATTTAATTGACAGTGACGGATGGATGGATATGTTCATCTGCACCACCTAACATGTGTTGTTTGAGCAACATGACTTTACTGGATATGATATAGCTGCTTTGTAAGTTACAAACACATGAACAAATTATTGAATGATTTTTTTTCTTCGACAAATATGAATTTGCATATACCTAAACTTAGATCAGCTGTTGAGCAACCAGGGGTTATTGACAAAACTTGTAGAAAAAGTTGTCATGGTTGCTTGGCATTTGTGAAAGAAAACCCTCTCCAATAATGTTATTGTTCACCGTTGTGCGTTGTTCCTAAGAAGGAACAAAAGTGAATTCAAACTGATTCATCATTTGCCTTGACCACAGGGTACCTTCATTAGTGATGGCCTTCCACCTGAACCAACTACAGTTTACTATGCACGAGTGGCATGGATGATGCGGTTCAGGCAATCAATCATACAGTTACGTCAGGGTAGCATCATGCCCAAAACAAATTTGTTCTGCATTCACGATTCACGAGTCGGGTAATTTAGAAAAACATTATTGTTTATTCAGCTAACGAAATATGTTACATTTTATGCTTATCATTTTATTTTGTAATAACTTTTTATTTTAACCGAATAGTGAGGATTTGTGAATATAATGGCCACAACTAGGGTATCCAAGTTGGGGTAACCCAGTTGTGATCTTTTTTTTCTTCAGCCAAAGACAGGTGTATTTCATTGTGTACATGGGTTCCAGCAGAGAAGATTGCATTATTTTGTTAATACATTTTAAGTTCAGTGTTATTGTTTCACAATACATTTGAAAAAAGACCGACTGACGTCCAGGGAACTTAATGGAACCTGTGCTTGAACTTGGCTTGGTAGATTCCATTTAATAGTCCACATGATTGTGTAGCACTAGAAACACCATCGATAATAATGTCACAGTCGGTATAAAGACCCAGGGAACTAGTAGCTTCAAGTAGCTACATTATGCAGACACAGCCATTTAATAGTATAGTTAATTTAAAGCTCTTTATGTAAGGGTTAATTTTTTTTATAATGTATCTAGAAATTTATTTTGAACACGCAATACATTATAAATATATGGTATACTGTTTTATGGAGTGAATTTTAGAGGTTAATTCATATTGTAAATATACAAATTATCATGAATTCAAATACAACATTGACAGATATCTATTGTGTGCCCGGGGTAATATACAGAGTGACAGTTCTGGTTCACAGATTGGAGAGAAGCGTTTTCGGAGTAAACATTTTAGATTATATTTAAAAAAAAAGAAATAAAAACCTAGCAGGACGATAGGTCTTAAAATAGTTCTTGTGGAAAAGAATATCCAAACAATTTAAAGTCCCATTTATATAATTCATATAGTTTAATTATGTCATCTGGTGGAATTTGTGAGAAGTATTTTAAATAGATATTTTCATCAGAACTGTTAGTTGCATGAGTACTGTACACATCTGGGAAGGATAAATTAGTAACGCCAATGGAACGAAGAAGATAATTTGATTCTTCTACAATATTTTCGAAGTGACCAATGAAATCGTACGAACGTTCGCACACTGCACATATTTTATGCTGGAAATCCCAGTGTTCCTTGAAACTAGACTTGCTTTTAGAATTTAACAGAAAACAAACAAATTCGGAGAACATTACATGTGTGTTACTATGTTCCTTATTAGTTGTATTAGAGCGATAAAGAGACATAATGCGTTGTCCTGTCTTTTCAAAATCATGATCGTCTGGTATTTCAAATTTATTTCTGTATGCAGACAATAGTCGCTGAAAAGGGTGACGAACAAATAAAAAGGAAGTGTAGTTTTGCCTTCTATGTTCTATACGAGAAATAGTTGAATAATTGTGGGCATGCACTACCAAGTGGTGAATACCAAGAGTACTGTTGTGAACTCCTGATAAAACTAAGAATATGCGTTTCCAATTAGTGCAACAAACTTTTGGAATAGAACAGTATAGGATAGGATATTATAATCGTCATTGAAGATCAACTTAGTCTCTTTTTTGGTTTGATGATAGTATCTGTTATCCGATTTCATATCTGCGCAAATATTTTGAAGAAGGTCCTTACGTTGTCTCTGTATTCTGTCCATTTCGCTATTCTGTAAGAACAAAACACATTTACTTTAGCCAAGTCAACCGAGTACAGCGTGTAATGATTATTAGCGCGTGTGTGTATATGTAGTAAATCTTTAATTTAACTGAATTTCATTACTTTTATAGCTATAGATCTTTATAGATTACGCTATATACTATGCATTATGTCCACATATTCAAACAACTAAATATACTTATGAAAGTTAAGAACAGATTCGAAGAAAATGTACCATTACATCACCGGTAACGATTGTAGATTTCCTCAGCATACTAACGATGTGTTCCTGTGTAACATGAACCATTTTCGGCAACTTGTACATACCTGAAAATCACATAACGCAAACAGGCGTTTGCATCAAAACTTAAAATTTCATTATTGGAGCGGTGGTATAATTTATAATTAGTTTACATATTTGCTCAAACAAACTTCAGTGACGTAAATCTAATGTGAAGTTGTACTTATTCATTTATTCATTCTGCTCATTGACCTAATTATTTGTGCTTCATATATCAAGTTTTAAACATGGACGGCCACAACATACTCTTGTGTGCATATATTTTATGATTTTTTTTGTTTTCAAATTCATTGCTATTGCAATGTTAGTTAATTGTAAGATTACCCATACCAGACAAAGATGCTTGATAATTAGAAAAACTAAATTAAATATAAATAAATTAAATTAGTACTAATTTCAAACATTGTTCTCCATTTTAAAAGACCATAACTTCATGAATATGTTCAGCCGAGAGAGAAAATCAATAATCACGTGGTACAGCGACATATCCCATACGTCAGTAATATATTTCTTGGATAATCACAATGTATTGATTAGTTGAATAGTCTCGTAGTAGTTACCTGTGTATCCGGCAATTAGGAATATAACTAGAACTATACAAATGAAATCGACCAACTTCGTATACATTGCACGTATACCATTTCGGAAATAACACCATTTCATATCTGTCAATAAATTAAATATAATTGTAAATGTAATTATATTTTAACAAACGTACTTGCATTCGAAAACATTACATTCGATTTTTTTAAATACGTAATTGGATATTTTTAATAGTAAAATTGTATTTGATTTTATATTAGTTTTAGAAACAGCACGGACAATTTGGATTTACAGTTATATAAACTCGAAATTTTGGTCAGAAGAAAACTGCAAGAGGATGCCAGCCACTACGCAATTATGAATACTAAACCAAAAGTTATTATGTTATTGTTTAGATACCTTATTCTACGGTATGTCGTACTACTTTCGATCGTCTGCTGCCCAGTCCAACACTGCAATGGATCAGGTTATAGAATAGTGTCAGTGTGGTCATATCAGGCATGTGTGAATCAGAGCATATGCATGCAGGTAACATTGTTCCTTCGACTACTCACACTCTACTGGAATATAGAATCTAAATTTATATCTGACTTAGTCGAGCTATATTCGTGTAACCGGCCTTTAACACCGGGCCCAGGTATGCTATACCAAATGATGGTCACCACACTTATTATCATTCACAACAACTTATTTAATAATTACTAACACAAAATTATAAACTCTAAAGTTAGTCACGTCCATGCCGAGTGCACGTCACCTAAGGAGAATGTACCGACTAATTGTAACAAAACGAGGTCCACCTTGTCGGTAACCAGCAGGTTCGATTAGAGTGACCAAATCCGATTTTTCACCGAATACTTCAGGTACACTCTCACCTTGGTAACGTATACACGATAATGGAACAACCAATAATGGCAATAGATTATTATACAACAACATGCAACACCGTGGCACCTGACTTGCGGTAATATGCACACAGGTACACCCCGGTAGGAATAGATTAAGTGCTGATCACACTAGTTAGGCAGGACATTGTTTGCAGATACATTTTACAATAATATAAAATACAATTAACAAATCACTACAGTTCACTGTAAGCTCTCTTCATATACCGGCAATAATTGTGACAGCAAGGTAGTTATCCAGCACGGTTATTTGTAGCTAACTCCGGGATCCTGGTTATACGTGTTCCGAGTCTACCAATTTCCCCTACTTGGCACGTCCCCTTACGGCGCAAAAATATAGCCCGACAACTCTGCAACTGAATTTTAAATTACAGTCTTAGTGCAAGCTTTAAGGACCGACTGCTGGCAAGACAATTCCGTGGCTCACAAAAGCGACAGGCAACCACTCCACATGGTGACCGACCAACAAGTCAAAAGGGATTCAGAGAGCGCAATGCACCATGGGGCGAAGCAACCCAACATTTGCATATAAACATCTGTACTCGATTAGGAGTCGGGTTACATTCAATTTGAAGCAACGCCCAAACGTATATACATATGAGTGAGTACTGTACATTTTTGTACGAAACAGGTCATGTCCAATCTTTAAAATGAATATGCTTTAAAAGTCCTCGAATATTCATTAGATTATGTGTTAATGCAGTACACGGTTTGCTTGGGCATTAATTAACTTCAGAATTTTCTCATACAATTTGCATTCAGAAATTAATGCCAGTGAGCCGTATATGCAAGTTCTTTATATTGATCTAATTATAAATATTCATATTGTAACTCAAATAAACATAAAATAAAATAGCAAAAAGCCAAAATGAACTACTTTGACTTCCCAGGTAGCTCAATTAGCAGGCTGTCTGTCAGATTGAACATTATCTGAACTCTGAGGTCATACCCAGCCTGTGTGTCTTTGTGACACTGGAGTTGTACTGTGCTAATCAATGTTGATGTCACGTGATTTCGTATCAAATTGCTAGGAAAATCGGACATTAAAGTTGGACTCAAAAACAAGATATTTAAATCATTCAAAATCGACCAATCTGTGCCTGTGTCATCTCGCATCCATACAATGGTATTCATTTCATAGTTTATCATTATAACCATGGTGCGCAACTTTACATTTACTTTCATTGAAACCAAGTTGTCATTTCCTTGCCCAGTTAGCCAGTTTATCTGATTGCAGCATAATTGGGTTACTATTTGGCTAAATACTTTTGCTAAACTATCAACAGATCGAGTAAATCATTGATGAAAATAAAAAAATATAAGTATATACAGACTTTTTAGGGGTATCGCACATAAAACACCAGTCATATTAGCTGCTAACCACAACCAAGGTGGTGCGAGTCACATCGCAAAGCACCATGGGAACAAAAAGCGTGATTGGTTCATTTCATTCGTGGCAGCCATTGTGTACACATCGCTTCGTTGACTTCGCTTTGCTCGTTAAGCCTAGTCATTCTTTTTGACAAAATTGGTCATAAATCGCATGACAATGTTTATTAGTTTATTATGTACAATCATGAAACTAATGTCCCATGGTACAATGAAATAGCATTATTTGGCGTGTTACAGTTATGCTTTTTGAGAAACGTATAATTTCTTGAAAATTGCTATTTTTAGAACAATCCCATAGAACACAATGTTAAAGAAAAATTGCATTTTTTAACACTTTTTAAACCCAATTTTTTTTAAATAATTCAGAACAATCAAAAGTACTACATCATTAACAAAATATGAGTTTGTCAGCCTATGTCACCAGATTAGATTTTAAGATATTGCATAATATCTCTGCCATAGGAACCTGTGGTAATAGTGTCAAATGGCGACTTTCCACTAAAATTCAACCATCAATTTCTGGAAAAAATGGCTGGTGACCCCCAACTGTTTTTAGTTCGATATCCTTATATTGCCTTGGAGTACAATTTATTGCAAAATGAATAAATTCTGTTTTTTTTTTATTTTATGAGTAGGCTTCTACCTTAAGGTGCGTTCTTCTCAGTTTTCGTCCAATTTTGACTGCATTCTCCCTTTTTGTTAATGGTAAGTTTTTGTTTTTCCATATTTAGTGACGTTTGTATTTATATGTAGTATAGTATTGTTGTTTTTACCAACGCCACCATTTACATGTGCTCACTGATTTAGATGGTTGATGCATACCAACAGATAATATTATGCATGGTTGTTTTTATTTCACCAGAAAATATACAATAAATAATATACACAATAATAATAATAGTAATTCTAGTGAGGACCACTAATATAATTCATACAAACTATTCTAGTCTGTGGCCCCATAATACTGATGTTATTAAATTCATAGTACAATTAAATTAATTAAAGATAAATGAAAAATAATTATATACTGACTTTTAAAAATGACTTTACACATTCATGAGATACAGTTTTAACGTATTTTAAAATATGTATCTGCTTTTGATACTTTTTATGGAATCAGGAAGTGAGTTCCAGTTGTTTGTTGCTGTATAGGTGATACTGTGTTGATTAGTAGTAAGATTCATTATTGAAATATAATAATTGGAACTAGCTTGAAGTGTTGCATAGTTATGGGGAAAAGGTTGTAAGTAGTGGTCAACATTATGGGCAAACGAATTCTTATTAAGATAAAAAAAACAGACAGGTGTGGAACTTACTGAGTTTATACCGGTAGATATCTAAAATATTTAGTTTTTTATACAGGAGGGCCGTGGGGCACGGAAATCTTAAAACGTTATCAAACACAATTTTTTTTACTGGAGTAGTGGAATTTTGTCGAAAAGGGTTCTGTAGGTGTTACTGTATAGAAATATGGGGTAAGTAATATGTTGTAAAATGAGAGTTGTAAATCAGGATAAGAATAGATCGTGGGACAAAATGATGAATTTTAGACAAAATACCAATTTTAGGTGAAATAGTTTTACAAATTTGTTCTATGTATTCTTTCCAATCAAGTTACTTTGTAGATGAGACTCCCTCTATAGTTTTAAACAGCTCGTTTATTGACATATGCTGAAAACCCTGGTATCTTCCTGTTGAATGCGTTGGCGTTAGAGTCAATCGTCCGAAACAGCAATTCACCTTTTGACCTTCCGTAATAGGCCCTGGGGGTATGATTTGTCAATGTGCTACCAGCCCCAGGGGCCTATTATATTTTTAGCCAGAACGTACATGGTGTAAGTTTTTAATATTGAGTGACCCCCCAGGGCCTACATATGCTTTGGCAGTTGTCAATAACACATACACTTTATGAGGATATATTATTTTGGAAAATATCAATTCCACGGAAAAAACAGTATTTGGCGGCACATATGTACTAATTTGTAATAACTATTCCACCAAGTATAGTCATCAAAATTTCAATCTAAAAAATAGATGTTTTAGACGTAAGAATTGTCTCAAAGGTGATCACATAAAACGAAAGAATAAATACAACTTTGTCAGAAAACAACTATCATAACTTCTACGCAATAATTCTGTAAAATAATACAAGCAGACACATTTTAGTTTGCTGTCAAGCAATTCTTCCATTTTCTGCTTGAACACAATTACACATTTTGGAAACGCGCCATCTGCTTTGCTAATTTGGAGATGTCTCGTTTACACAAGCACGACACGTCATCATTTGTCGATAGGTCAAATGTGTTTTCTACTTCGAGTGATAGCAAACATGTTCGCATATTCAACAATTCTCGTTTGAGACGCACGCGATTTTAAATTGAATATCAAGAACAACAGCTCAAAAAACAGCAACGTTTATATTTTTAGAGCTGATGGAACAGTTTATAAGATGTGCACAGTGACGAGTCCCACTCAAAAAATGGACTCCATATTATGCGCAAATAATTCAATTCATTGATTCGGATACCAATGGATTGACCTATCAGATGAATACAAAACTGGCAACCAATAATGAGAAATCCAAATACAAACAAAAAACGCCTAACCTATGGTGTTGTCGTCGAGACTTTCAAAACATGCAGGCCCAGTTGATGTCGATATCAGTACAGTGCTGTATTGTTATGACGTTATGTTGACTATCATTTATTACCAGCATTGAAGATTTTTTTTTCTAATTTTAAATTGCGCTGATGGCAACCAAACCATATGTATCACAGGGATGTCAGCAGTCATGTTATGTATAGTTTTCAACACATTTTCATTAATTTGAAACTACTATTTTGAGTTAATTATTTGGAAGATTCGACCTCATTCTAGGCAAGATGTAATACGACACGCAACATTGAACACAACTATTGAACTAATGAGCAAAACATACTTTTCCCGTGAATAGAATAACCTTATTTAAATGAGTAAGTATGTTTAATACTATAATATCATATTTTTAGTATTTTAGACCAAAGGATCATGAAATTAATGGCATCCACCAGGTTCCTATCGTACGCAAGGCAATGGTTCGCATTATCTTGTAACAAAAATACACAGTTGTGGGCCTGTAATAAAGAGAACGTATTCTACCACATTTCGTTTTGCTTTCAATGCGGACGTTTTAAAGTACATTGGATTTTCTGTTCCCGTACTGCAGCGTCTGATTCATCAAGATAAAAAAGCAAACCCATTCACTCATCCCGACCCTAATACCACTACAAGGGTTTAGGCTACAGTAGAATTGAACACTACTATAACTGGTGAATTAACCGGTGATGACATTCCCAGAATTTGCATATTATACCATAAGTATATTTTCTTGTAGAAAGCATGATCGATCAATAGGACATGCTCCCGAATTACAACAAATTCACACTAAATTGTTTTATTCTCTTGGTGAATAGATTTCAAGCACTTAATATTGTCACGCTTTTTCAACGATTTACAATAGTTGCCTTTCAAATGCGACTTCATTTAGAAGTTGTCTCACCAGCGTTTGAGCGATGAATAGTGAAAACTGCGAATAGCCGTTGTATAGCAAAATAGTACTGCCGATGTCAACCGGATCGTCTGACTGAAACTGAAGTGTTGAACTTCGCATGGTTCATTTAACCGGGGTTCGCAAAAAATGTGACATAAAAGGTATTTTTTTGTTTAAAGTTTGAAGAAAGGTAAATTTAGACTGAGCCTTAAACGCAAACCACCCAATGACGATCACTATGTTTATATAACTGTATGAATATCTCATCCGTTTTACGTAATCCGTTATGCCCCTCCCTTGGTGGAATTTAATAACACGACGCCATGACAGTTTTCATACAAGGTTGTGAATTCGTGGACGATTTTCGTCAGTTTCCCTCAAATGGTAAATATTTTTGTTTTCTTTACGCGTCGGTGTGTGGTGGATTTTGGCATTCAATCGTGGTGGGATAGCCAGTTTTGTGGACGATAAACGTCACTTTCATAAAACGTGGATTATCTCTGTTCGCGTTTCCGGGTTGGTCAGAGAGATGGAACTTAATTAGCTCTCACAGTTGTTGTCAGTTTGACTTTTCAAATTTTCACACTATTGCGACGACGTCTTTACAAACAAAATGAAGTCCGGTCTTATTTTTAAAGCTTTGCATTCTCGGTCAATGACAACCAAAGTGTGTGAAATACTGACCAGGATTGAATATACGGCAAACATCCTGCTAGGCAACTTGAAATATAAAAACAAAACATGATATCTAAACGCTTGGATGCTCATTTGTTAATAAACAAACGTTCCATGTGAAATAAACAACAACTGAGAGAGCCATTTAGATTTAAATGTCCCTGGAAAACAGAAAAACACAAATTGAGATCATGACTAATTTGCAGAACCATTCACTCAAAAAGAATTTTGTTAATGCTCATAATTAGAATGGCTGTAAGTCTCAAATGTAAACCCATTATTTGTAAAAAGTTAAATTCACCATGTATCTTTTTTATTATTTATATACAGCCTTGATAAATCTTGCATAATGCTGCGAAATTGTAACCCTTTTTAGCCAATGATGCAAAAAAAATCACGACCTTGCCCACAAACCTGCATCTATAGCTTGAGCAAAAACCTTTTCCTTTGCCTGCCAGGAATTGAGTAGATTTGATCAGTGTGAATGATATTCCCAAGAACTGGTTTGAGAGAGAGAGAGTGCCTCTGTGAATATTTTGTAGTCGGCATTTAATAGACTAGTGTTTAAGTAAGTTGCCCGCCGGCAAGAAAGAGGGATTTCACCAGCCTCGATCGAGATTGTAACAACGTCATGCAGATTGGTCCCAAAACATACCAAAAATGTTTCTTGTACTTTCTCGGTAACCAATCGTTGGATATAAATTTAAAGGCTGTGATACGGTTCTTCATATACCTCGCCTTTCTTTTATGTTACAATCAAGCTGCGGTAAATGTGACAGAATAGAATGCTGACAGTCTGATATCGGGTCTTGTGCAAAACAAGTATGAATAAAAATCCCTGTTCAGTTAAAGTGCCATCTTTGTCTCTTTTTGTTCAGTTAGTGTTGGTTTCAGCGTGCTGTTTTGGATCATTTGTTAAACTATCAACCACAAATAGCATGACAGCGTAGCACGAGTAGTGCCTTTTGCCAGAGTAGTCCCAGAAAATGCTACCCTGTCAGGCTATCCCATGATCCGTGACATAAAATCACATTTTTGAAAAATTAACAAAAAATGATACAATGTACATATATATATATATATAGAAATACATACTAATTTTGTGATTTCAATGGACTTTGATATGCTGAGAGGACTTTCAACATTCACAGATTCATCTGATTCCCTGTTTCCAGTGACTGTGACATCACTTGTTTCATCCTCACTCAGACTGTCATCATTGTTGGAGGGAGGAAAATCTTCTTGGTTCTGATAACTTGAACCAGGTACGTAATGGCGAAGAACTTAAGCACGTCTATACATTTTTGCACTCATTTTTATAAGTATTCCAATAGGGATCTTGAATTAAAATGAATAAGAGAAGAATACAAACATTTTTATGACATCAAAATTCATGGGTACAACTGAACAAAATCACTTCCATCAGCAAGTTGTCTGAAATAGTTCTAGTGTTTGGCAAAGATAATTTGACACAACTTTAAATGAATTAAAAATTTGTTAACAATCAATACAAACAAATCTGAAATCGTTTTCAGAAGATATGAAAAAAATGCAGTTCTGAGTAAGAATGGCCATTGAGGTTAACAATCAGTAACTTCAGTGGAATTTGAGCACAATATCCCTTGAATGTTATAGATATGCGCACAATGAATATACCATGTTGTATTCCACGTATTGCAATATAACATCAGTTTTTTTTCATGAACTTAACAATTCAGACTTTATAGATGACTCTTCCGAGTATGTGTGTGGTATATGACATACCACAGTACTGCTGAAATGCTTAGTAAAATGCCATCTCCTGTACAATAATTCTGATGATTATTTCTGCAAAATGGGATTTTAACGCTTTATGATCTGCTGTGGTAGGTAGAAATACTTTTTAGTAATTTCAAGGTGTCACAGATTGGAGCATCGTCTGGCAGGTTGTCATACCTTACACGATCTTTAACTGTATATGTGTTAACAAAGTGAAAGTTCTGATTACTGTGTTCTCCAGTCAGGCTTTCTTGTTTAAGTCATGATTATCCAATACGACCGAGTAGACTGCACTAACGCTGCTCTCTGTTTGTACAGTAGTGGTAAAAGCAATACACGCTTGTTGTTCTATATCAGATTTCCATCTTCTGACAGGTTTATCACATATAGCTGTAACATTATTCAAAAACTAGACTATAATAATGGGCGGCATCTCAGCAAGCAGGCTAAATTTGCATGCGACAATTTAACCTTCTCGCCTAGCTGGTTAGGCGGCATCTGGGCGAGAAGCCAGACATTTTCATAAACGAACTTAGCTTGAGAAACAAACATTTACTCCTTGAATTTGAAACTAATGTTACACTTGAGTAATATGAATTTGTATGACTACTTGATAATAAAATAAATTACTATTCTGAATATGAGAATCTTCTTTGAATTCTGGTCCATTTGGCTCACTAAGAACTTTGCACTTTTTTTATGTACTTCAACAATATATAGTCAAAGTCCTGTCAGTAACCAAAAAAAAGAATTTTGTACAAGTTGATCTTACTGTAGAATAGCTGCATGCTCTCTTTGTAGAATGTCTTCCCCGAAATAAAGTTCACACGGTTCAGTATGGTGCGATATGAGCTATTCTACATGGTGCCTGTGGGATATATCAGAACTCATTCTCCTTCCTAGAGATCCCTGCCACCACACACCGCCATTTTGTGGTGAAACGCCACAAGACTTTTACTACCCATATTTTGTGGGTGCTCTCATGATCGATATCTTATTTTTTTGTGAACCCACTGAAAATAGTTTCATCGCAGAATAACCGTTACTAAGGTGCTTTGCAGTTTGGGGTTAATAATTACCTCGTGTCATTACTA
Organism: Saccoglossus kowalevskii; assembly: GCF_978046115.1. NCBI lineage: Eukaryota > Metazoa > Hemichordata > Enteropneusta > Harrimaniidae > Saccoglossus > Saccoglossus kowalevskii. The sequence goes on from NC_140644.1 coordinate 23,825,018, forward strand.
ATAATAATGTAAAAGATTCAATCAAATTCTATTTCTATATCACTGCACAAAGACTTCAAACAATTATTGTTACTACTCCATTGAAAGTTATGAGCCGACCCTTATCAATACTGGCTTTGAATTAACAGATGTACAGTGTACATTGTAAATAATAACGTGTACTGTATTGCTAAGATATTAAAGGTACATCATGGTTCACTCAGATTTATGAATGTAGTCCGTTATATGTGTTTGACAAATAGTATTACTTTAATACGAGATTATGGGAAATCACTTCATGGTTCATTCACCTGAATGCAAAGGTTCCATGTCGTTCTTTTAACAATAAACACGTCTTGACAATTTCATTTGTGACACAATTTACAGATAATTGAGCAATTGAATGTACGAATATAATGACATTTTAGTAATTTTCTTCTATCAGTGATTACAATGGAAAGTGTGGCTCCTTAGTCCCGGCTTAGGTTAAGTTTGCAATCAAATATTACACAATAATTAGTTGCTAGATAAAATGATAGTTGACTGAAGGGAATAAACTATAACACAGTCGTTATGTAATAAGTGTGTTTTTAAAGTTGTTTGGCTCTGTATGTTGGACTGGAATCGTCACCCCTGTGAAATCTATCAGAATACGAAAATGCTAGTTTAAAATTATACTTTTAAAAAGAAAACATATGAATAGTGCATGGAGACTGCACTGTGATTGTACTTACCTTACATGATACAGTGTCTCGGTAACAGTATTGACAACCTTACTAGGGGCCAATTTAATACTTGGGTTAACACGTACCTTCAATAGTTTCTCCATCCATATCTTTCTTCCTTGTGATGCAGCATGACCTAATGCCATTACAGCTATGCACCTGGTCTTACATCATGCTTTGTAATGACAATATAATTAAACCAAAATGACGTTTATCACTGAGTATTTCATTTAACAAAACGTGTGGGAGCAATGTAGCATTCTCAGTTGGTAGCAGAGCATAGCAATTGTCATTTCGCACAATCGAGTAATGACGTCAATTTGTTCTGGTTTCAGTTTATAATCCAGATTGTAATAACGTTTTATGCGATTAACCGTATTCTCCCAATGTAGCCATTACGCTTTGCTTATCCGGTGCACCGACAAGGCTAGTGTAAGAGAAATATTTGAGTATTTCAGGGACCATCTCTCACAAATTAAATCACCCTGTAACAAACTGACGGTGTTCGCACCAATCAATGGTCGATATCGACTCTCACAGACGACACCGGTTCAACACTAACAAAAATCTCACTTTGACTACAACACGCAACCAGTGCATTCCCATCCGCCGAGGAATGGTAACGGGGACGAAATCAATGAAAACACGCACACCATTCAGGAATAAGACACCAAAGAACTGTATTCTTCATCGTCCCGCTTCAAAACTACAACACACGTTAACTAAAGAAAAACTTTCCGCTTCCATCGACTTTGTCAGTATATTTTTTCTAGACTACTGATATTTGGAGATTGGCTTATTGGTACTACTATAATTATTATTGCGTTGGACACCAATACCAGATTATACGATTTATCAAGATGAACCTCGCAATGAGGTAGACCACTTCTACCTCATAAATATCTTGTTTCTCGAAGATTCCTACAACTCAAAGCGATTAATAGAGCATACTACAGAATATTGTCCCAATCCCAGGCTACTAACTAGCTCATTAACACACCTGTGTAGTAACACCAATATTTTTAGCCGTGAAAAAAATCAAAATGAACCTAATGATGAAATAATAAACATAAGACGAGGAATTCATACTACCGACCACAGTCAAACCTCACGAAAGGTTAAATAAAAAGTTTTTATTCAATCTAATCATGGATAATTAGAAATATGCAATTTATATTTACTGTATTATTGTTGTTATTTTTTCCTATTGACGACGAGTGTCTCAGGTCTTATTTCAAACATCCAAGGTTGCAGCGATTCTTTTAAGCGGTACAAACTATTTGAATTTGTCAATATAAATCATTCAACTGATTTGTGATTCTAGTGCTTCCTCCAAGAAACTCACATAGTTCCCTCTAGATCTGATAAGCCGTCGTAGAAAGGGGCACGTATTTACTTCTCTCATAAAAACACTCATTCTGAGGATGTGGCTATTCTGTTCAAACCAAACATTAAAAGCATTAGTACGAGTAATGTCGTTCATGGGAGTTTGTTGCATATCCATGTGAGTTTTAATGGTCACCTGTTCACTAAATGTGTACACCCCAACAAATGGAACGAAGTGATTGGACTTTTTTTTCAAAGTTCTTAAGCGTTTAATGAATGGATCGAACAATGACCGTTATTTTTGGGCGATGACTTCAATTGCACTTTGAATTCCGTTCTAGACAGAGCAGATAGCCCAGAAGCACACTCACCATCTTCTAACTTTCTTCGCAATATATTATCTCGTTTTTAACTTGTCAATGCATGACGTTACTTCAATGGCACAACTGAACTTGGGTGCATCATCAACAATATCAAGTCTCGCATTGACACATTTTTGCTATTAAAGTCAATTGTATTAGGACTAAATTCTGTATCAATTCAACCGCACATCGATCACAGGATTGTTAACATGTTAAAAATCAAAACCCAGTTTGGTATTTCAGTCTGAGTCTAATTTATTAGCCATTCTAATTATGAGCATTAACAAAATTCTTTTTGAGTGAATGGTTCTGCAAATTAGTCATGATCTCAATTTGTGTTTTTCTGTTTTCCAGGGACATTTAAATCTAAATGGCTCTCACAGATGTTGTTTATTTCACATGGAATGTTCACAATAGGATTGCCAGTTGTTTATTAACAAATGAGCATCCAAGCGTTTAGATATCATGTTTTGTTTTTATATTTTAAGTTGTCTAGCAGGATGTTAGCCGTATATTCAATCCTGGTCAGTATTTCACACTTCGGTTGTCATTGAAAATGGAGAATGAAAAGCTTTAAAAATAAGACCGGACTTCCTTTTGTTTGTAAAGACGTCGTCGACAATTTGAAAAGTCAAACTTACAACAATTGTGAGAGCTAATTAACCTCCATCTCTCTGACCAGCCCAGAAACGCGAACAGAGATAATGCACGTTTTATGAAAGTGACGTGTATCGTCCATAAAACTGGCTATCCTACCACGATTGAATGCCAAAATCCACCACACACCGACGCGAAAAAAAAATATTTACCATTTGAGGGAAACTGACGAAAATCGTAAGCGAAGTCGCAACGTTGTATGAAAACTGTCATGGCGTCGTGTTATTAAATTCCACCAAGGGAGGGGCATAACTGTTTACGTAAAACGGATGAGATATTCATACAGTTATATAAACATAGCGATCGTCATTGGGTGGTTTGCGTTTAAGGCTCAGTCTAAATTTACCTTTCTTCAAACTTTAAAAAAACAAAAAAACTTTATGTCACATTTTTTGCGAACCACGGTTAAATGAACCATGCGAAGTTCAACACTATACAACGGCTATTCGCAGTTTTCACTATTCATCGCTCAAACGCCGGTGAGACAACTTCTAAATGAAGTCGCATTTGAAAGGTAACTATTGTAAATCGGGGAAAAGCGTGACAATTTTTTTTTTAGTTTCGTCCACAATGCTAAGTGCTTGAAATCTATTCACCAAGAGAATAAATCAATTTAGTGTGAATTTGTTGTAATTCGGGAGCATGTCCTATTGATCGATTATGCTTTCTACAAGAAAATATACTTATGGTATAATATGCAAATTCTGGGAATGTCATCACCGGTTAATTCACCAGTTATAGTAGTGTTCAATTCTACTGTAGCCTAAACACTCGTATGAGTAGAGGTATTAAGGTCGGGATGAGTGAATGGGTTTGCTTTTTTTATCTTGATGGATCAGACGCTGCAGTACGGGAACAGAAAATCCAATGTACTTTAAAACGTCCGCATTGAAAGCAAAATAAAATGTGGTAGAACACGTTCTCTCTTTATTACAGGCCAACAACTGTTTTTTTTGTTTTTTTTTGCAAGATAATGCGAACCATTACCTTGCGTACGATGGGGACCTGGTGGATGCCATTAATTTCATGAGCCTTTGGTCTAAAATACTAAAAATATGATATTATAGTATTAAACATACTTACTCATTTAAATAAGGTTATTCTATTCACGGGAAAAGTATGTTTTGCTCATTAGTTCAATAGTTGTGTTCAATGTTGCGTGTCTTATCTTGCCTAGAATGAGCTCGGTCTAAGTGAATCTTCCAAATAGTTAACACAAAATAGTAGGTTCAAATTAATGAAAATGTGTTGAAAACTATACATAACATACTGCTGACACCCCTGCGATACATATGGTTTGGTTGCCATCAGCGCAATTTAAAATTAGGAAAAAAATCTTCAATGCTACCAGCAAATAATAGTCAATTTAACGTCATAACAATACAGCACTGTACTGATATCGACATCAACTGGGCCTGCAAGTTTTGAAAGTCTCGACGACAACACTATAGGTTTGGCTTTTTTGTTTTATATTGTTATGTATGTATTCGGATTTCTCATTATTGGCTGCCAGTTTCGTATTCATCTGATAGTGAATTGAATTATTCGCGCATAATATGGAGTCCATTTTGTGTCATGAGTGGAAGTCGTCACTGTGCACATCTTATAAACATTGCTGTTTTTGGGGTGTTATTATTGATATTCAATTTTAAATCGCGTGCATCCCAAAAGAGAATTGTTGAATATGCGAACATGTTTTCTATCGCTCGAAGTAGAAAACACATTTGACCTATCGACAAATGATGACGTGTCGTGCTTGTGTAAACGAGACATCTCCAAATTACAAAGCAGATGGCGCGTTTCCAAAATGTGTAATTGTGTTCAAGCAGAAAATGGAAAAATTGCTTGAAAGGAAACTGAAATATGTTTGCTTGTATTATTTTACAGAATTATTGCGTAGAAGTTATGATAGTTATGTTTTCTGACAAAGTTGTATTTATTCCTTCGTTTTATGTAACCACCTTTGAGACCATTCTTACGTTTAAAACATCTATTTTTTAGATTGAAATTTTGATGACTAGTTATTACAAATTAGTACACATGTGCCGCCAAATACTGTTTTTTTCCGTGGAATTGATATTTTTGAAAATAATATCCCCTCATAAAGTGTATGTGTTATTGACAACTGCCAAAGCATATTTAGGCACCCCAACATTCATTGTGTTTGTTGAATGAATTATAATACGAGGTTAAAAATCCAAATTTTTGCACAATCAAGAACATCATTATGCATGGGATAACTATGCTAATTAGTCACGTGTCCACAAACATATTTTCACTGCAATCTCTGCAGGCGCCCACGCCATACAAGGCAAAGTAAAAACAAATTCAACTTGAGAGTGTTGTGCCTCTACTAAACCATCTGCCTTTGTATGTTTGGTTTTCTGACAAATTAAACAACATGTTAAGCTGTCATATCAAAATAGGTCCACACTTTGAAAATAAACCGCAGATTTTGATTATATTGTACAATGCAATACCCACCACCTCCCTAGAAAGGGAGCATATAATAACGAAACTGTGTGCTGTATGTTCACTCTCCGGCTACAACTGCATCATTCATGAAAACACTGCCACAAGATACACTGCATCACTTGTGAAAAGTATATTTCATACTTTACAGATGTCGCGGCAAGGCTATGGCGTTGTGTCAAAGTTTTTGCGTTTCAAAATAATTTCTGTATTTTTTGTCTATGAAATTATATATTCTGTACAGGCGTAAGGCAATGGCCCGCTTTATCTTAGAAACACAGTTGTGAGCCAGTGATACAAAGTTTGGTTTTCAATACTAACATTTTAAATTACATTTGATTTTCTGTCCCCGTACTGCATCGTCTGATCCATTGAGAAAAAAAGCAAGCCCATTATCTCATCTAAACCTTAATACATCTACCCATAATTTGTATATTGATAGCTAGAAACATACGAGGGGTTTAGGCTACAGGGAAATTGAACACGTACTCCGCCGCTAATTATAACCGGTGAATTGATTGCGACATTCCCGGAATTAGCGTCTTATAACACGAGTATATTTTGTTGTAAAATGCTTGATTGACCTACAAGAACGGCTGCCGAAATACAACAATTACACACTGAATTGTTATGGAGCACTATAAATAAAGTATTACTTTGAATTTGTTTTAAATTAGCAAAAGGCAATAAATTGAAACAACTGTATAAATTGCGAGTGAAAACATGACACATTGTTGTGGCTATGACTTTCATCTGCCATGCAAAACATTATTGGACCGAGTTTTGTGTTGCATTTTGTACTGTGTGTTTGTCTCGCTTTTCATCTGCATATATCGATATTTGCATCTTTTTATCGACAGATACTATGTTTGAAATACGCTTATTTTGGGGTCTGATCATGTTGGTGGTGACATCAAAAGCTCAACTACATCCTGGAAATTCTGCTGATGGCACGTGCATGGATTGTTCTGACACAGTGGTCGAGAGTGCAGTCTTCTATACCGTATGCACTGAGAACTTTACCTGCCCAAATGGCATTGCAGATATTGAGCATGCCATCAAAGGAAAAGAAATTTTGTTCAACACAACATTATATTTAGGGAATGCACAGTTCGTTCCTGGAACACAACATTATGCGGTGATTGCAATACCCGAGTCGCAAATTGACACCATGGAAGCAGACGATTTAGTATGAAATTGTATTTGTTATTCCTGAATACAGTAGTGGATAGTTAGTGATATTATATTACTCACACAAGTTTGACAATAAATTAACCACTGATATCTTGATTGTAAAAATACTGTGAATGGTCATATTTGGATATGGTCTCAATTACCTAGCAATCTCGTGATACTTGGTCAGGCATCAAACACATCTTCTTCTGTGACGTGTTTAGTAAATACACAATGTATACGATTTTTACGTGACAGAACATGAAACAAACTTCTGCCCGGATGATTACGACCTCACACAGTAAAACAATTGTCTATTGTCAGAATCATTTCAGAGTTCTGTTTTGACAAAATGGGGTAGCACACTAGACGTAAATTTCTGATAGTCAGTACAATCCCTGAGAGACCTTTATCACAAAAATATAACGTCATTAGATGATTATTTTGTTATATATTGTATGTAAAATGAAGCATTGCATTGTTTTACAGGGAACTGTGTGGGTACCAACTGACAATTGCCAGCGTTGTGAGGTCCTTATAGGAGATATATGGTGTAAACTTGTTTGTAAGATGGTGGTGAGTATCTGTTCACTATAGTTGTGGTATATGCCAGCACATAAACCAAAACACTAAACTACACTAAAACAAAGAGATAAGAATCAACCTAGTCACATAAGTCAATTAGCTGGTTAGCAAGAGAGGAAAAAAATAGTATTCTTTGTAATGAGCAATACGATTATCAAATACTTGACACATATAGCATAAGAGGAAAAGTGTGCACATATACATCTTTTAATTACATAGTTGAGATGCACACCAATCCCATAGGGTATAGGTAAACTCTTATTTATAATTTAAATAATATATAATCACTATGAACTAAACTACAACACTGTTGAATTTGTGTCAATGTTAAGAGTATAATCAATGCGTACATGATGATAATTAAATTATAAAATCACTTTCATATTCGAGAAAATGATACGGCAAATCTCATTGTATAGCGTCATATTAACGAGTGGTATTGGTTTCTTGGCGTTATTGACACTGGGTTTTGATTTATACATATGCTGTAAAACAAACACTGATAATTTGTGGGTAGATTCCTGCCGAAATGTATTGCTAGATTCGTTCATCTTAAGTTTGTGTTAAAACCCAGTAATATATGTACGTGTTAAGATGCGGTTTGGATATGCCTGTGCAAGTGAATAGAATTTATATAACATTTTAAATGGTGGTTGAAATGAGTTGTGCTTGAACATTTCCTTGTCTAATTTCGTAAATAAATGTGTGTTTTTTCACATATAGGACTGTCCACCACTCGTCGCCAAATACATTGGAATTAAACCAACAGTCCCTGAAATGAACACAACTAGAGATAGAGTGTGTTTAGTTAGCAGAGAAGATGAATATTATATCAAAACGTGCTACTGGTTCTCTGATGATCCTAATATTGTCGATAACATTATTCAAGCAAGTGCATAGAAAAATTAAAACGAGTCAGTTGTGTTCAATTGTAATTTGAAGATACATTGCTACTATCGACAATATGTCATGTACTTTCACGCGCATCAGTTATGAGTTGTAATTTATTTGACACTTAGTCTAATTATTAATGTACTACACAAGACACCCAAATAGCGTTATCTGTGTCACACACCGCGAATTACGGCATACTGCCTCTGGGTGTTAATCTCCGTATTTCTTTAAATAATCTAATAGTAGATGAGTAAATTTACAACACTTATTTTGCATCATCTATTGAATTGCATGTATATGTAGAAAGTAATTGATTAACATGAGCACTTGCATCATGATCTTTCTAGTAGCATGAATTCAATGCAAATATTTGTCTTACCTAATTTTATGATAGCTGTGCAATAAATACACATTATGGCATTACAATGTGGTTATAGTATATGTTACTTCTGTTGATGATTGACAATCTTCAGAAGGGTCCTGGAGTTGTTGTTGTTTACACACTCCCCTCATACAACTACAGTGATATTCACATGACTACGAGCATAGTTGTACATATACAGTAGTAGTAATTAAATACAGCCAACATGGTCTAGAGAGACAACATAGAAGAGCTAACATAATTAGATATTTGTGAGTGTATTATTTTACATGAATGTTTCTAAGAATGGCGGCATTGGTACCTTGAATATAGAACAGTTAAGCCTTTCCTATGCCAATGAAGCCAATTTTCTCGAGTATAAATTAAGTCAATAACTATATTATTTTTAGAGGTTAAAAACTTTTGATAAATTGGGCGATTACTTATGTTTATATATTTATTATTTCATAGCCACTGGCAATCAATTTGGTGTGCTGTATGAAGGTCGGATTTAATTTACTATTGACCAGTCACTCAGGATATCGAGGATAGAGCTGATAGCATTTCCACCATAGATAGCCAAATGTTTTTTACATGCCAATAGCATGCCAACTGACCTGACCTGAGGTTAAATCCTTGATTTATGTTAGCGTTTGTGCACAAATTAATCAATATTCAGCCCCACTTCACCATATTCAATTCATGTAAACATGGTATTGCCTTCACCAAATATAATTATATACCTTTATATACTATACCTGTAATTTCTGATAACTGATTGTGAGTTTCGTAGCAGCGTAAATAAATTTGGACAACCCAATGAAATATTCTTGATAAGCACCGCCTTCTGTGGAGATAGAGCAAAAATCATTTGCTTTACTGTTTCCAATTTATTTCTATTTTTTGCTGTAAGTTGTTATGTGTCGCATAAATACCAAGAATTGTAATTCTAGTGGACAGGACTTCTGTCAGCTTAATGTAACCGTAGGCTTTATTATGCAAATGCAATGTATGTGTGTATGCTAACTAGCTGTACACACTGGTATATTGCTCTGCAAAAGTTACCGTTTTCAACCTTGTTTATGAGTTATATTTTTTGTCATTTCTTCTTTGCAAATATTTCCTTTGTGTGTTTTTTGTATTGGTTTTGGCACAATTCTGTTTTGGAGTGTTGCCTTGGTGGGCTGCCACGCTGGCATCCAAGATGGCGGCCCGCATATCAACCTTTTGCCGGATTAACACGGACACACGGACAAGTGAGTCTGTGGATGATGTGTGCATCGAGGCTAACGTTCATGCAATTGCTGACAATATTGGCGCACAGAAGCTTTTATGCGGCTTCACGGTCTAATGAACAGGTCATTGTTTTCGCCGATTCTGTTGACTGGGTGCTAGTTTGCTAGTTGGGTATTGACTTTATTGGAAATAGTTTTATTTATTGAGGACGCGAATTAAACCGGCAACTAAAGTTGTTTTGTCGGGAGTTATTCCCTTTATTTCAAACTAAAGAAATTGACTCGTTATGGGCGAATTGTGATTACTGTACGCAGCATACTACTTGGTTGCAAGAAACTCAAACTACGAAATGTCAAGTCTTTTCGAAGACAAGTATATATATTGTTTTGACAAACTTGATATATTCTTCACAGATCACAGTGATTGTTTAAGCTTGCAGCCTCCCATTGTCATGCTGTATTTAGGAGCAGGTAGTCACTAGTACTCCTTATACGTTTAATTTGTAGTGTAGCCGTCTAATAGGCGTGGTGGGTGTGGTTGACTTTACAGAGGTCAGAGCCTCGGGGACATGTGCTGGTATTGTGAAGGCCCTTGTTTTATGTGTGTGTGAAACAATTATTTGAAAATGGATTGTGTTTATATATTTCAATATATTCTCGCTAACTATAGTGTGTGTTTTTTTTCTACTCACTTGAAAACACGTATTTATGTAGAACGGATTAGTATGTCGCCGCGAGAGGGCGTGATCAGCGACGACAACACGATTTTGATGACTAAATGTTATATTATGCTGAGCCGTTTCTACGGGGTGTTTTAAATCATGTTTTGTAGGTGTGAAAAGGGAGTCTTCAGATGAGTAGATCATCTCTAATTATCATATTGTACATATTAAGACACCCGTAACAGATCTAGGCTCTGAAATTCAACAAGTTAAATTACAATGTGTATTACACACAATGCAAAAGGCTTCAAAGGTTGAATCTCACAGGTCATTCTTGTTGTGTTGTTCAAGTTGTGTTGTATGTGTGTAATACAAATCTCAGGAAAATTGTCAGGCAATTTGGTTACAAGTGTGCTTTTGGATACCCCTCAGATCTGACGTGTGATTAGGTTTTGAACTGAATGTTAATTTCATAAATTGGCTAATTTGCACATTTTTGGACCAAACACAGTAGGAATATGTAATGGCATACCAGTTTACATTTTAGGAAAATTTACATGTTAAATAGCTAATTAGCATACATTGCATTTTGTTAAAGTAATTTTCTGATTGATATACATTTTATTAAGTGTACATCGTTTGGTAATAGTATACTTTTTTGGCCAATTTGCATACATGTGCCTAGAAACTGGGTAGGTCTATACCAGCACATATACCTTTAGCAAATATTTGATATGGGTGTGTAACTGGACAAATCAACTTTGGGCCATGACCAAAAAATCCTTGTTTCTCAGACTTTTTGTTGGCGGGCAATTTCGAACAAAAACTATTTTTTTTGCACTGAAAATCACACTTGAAAAGTGATTATTTGTTTGAGGTTTTCAAGTTCAAGAAATGAAAATGTTTTCTATGCTTAATTCCATGAAGATTTTGGCTAAAATTGAAAATGAAATTTGACAATGAAGAGGTCAGATCTGCAGAATAAGAACATTGCTGGTCCTGGCCTTGGAGGCAAAAACAGCATGAATATCCAAATATGGTATGTGCTGGGTGGGTTATTTTACTATTGAATATAATAACCAATCGTGGATCACACTGATAAACATATTTTACTATGGATATGTCATGCAATTCTACGCCCAGCATGCATTCAAAGCTATGCTCTCCGTGGTCATACACTGCTTACAACATGCTATTTTAAAACAATGGCACTGTCATATGATATGGGATCTTATGAATATAAGACACCCAATCAAACAAAAGATCACTGTGTAAGATTAGTGATCATTGGAAGCATGTACTATTGATTTTGGACCATACATGACACTATCTGATCAATATGAAAACATTCACACCAGAAAACTGTTGAACAGTGCATGTTCTGTAAACAAATTATGAAGCACTGGCACAGAATATAAATGATAATGTGTCCTGATTAATTAATATGCACACACCCAATAATGACTATACCTGTATGTTTTATTTATTTTCTCAACTTATACTAAAGGTTTTATATTTTCAAATGACCACAGAATGAAATTTTGTTACAAGGAAGAGTATTAAAAAATTACTTTTCAAAATATTCATATACCTCTTTTAGGAGCTGGTAGTTAACATTTGTTTGAGGTTTGAGTTAAGATGTGGGCGTATATCATCTGGTATTTAAATATTAGACTTATTGACATATGGATATCGACTATTTCCATACTTGGTATGCACATGAAAACTTGCCAGATGGTACTATCTCATAACCTCTTCCATAATGAGAAATGCTCATTGGCAGATGCTGATTCGTTGTGGTCTACTGACATATGCTGAAGACCCTGGTATCTCCCTGTTGAATGTCATCTGAAACTGCTTTGGTTATTTGAAAATTAAGACAAATCGTGTCAAAAACAGTACCCATAGGTTAACAATTCTTATTACCATATTATCAGCTGATAAAATACAATATTTGTATATATATGCATGTGTATAGAAGTGAATTGCTACAGGCATGTTCAAGATATGTATGTGTCTGTCAAAAACTGTCAGTCGACCATTTTTGACCTGATTGTGTATCTTAACATGTACAAAGTTTGAATGAAAATTGACATATTCAATATATCATGTTTTCAAAAAACAAGATGCCAACTTTGATCCAAGTATGAAATCCTTGCAGATAAGGTACTAGGTATGTACTAAGTTTGAGAAGAATCAGTCCAGGGATGTCAAGATACAGGTTCGGGTGCACAGTCACATGCACAGACAGATGCATGGATCAAGACAAATCAGTCCCGGTTTTTTACTTCATCCACTAGTTTGGAATAGCATTCTTTAAAACACAAAATGGCCATCAGTCAGCCATATTTTTTTTCATATCAGTAAGTTTTGTTTGAAATGTTTACACACTCATTATTTCGAAATCACCTGATACAGTGACTAGTGTATCTATCTAGAAATGCTGTCCATGAAAACTTTGTTCGAATAGGGCCAATCACACAACCTTGATACAAGCCTAAGATGCAGGATTTTTTGTGTTTACCAGACTGTCGTCAGGAGGAAAAGTCAAGTCAATTAATGTACTGTCCAGGTCTACTTCCCTTCATTTCATATCAGTTGACTCAAGGGCGGTAGGCAAAAGTTTAAGATAAGCCAGGATTAATGACAATTTAATGACAATATATTGGAATAATGACAATAAAATGCATTTACTTTGAATAACTATGTCTAAATTTACCTTTTACAAGTACACAATTCTGGCTGTACCATTCGCTCATATTATTTAATTCCACATTCGATATAAAACGCATTGTATCCTTCGAGCCGTAAGTTATGAATTAGCGGCATAAAAAGTGTTGAACAGCGCCACCACCGTCCATTTTTTCGTTTTGGAAAATATCCAAAAGGAACGATTTCGTTTTCGGCTTCACGCTCGCGTGCACATTTCTCGTTTCCTTGGTTTCAGCCATAAAATATTTAGTGAAACTATAATATAGACGGGGTATGACACAGTGTGTTCCATTTTCGAACACACCGCGTACCAGACTTCTCGTTGGCGAACATTATTTATGGTGTCCCAAATAACCACATCATCATTATTTTAGCGTAAAATAGTACGTAATTTGTATGTGATGGTTAAGAAATTTTTTATGAATACAGAAATAAACCAAATTTTGTATGAACATATTGAAAATTTTTGCTTAACCGAGCCTATTTTTTTAGTTATTGCACCCTGAAGCCGGCTGTACAAATATTGTTCAAAATCAGAGTCACCCGGGAAGTTGGTTGTTAACAACGCATCGTCATCGAAATAATTTTAAATATGCACAGAACGGCAGCTATGCATCTAGTGACAGCGATGCATCATGAGTGACCGCACAACAGCGATTATTAAAGTTTCTGCATTTCACAGCAAACATTTGATATTGAGCCCAGATTAGTGAATTATGTTTTTTAATGATTGAACATGGTGTGTACCTTCTTTTATAAAAGGCAGACATGCATAATAATGCGAAGAAGAGCATTATACACGTAAACAATGGTACGAGCATTGGATGAAAAAAGCGCGCGGCCATGTCTTGTACGCGCTAGACCTACGGCAAGACGCAAAACCAATACATGTACGAGTTCAATATTCAAAACGTGTCATCACTGACGGTGATGCTCGTAGTACTGTTTTATCATTTCTAGAATGTTACTAATAACTTATTTTATCCAAGAAGAAAAATATTCATGTATTATCTCTAGTATTGTATTACCCAGGCACTTTTGCCCACTGCCTTTGGTTGACTATGATTTAATTGTCATTGGTGAGAATAGATGCATTAATCTAAAGTGCTTAGACATTTCTGACTCACAATCAGCGTCTTTCTGACATATTGGACACTTCATGTATTTTGATGGAGAATACATCAATACATACAATATGTCATATGTGTCTTCAGCGTATTCTCATCTCGAAATTATGAACTGCTACAACTTTCATAGGACATAATACATCTGAAACAGAAAAAATATATATCAAATTTCCCTACTCTTTTCCATAGTAGAAACCATTGATAGGTAGTATTGAGACCTTGAATGCCAGAGATCTTGCTCCGGAAAATGATTCTTTTTAATGCATTTTTGGTATTTAAACATCTACTGGTTGGCCAATGGCCATTGTTTTAATGAGATAGAAAACAAATTGTATGTACATGTATTTTTCATGTATTTGTTAGGATGCCATGTATTTATGAACACTATCAAAATCACCAGTCACCAAGTTTGAAGACCAAAAACACATTTACAGCACCTGGTTTTAGACACGCCAACATGCTGAATTTTACGTCCCGGTTGGGATCAATAGTAAGTGAGATAATATTTTGTTTCCTTTGTTCTGTGTCCACTTAATCTCTTAACAGTAGGCAGTTAGATTCAGTGTGTACATACATCTCGGGCGGTAATCATGTCGCATATTGCTGGTATAAGAAAGTTGGGAGGTAGTTACATTGTATTTGTTATGATCATATGAAGTCATCTAATAAATGGTTGTGGTTGCCAGAGGACGAGGGTACACTATTAAGATGGCAGTCAAGACATCCTCCTGCTCGATACTTATTACAAGAATCTGTGGACAGACAGACTAATGTTCATGGTGAGAGAAGCACTTAGTACCCCAATTATTATTTACGCAAAAATTGTTTTTATTTTGTATTTACCTACTTGTTAAATTATTGTCACGCGATGATTAAGGCATATATACGACGTGCATACACCAGTGTCTCAAAAACCAAGCATGGCCAGCTTCAAGTCGCACGTCCCAGTCGTGTGCACATTTCAAACACTGTTATAAATACATTGATAAGTACTGACCTGCCATATAGTCCTCGCTGTAGCTGATGTTTGTGGTCTTAACAAAACTTCAGAATACCCTGGTAGTGCCTTTAATAATTTTTCTTTCCATCACCTGTCACACTTGTCCAATCAAGTTCAGCAGATCTTTTTTTCTACCTTATTGAAAAGGTCACATGCACCTTATTACTGACAACATCTAGAAGTGTCTTCAATGATTTTTTCATTCTCCTACAAAGAAAACAGAGAGACATCAGGACATGTATTCAAATGACATAATTGTATGACTAATGTCGTCAAAGCCTTTTCACAATGAGAGTAACCGTCATATAATAAATGGTGTTGTGAGAATTGCCTCCTACAGTAAAATAGTGCATTCAGTGCAGTAAGTATGTCTAGCTTGTACCTCATGAAAACATACCTTGGAAGTTTCATAATTATGAATAAAAAATGCATACAATAACTACATTTAAGTCTAGTTCATGACATTCTAATACCACTGCTCTAATAATTATATCTATTATTCTTAGTAAAATATGTAGCTCATCAACCACAACATTTGTCAATGAGATATTGAATAATGGGTCTTGATGAATGGAGAAATCACCTTTCAAGCGGATTAAACTGCCCAAATCTCTGCAATGGGGTGGCTCATTCCAGTAATCATTGTGCTTAATCATATCATGACTGAAATAGAAGAGATTGATCGTAATTACTTGTATATATAATCATGAACGCTGATGACGAATAAATTCATGGCAAAACCATAAATTTATAGGTTTAACTGGAAATAATTAGCAGTATACAAGAAGAGGAATTAATTATTTTTGAGCTTTGCGTCAATAATTGGTAATATTCATAAAAAAGTTATCTGTTATTATAGTTAGCTCATCACATTTCGACACACTATAACATTGAATTAAGCTATAAGATCTTGTTACGCCTTCCTGCGATCAGGCGCAAGGTTTGAATGTATATATAAGAACAACAAGTTCAATATTGTGCATCTCTAAATAAAATAGTGATATGAACCATGTAATTTAGCTGTCAGTCATAAAAACGCACTGTGATAAGGTGAGTTAAAATTATTTTATACTTCAAACAAGTAACTGTTTAGATCCCACTGGGTAAAAAAAAACTGAATTGCTAAATTTGTTTGTAATGTCCAGAGCAGATGAAAAAAAAGTAAGTCTATCTGTGTGTTCAGTCTAGTATTTAGATCAACATTATCAATATATTATTATTATACATTAACCTATTTGAATTGTATTATTGTGCAAACAGATTTTCACAAAATTAAAACTACAAAATGTAATAATAATGATAAGACAAGCATGCATTCATACTCATTCTACAAAATTACTCAAATGGACGCGGGGCTCTTTGGCAGCGGCTGCAAACGTATCGTCTCCAGCTATTGGTTGACCACAGAGGTAAAATTACACGTTTGATTTGTGCGCGTTGTATTTGGCTCTTCCGTTTTACCACCTCCAGAATGTTCTACTTTTGCTGTGTAATTGCAGGTTTTTCGAAAAACCTCTAAAAAACACAAGAATTAGTAGAAATGTTTGTTTTGGGCGGATTATTGATAGCAGGTTTTTTGTAATAAAGACATTTTCTATTTGTGCACAACGTTTATAGTGTTTTTTTTTATTTAAATATGCACTTTATACATTACACACACAAGTTTCTGCTTCACTTGCAAATTATATGCAAACAATGGGATATATTTGAGGGCGCTATAGATGACAGTTGTTGTGCAGATCGACTTTGAATAATTAAGTAGTGTGCGTTTGCAACAACCTTTATGAAGGTATTGTGGCAAGCCTATTACTGTTTTTAACGAAGTTAACTTTTTAGTGAAGTAAGAAATTGTGAAAACACTGTTTACATCAGCGTGGCAGGGGTCATTCACGCCGGAGTTGGTGTTACTTAACACTGAACAAGTGGATCACGATGAGTCCCCTTCGTTGTGATGATTGTGGGGAGGTTTCCATGCGGGTAACACTGACACAGGATGATACTCAATTTTGTGTTAATTGTAAGTTGAAACGCTTTGGAAATGGAAATGCAGACGATCGGGAAAAAGATCCCACGAAAGGTTCGATCGCTATCAATGTAATGATCAATGAATTACTCTTCTTCTTATTAATAAAATTGACATACCGACGGACATTTTAGCTAAGCTATGTATCGATTACTTTGAAGACTATGATATTGATTTCGCGAAGAGAACATTATTTGATCTATGTTGTAACGATACCACTTTGGGATTTATTAAACGGCAGGGACACAACAAACGGTCTGATAATGTACTTGATATGATAAAGCTCATTCATGAAATTGAAGCTTTATTCGCAAGGAAATTAATCAGTTGAAATCTCTGTTTAGTGATAGCTCACCAAGGGTGGATGATGTCGAATTGAATCTGCCGTCAGCTATTGAACGCGAATTAGCACCTAATGCCGATGAATTGATAATACGTGAAACAGACTGTAATTTAAGTAGGCCTATATCCGGACATACGATTGGAAAAACACCAACTCAGATGTCCGAGCAAACTGAATCAGTTTCGTATGCTGAAATTGCAAAAACACTCCGACATGACGTAACCAAGCATGTGCCACTTAAGTGGAACAGAGAGACTGAATCAACCTGTGGTGTCGAGTAGAGTCATCAGTAAATCAACAAACAACTATTACAATGAATTTACTATGGTACAAAGACGACGATGCCATTCGTGAGTTGTGTGATTCACACGATATAGTCGCTATTCAAAAACACTGGCTAACTAAAAGTGAGCTTACCCTGTTATCGAATATACACAGGGATTTTTATGCTAATGGGGTATCGGCTATGGATGACGAGATTGGTATCCGTGTTGGTAGACCATTTGGTGGCATGGCCTTCATGTGGCGTAAGAAACTGGATAATTTTGTAAAAATCATCGATTTGAAGGACACCAGACGTATGGGGTTAGAACTTCATTCAGAACTTTCTAATTTATTGATTTTATGTGTGTATCTTCCTACTTGCTCCAAGGATAATTATGATGACTATTTGATGTATTTAGCTAAAATCAATGGTATTATTCATGATTGATTCTTCAAATGTAATTGTAATGCTAGTCCTAAGTCTGCATTTGGCCAGGAACTTGAACATTTTTGCTGTGATAATAATTTATTCATATCCGATGTTGATCATTTAGGTACAGGGGATAACAATTTCACGTGCTATAGTGAAGCTCATGACACCACTGCGTCGCTGGACCACTGTGTCTCTACATATTCAGTGCATAATGCAATTTCTAGTGTTGACATTTTGTTTAATTGTATGTCTTCGGATCAATTGCCATTCAGCGTGGGTAATTGAGTTTGCTGGTCTGACTCCCTCTGATCCTGATGATGGAAATATTAACATGTATCATAGGAACGTTCCCAATTGGCGACAAGCCACCACGCATGAGTTGGAAAACTATCGATTGATTTCTGGACAACTTTTGCGTAATTTAAAATTACCTAAAGAGTCGCTAATGTGTCGGAATTCCAACTGTAGCAATGCAAACCATAGTAAAGAATTGAGTAACTTCTATTCGGATATTCGGAGTGCATTCAATGCAACAGGCGGCACAGCAAAGTATACCGGCTATAAAACCTGTGTCCGGTTATGAAATCCCCGGGTGGAATGAAAATGTCCGAGATTATCATCACATTGCTCAGGACGCATTCAAGATGTGGGTGTCAAACGGAAAACCGCAGAGCGGGCCGCTTTTGGAACTTATGCGGAAAACTCGAGCAAAATTTAAACTCGTGTTACGTATTTGCAGAAGAAATGAGAACGAGGCAAGGGCCAACGCGATGGCCAACAAACTGTCTAGAGGTGACATAGGTAAGTTTTGGAAATTGGTTCAGTCAGATACAAATAAATCATGTCCTCCTCCGAGTAATGTGGGTGGCTGTAGTGGGCATTTAAACATTACCAATATGTGGAAGCATCACTACGAAAGGTTGTTGAACTCTGTTTCGGGCTGTAAGCATAAAAATCACGTGACCTCATCATTACAGAATATTGTATTTCACGATGACATGATTGTTACTACACAAGAAATTGTTGAAGCAGTCAAAAAATTAGAAAAGGGGAAGGCTGCAGGAAAAAATAATTTGTCCTCTGAGCATTCAATTTTTGTAAATCTGGCTATTTATCCGTTGTTGAGTATGTGTTTTACTGCCCTATTTGTTCACGGTGACTTACCTGGTGATTTAATGAGCGCGGTTATTGTACCTATCATAAAAGATAAAGCTAAAGATTTAACATCTACTGATAATTATAGACCCATTGCACTGGTGTCTGTGATTTCTAAAGTGTTTGAATTGTGTATTTTGACAAGATTAGAAATGTATATTGGGACGAATGACTTCCAATTTGGGTTTAAAAGTCACCACTCAACTGACATGTGCATATTTATTCTTAAAGAAATTGGCACAACTCTCTGTTTCACCTGTTTTATGAATGCTACGAAGGCATTTGATCGAGTCAATCATTGGTCTTTGTTTCATAAGCTTATGAAGAGGTAGGTGCCCTTGTTTATTGTGCGGTGTTTGACCAGGTGGTACCGTAACCAGTAAGTTTACGTCCGTTGTGTCAATTTGTGAGAAATATGGAGTAGAACATGATATTAAGTTCCACACTATAAAAACAAAATGTATGGACTTCCTTCCCAGTGCATGGAAACCTAATAGTATCCCCAACGTCTATTTGTATGGTAAATCTTTGAAATATATTTCAGTTATCAAATATCTTGGTTACGTTGTGTCATCGTCAGGCAGTTATTGTCAAGATCACTGTCAAAGACAGCTAAGGTCAATATATGCAATGGCGAATATGATTTTGCGTAATGTTGGTCTCTGTTCAGAGAATGTGAAATGTACACTTTTTAGAGCGTTTTTAAACAGTATTTATTGTCTTAATATTTGGTGTAATTATAGTGGTCGGCAGCTAAACAAAATGAAAGTTGCGTATAATAATGCTATACGATTAGTTTTTAAACTAAGACGTGCTTCAAGTGCTAGTTTTAATTGTGTCAATATAAATATTTTAAGTGTTTTAAATCTCTACAGAGAAAAGCTTTGTACAATATTTTAATATGCCTTTTTTTCAAAGTAAGAATGTTATAATTTCCGAATGCATTAACTGCGATTCATATTATAAATCAATCTGTTGGTGCCATTACAGACGCTTTTTGTATGTTTAAATGTTTTATTTTAGTATGTTTTCTTTTGTGTGTGTACTTTATGGGCTGTGTACTTAAAATAAAGAAATAATAATAATAATAATTACAAAAAAAAACTTGTTTAAGCCCCCCAAAAAATTGCTGTTCGCTTCCAACTTTTAAGCCAAAAACAAAAAAAATTGCTTGCCGTTCCAAGGTTTTTACAAAAAAAATCCGATGAACAAGATTTTTTTTGGTCTGGCCTTATGGGCATTTATAAACATGGAACAGATACTACTTCTGAGTCTTTGTGAGGATTTACTGCGATGAATGTTTTAAAGTAATTTGTTCACTGAAAAAAGTACAAGCAGTACCATTATTGAGTGGCACAGAGCATTGAATTATGAAAGCGAGCAAGTGTCAACAAGGGGGTTAAAGGTTACCTGAGTTCTATATAGGTGGTATTCTTCCGCTTGAGGTTGTAATTGTTTGAAATCACTATTTAAAATTCATAAACAATCATCAATATTTCTATATATTTACATGAAACAAATCCATGCCTTCATGAAACCCGGTGTACTTATAATTTAATAAATCTCTGAGTTAATAAATCTCGTATTACAAACACATACCTTTCTGATCTCCTTTTGAAGTATGTTCTTGAAATAAATTTCACTGTGCACCATATCCTTCTGGGGCAGGTTCAATGTGACTAACGTCATTCAATTCTGTTCAGCATTGCTTAATTAGCCACACCGACTTAATTGTATGGATGACATCCACGCGCGCATTAGTTTTCGCCTTTTCTCAAAAAAAAAAAAAAATCTCCGACGACGAGTCTCTACAGATCGGTTTTCTGTCCGGAACTTGCCGACTCATATTGTCGCAAAGCGCCGGCTTGTCGTAAAACTCTTTTTGGACTATCTAAAAACGTGTCAATTTTGTCGTAAATGATCTTCTGCACATGTGTATTGCGTTGCCGGGAATACGTGAGCATAAAAGTTCAGAGGAAAAACTGAGGGATTGTTGTAGACTGGGGCGCAATTGACGTCGGCCAGGGAGATATGACGTTTACACAGCTATACGAGAGATTGGTTAAAGCTAACCCCTACTGTGTAGAGAGGAGCAAGCAAGGACATTTCTGTATCATTGCAATGTTTTGTTAGTTATTGTCATAAAGTAGTGATATGTACATTCCGCCTTGACTTGTACTGAAAATGATGTCCATGTTGAACCTTGCATGCAGTGTTTTTGACTGAAGGTACTTCATCATGACTACATGTACTAGAGCTTGTCTGAAATGGTTATACCTGTGACAGTAATACAGTACGAGATGTGTATATCAACATGTGCCTCCTACAAATAAAGACTTCTTGTTATTTTTTGATACATTGTGTTCTGTGGTCCAATTCGTAATAGCAGCTCCGTAGTCCTGTGGTTTTAGCAGGATTTTTTTTTGACAAGATTTTTGTTTTCGCCCTCTCGCATTAGTTTTGGGGTCTCCAGAGGATGTCATCCATACAATTAAATCAGTGTGGCCTTAGATAACTTCTCGGCAGCTGCTTACCACAGGTTGTCATGGTAATTTCGTGGTAGGCTTCATTTGAAATGCAGAATTTATCTAACAAATGTTGCACTTCAAATAACTGTTAATTTGTTTTCAGACAATTTCTCACTGGCAGCAATGTCAGGAATAATATTGTTTCTTATGCTTTAAAGAGTGAAACTTCCAGTTTAGACTTCAGGGTTTTCAATTATCTGTTCTTCTGTTTGTCTTTGAGATCACCAAGTTGCCTACCATTGCACAAACCTTTACCCTGTATTGTGTTCATTCTAGGTGTTTGTTTACCAATTTTCTTCAGTGATTTGTTTTGATGGCGTTGCATGTCATTCAGGTTCTTCAATTCTGTTAAGATATTGTTGTAGCTAACAATATCGCCTCTGTAAATATGGATTCTTTGTATAATTTTTTTTTCACGAGCTTCTTTTTTCTTTTTTGTGTTCTTATGGCTGAAAAGTGCTTTTTTACTCTTTTGGCCAAAGGGATTCTTTTTTTCAGACACACTGCATGACCTTGAATATAAAGGCTACATACTGTATCTTAATTTCATGGCTTGTCCCTCGGAGTTCATTCGCTCACTCGTCCAACGTCTTCCATTTCAGGTTCAATGCAAATAAGCACATCAGAGTTGTCTTGTGAGGAATTGGTCACCTGACTGATGTTTGTGTCACCGAGCACTGACTCCAAACATTGTACTATAAATCTAGATTGTCAGAATAGAAAATAAATGTAATATATATATAACAAGTAGCATGTCGGCTGAAATAGCTCCGCTGCTAGGAATACACATTTCAATTAAAGAACTGAAGATATAATTTTTCACCAAAAGATACATAAATATTTATAAAAATTAGAGAGTTCTACCTGAGGTAATTGGTAGTTGGTGACTAATCTATCTGGAATGGTTTTAAAATTACAATTTTCTTTTCATTCTTCGCACATATTGGGGATGGAGTATTTGTGAGGGTGTATAATTAATGGCACATATAAGAGCAATATTTATATTGATGCAGAACATCTTTCAGAAGGGGTACAATTTACGTAGCAGAAAATCTGAAGGTAATACAAGTATTACAAGCAGAATGAATGGCATTTGCCTTCACATAATATGTACTGATACAAGGCTGTTTGGAAGTAGGAAAAAAATAATTTTGTAACTTGTTTTTTTTTGTATTCATTTCAACAGAAGTGGATGAGACAATGAACTTTGAAAATAAATGATCAGTTTGATATTGTGATCAATGTATAATTACATTGAATTACCGGTAATATAACGAAAAACCAGGGTAATATTTGAAGGCCGAATAGTGTTGTGAAGTTGTTTATTATGATTTACATTTATATATATAAACAGTACAATACAATACAATATAATTAATGAAATAATGTTTAATCAATATATCATATTAGTGTTTTCAGCTGTGACTACAAGTTCAAACTACATTTCAATTAGTACAACATCAACTACAAGCAGAAGTGCACAGCTAGTATGACAAGTACAAGCACAACGCAACTACACAAGTACAACTAAAAAGACGGAGATAACTACAACAAGTGCTAATACAAGTACATGTACATCAGTAACTACAAGTTAAGCAGACGAATACAATTGGATAATATTGTTCAGGCGATACACCAGTTATATGTGCTTAATGTTTGTAATTACTGCAGTGTTTGTATCAAGTGGTCCTGCTTTAAGTAAAGTTCTTGCAGCATATTTAATGTTTTTAAAAATTTCAACTTAGTTAGGAAATTTGTTGAATTCTGGCAGGAAACCAGTTAGTTCTTTCAGAGTAGAATCATTGGATTTCATATTGAAAATTATCTTTCCATTCTCTTTGCACAAATCTTTTAAGGTTGTATTACCACACCTTGTACAAGTGATGATATCGTCGTTGCCGTCTGTTGTAATGTGTGCACCACAAGAAATACATTCATTATTAAAGAGTAGAATTTCTTGTATTGGGATCAATCTCCCCTTGATTGTATTATTGAATGTCTTCTATCAGTTCCTCACAGGCCCTCTGATTATAATCCTCTTCTTTACATTCTTCTATCTCGGTGTCCAGTGTTGTTGTTAAGTACCTGTCATCGTCTTCTGTTATTTTTAATTTTAATGGCCTAATAAGATACGACTTATATAATGACCTCTGTCATTATACAGAATTGTATAACATGATGAGGCACTTTTGTTGGCCAGAAACTGCATATACTTCGCGTTTCTGTGTGCAATTAAAACTACCCCTTTGAGTTATGTCGTTCATTTTGATAATGCAGCATCTAAGTTGATATACATTATCTCCAACTGGATATTCATTAATGGGTTCCAGGTTAATTGCAGTACATTTAAATGCACCACTTGGTGAGAAAGTCGGTTTCGTGTCTTTTATGTTCGATGCATCCTGTATCATAAGTTTTGTGTTTTCTGAACTTTCTATTTCTTTTTTATAGTACGTAACGTAGCCGGAACAACATTTGTTTGGTACTCTTTTAGTTGTAGTCTTTTTTGAGGCTGAAACAGATTGCCTGTGTTCCCACATTATCATCTTCTGCATTTTTTCCCTTTTTCATTGGGGAAATGCGATGTACATATTCTACAACTGAATCTGCTAGAAGGTTTCATCTGTATAACAAAAATACATAATTTTGATTAGCCCAATAATATGTTTGATAAGTAGGATAATATAAACATGAATAAATAAAATATGAATTACTATTGAATTGTTGGTTTGTGCACAACCCACTAATTTTGACCAAAGAATAGTATAAAAAGTTATTTACACCATTTGTTTTTGTTTTTTTGCTTGTATTGCATCGAGTCGAAGAATTGAACATTAAAATAGCTTTTGCGACGGGAAATTAAGTTGTTGAATTAATAATAACATTTTGCTATTTTCAGTAATATGTACATTATAGTGATATTATGATATCCATGATGTGCGAGGGCACCTCGGTAGTTGAAATTCACGAAGAGATGACACCTTGGCAGTTGACACACATGATGTGGGATGACACCTTGGTATATCTGTCACATTACTTGGCATAGTTGTTTACATATCTGTCACATGGTACTTGGTATAGTTTTATAATTGCGATGCACATTATACTTAGCACAGTTGTGAGTATCACTATCAGTTGTTGTAATCAGTTTGTGGTCAGATATAACAGAATCAATTATACCAGTTGTACGTCTTACATTGCTAAATCGATGTCGAATACAAAAGAAACCACTGAAACTACAAATTGATAATCGGACAGTAGTATGGCATAGCAGTTGGTTGTAATAATGAAGCGAAATATACGCATGCGCAAACTACGTTTCAGGGTTTTGCGCATGCTCTAGGTCCATGACCTGAAATTGATCTCATTTGACGCACATATTTACACTCGGACCAAACCATTTTCTCTTCTTGGATGTTTTTTTTTAATTTTCTGTTATTTTTGTCTATGATTGGATAAAAAAAAGAACGAACTACAAATAGTCCAAGGTTTTTTTTGACTTCATTAAAAAATAAAATCGTTTTTGTAGGATGGAAACTTTTTGAGGTCAACCCCCCCCCCCCACATTTGAGATGAGTTGATTACATTTAAACAAATTCTCTAATGATCGTATCAACGGTTTTGCCGGATTTATGAAATCTGTAATAATACTGACCTTTGCTTTAGGAGTGTTTGCAGTGCAGAAACATGCCTTGTAGTGATCTTGCATCATCAGATTCAATTTTCACACATACAAATTCAATATCTTTTGTAGAATAATGGCTTGCAGGCAGAATATTGTGTTTTTTAATATATATGGCTAGTCCATGAGGTGGTCGATTAGGATGTTCTTGTACCTGATCATTTTTTATGACATCATGAAATCCATCAAGTGCATAACTTTCAATATCATCACTCTGAATTAAACGAGACTCTGCAATACATATAATGTCAGCAGTAACGAAGTTTTGGTTTGGCTTGATGTCTTTAAAATGCTTATGGAGAGAGCGTATATTATTAAATATTACTCTATGTTTACTATCAAGCATATCATACACTGGCATATAATTACAACAAAGTTTTGTTTCTGTGTGCATTTCGTCTGTTGTAGATGAATAAATAGAAATCTTATTTTTATTTAACTCCAGGATGTGCAAGTTTTTTTACTCCACTGAAAGCAGTATAGTTCTTGTACCCTTATGTACAACAGCTTTAGACAAGGTGTATCATTGGAACTTATGGACATAGTGGAAATTACTGACTTGTAACATGTGCACGGTGGACAGGAAAAGTTCGTGTTATGGCAAATATCGGTATGCAATTCTTGTCAATAGATCTTCTATAAAAACATTTGTATTTTTGTCTCCAGTTCTGACCAATTTTGCTATCAATAAATTTGACCCAAAGTATGGCTGATTTGGTGCTGTTTTCTTTGAATTCAGTGTGCACCATCTTCAACATCTAAATTAACTGTACAATCATACTGCAAATAAACCGATAGCTTTAGCTTTGTTGGAATACCGATTGTTTCTAGATGTGTAGTATATTTTTTATCATTATTTAAATGACCTAGGGTTACTCGTTTAACTTCATTTCCCACATCTCTAATCACATTTGCAAGCTGATACAACTAACTTTTCTGATAATGTTGAATTACCATAAACAGTTTCATTGTAGATAATAACCTCATTATTTGTTCTGAACATATGTGGTGCAGTATGTGGATAATCACGATCTGTGGCATTTATGATGTTGATATCTTCCTCAGTCTGATCTTCTCTTAATCTATTCAAAAGATGAGCAAATGTTTGGTCATCTCTCGGACGCATGATTTCGGTGAGTTCATACATTACGCAGTACTTTTGTGCAAGCAAGTGCAGTATGAGATACAAGTTCCAATTGGAATAAATCACCCACAAGGAGGCCATAAAGCCCACCAAATGGAGTGATCAAATTTCCTGAACAATTCATTGTTGACTAAATAAATTTCATCTATAATTACAAATTTCAAGTGTTTATATTTATTGTAACAAAGCATTGTCTTTCTCAGGACATAATTTTGTAAACTGCTGTTGTACAGGAATGGCAAATGCATGATGTGTATCCTTCAATATTATATGCTGCAGTCCTAGTTGGGCCACACTTCAATACTCTGTGTTCTAAGTCATCAATATCTTGTGATATGTAACATCTATGCAGTGCTTGATAGAGTGCTCTTATAACAACAGACTAGCTTACTCCAGCATCCACCCATCATAACAATTCTTAAAGGTGTAGTATTTGTCTTAATCCAGTGAGTAACATGAAGAAAAAAAAACTCTTTGTTTTATATTCAACATTCTGATAATGTCAAGATACTCACAGTTTGGTATGCATCCTTTCAACAGACTACCACTAACTTTTGAAGGAATTCCAATGTCCTGGCATTGGTAATCCAAATCTGCATATAGCTTTTCCATTTTTTCTACATGACAGGTGTTCAGGTTTCTGTAAATTCAGTAAATCTTTCTGTTAGTCAGAAAAAGATTCGGTACATGATATATAATTGTCTACATATTTTCAATCTGTTCTTTTCATCTGAGCCATACAACAGACTGTCTTTCACCCATGCATATGTATATGAGGAGATCCTCTGTGCTGGAATTCTACTCTTTATATATAGTCTTGAATTGTTCATAGAGGACTGTGTGGACTTTTCAGTACAATTTCAATGAACTGTTGTACTATTTTATTAAAGTATCTAGCACATGTGACTGGGTCAGAGCTAACAAGCCTTGTAATATCATTCCATGTTAGTTTTTGTTCCGAATACATCGTTTGTGTAATCTTTCTTGTCAATCAACTTTCCCAACATTACTATTAAATTATTCCTCTTTGCACTGCAGCAGACAATGACATAAACCATGTTGGTAAACCAAGCTGTCGTATGCATGCCATAATATCTTTTCTACAGTGATCTAAATATGGTGGACAATTTCTTATTGTGTGGAAAATGTTGTATCCTTCATCAAGCTTTGCTATATCACTTCTTGTATTTTCACTAAGCATCTGATCAGCAGTATATGTTTTGTCCTTACTCTGTACTCTTTTCATAACATTTCTTTGTCTTTAGCTTTGAAAAATAGAATAGATACATTGTTTGCCACTCTACGATCTTCCCATTTACAAATATCACTATAATTCAGTTTAACTATGCTCTCCTTTCTTTCATCACACTTGCGCCTTTCACCACAGTATATTGTCGAAAATATAAAGCCTCAGCATCTTTATCTTGAAATAAGCTTAATGGAGTCTGACTTTCTCCTGATGCAAATGTTAATGTTTTCCTCGTCCAACATTGTATCTTGGTCACGGCTATTTCACAATCAAGCGTACTATTTAGCAGTCACAAAGGGGTGAAATTTATTTTCAACATATCAGCTACTTGATTTCATAGCTACATACCTTGGGCTAAAATATTTTTGCACAAACTGCATTTTTCTTAATTTGCCATTAATTTTAAGGAACATACCATGCAAGGGGTATGTACACTCCAATAGTAGGTTCGTATCACAAGTGACAACCCATATGTGTTGCCTTGCATGAAGAAATTAGTTGATATTCACATATTTCTGTGGAGATGGATGATCTAACTGTAAACAAAACTACTACACTTACGCCATACTCTACCTTGTTCAGTTTATTTGCAATATTCTGATGGCCACCGAAAAAGAAAACTTTTTCTAAAATTACAACTAACAATCAAACACTGAATTTATTATTCTACCCACTTTAGAAGCATTACTTTGCCACTTTCATCATGAGTAAAGTATTTGGATGGTAAATCTATAGTTGTACTGGTTTCACATTGATTCAAACTACTGTAAAATATATTCCATGATCATATGGTGACGGGTGTACGGACACTACACAATAGTTGAACTCTCAAAAGTGAATGTTGTTATATAAACTTTTCAAAACAAAGCTGGCATTTCATAAGTATGGAAAATGATCAAAACAGAATTTGTAACACCAGTTTATTATCTGTAAATTACATATTGAATTTACACAAAGCAGCTTAACCAATTTTACAAAAAAATTTATGTCTTGACCTTAAAATCACCAGATAAATAATACCATGAATGTTAATATTGCTGGTTATAAATTTCCCAATATATTAGTACCAGTTCTACCAATTAATTGTTGTTTAGTTATCTTAAAAACTACATATGTGTACATATGCCAGCGGGGGTACGGACACTACACAAGAGTTGTGTATATATATTTTTTTCCAGGCATAGCTAACATGTCATTATTATGTAAATTTAGCAAAGCAGCTATATGTAACATTCTAGTATGTAGATTTAAACTTGTAACTAAATGCACTTTACAAATTATATATCTCTATAAATCAACTGACAAACAAATAACATTTTTTTAACATTAATAACATTTCAACTCCATGAAACATTAAATTTAAATTGTTTATCTGAAACGGTGTTTTTAAATGTGCTCCCTCCTTTACATCGCTGGTCTTTCTTTTTTAGTATCAGGGACTTAATTCAGTGTTAGTGCGTCCGTCCGGAGTCGTATCTCAGAATCCCTTGGACCGATTCCGTTCATTTATTGCATGTGCCTAGTACTTTATGTGGGACATATGCACATTCAGTGGTTTAGCGATTTGATTCAAAATGGCCGACTGGCAGCCATCTTGTTTTTTGAAGATGTCATATTTTGGACATGCTTTGTCAGTTTTCATTCAAATTTAGTACATAGATCATACATGTTAGGATACATGTCCCTGACCGTCCGTGAGTCTGTCCGTCCGTCCGTGCGTCAGTCTGTCCAGAGTCATATTTCAGAATTCTGTGGACTGATTCCGTTCATTCTTTGCGTGTGCCTAGTACTTTATGTGGGACATATGCACTATGTGGTACATAGATTATATTATTACTACTATATTTCCACAATTTATGTACCATTTTTATTTGTATTTGGCACATACATCATACATATCAGTGTGTTTCATAATCAGATCAAAGATGGCCGAATAACGAATGTTTTTATTATTGGCCACATTACTACTACCTATCTGTTGTATACGCCACTTGGAACTCAATTTTCAAGGACACGCTCGTGACAACCCCTCCGCTTTAATATGATGAGCACAAAGAGAAATTTCAAAAATTTAACAGGGACTGTGTCATTTTCAATGACTTGATTGTGATTGTGAAATGGCCGTCTATTAGTGAGTTTGTGGTAGTCTTTGTGAAGGCGGCGGTGCAATGCAAAGTTTGTTTTGTAGTTCTGTGTCAATTGTCGTTGCAGTTTCATTGAATTGTGTTTGCTTGTATTTGTAGTTGTCGTCGTGAATATTGTATTCTCTTCCTCATCCTCCACTTATTCAACCTGGAATAATAAAAATTGCAATATAAATTTGCATTACTAACACACCATAATAGATGTTCATACCAAGTTTGAATAAAATATGCCAAGACTAAAGTGTTTAATTTTGTTCTGTTTTTGGTACAAAAATGGTTGTCTAAACTCAATCACATGAAAACAAGCAGCCTGTCGGCTGACATAGCTCTGCTGTTTGCAATACACATTTCAATTAAAGAACTGAAGATTAGTATCAAAGCAATCGGACTTGCCATTTTCAACAAGAAGTCGAAAAAATAACTTTTTACCAAAAATTACAAAAATATACATCAAAATTAGAGAATTGAAAATATCACCATGAAATTAATCTGAGAGAGGTCTACATGTAATACCAATTGTATAAAATCAAACTAGACTGATTGCTTTAGGTGAATATCTGATATTAAGCAGCATTTACTCTAGGACACAGGATTGCACAATTTCTCTGCCTACTACATCTTGTGCGCCCTTATAAAAAAGCTCATTAAATTCTTTTACTGTAGCAGATATATCAACAAGTTAAAAAATATCATGCTAGTGTCAGAAAAACTAATAAGAAAACTTTGGACAGTAAAATTGGCAAATGTAATAGAGCAATGCAAACTGAACATGAATAGACAACATCATAGTTCTAGCATCATTCAGAGAGTTGAAGGAGCACCTCAGCCAATGTGTTTCTTAAGTACAGAGCATGCTGTGAGAGACATAGAACGCTTCTGTGCAACAATTGAAATACCACATATTGCAGTCTTAACAGTGGGATCATTCTACTTCACCCCAACCACATACAAGAACCAGGCTCTTGAGCATGTTCTTACAGGTGCAAATCCTGTATTTATCGGCCCATCACTGATTCACTACAGAAAAAGTACATTTCATACCATTATTTGACATCCAGTATTGTAAGTATGAATTGTAACACTCGTATGCTGAAAGCTTTTGGATCTGATGGAGAGGAAGCATTACTAAGTGCATTTCAGTCTGTTTTTAGTGTTTCCGATTACTTGAGATGTTCAATTCACAGTAAACGAAATGTAGAATCCAAGCTGACTTCTTTAAACTTACCAAGAGAAGTTTGCAAAGAAATACTTTGTGATATCTATGGTGGTCAAACTGGAACAGAATACAAGGAAGGTCTAATAGATGCCCAAGATGTTGATATTTTTGATGGTTGTATGGAATCTTTCAAGGGCAAATGGGATTCTAAAGAACTACCATATATGTCAACAGCTGTAAACATTCCACAGTTTCATTCATGGTTTAAACACAATGTTGAAAGATATCAGGGAGAGAAATGGTATCTGTAATAAATTTACAACAAACCAGTGTGAATCTATTAATGCTGTTATCAAGCGAAGGACCAATTTCAAAGCACAAGATCTTCAAGACTTTGTCACAAGTGATGAAGTTGTTAGATTGCCATTTGCTAATATTGGTGATCAAAACCCTTTAAAAATCACAAAGTTGGAGAGGAGTATGTAACATCATAAATGCGAAAGAAGGAAAAGCTGGAAAAAAAACTTTCTACAAACAAGACTATATATATATATTATTGAAGAAGACCATATCATGCATCATGATTGTCAACAAGCAGAACAAGATGACAAAACCAATGTTGACAAACTATCATCTCATTTTAATATGACAAAACAGCATGCCGAAAATCTGCTAGTCAAGGCAAACAGTCTGATATCAGAAAATAAAATTAAAGGAGCATTTAGACACAATCAGTATTTTGTGGGCATCATCGGTAATGATGCAATAAATAAAAAAGTCCATGTGGTTACACGAGAGTCTTCTGGCTATAACTGTGATTCTGGGTGTTTAGGTTTCAAAACCTATAAAGTGTGTGCGCATACGTACGCTTGTGCTCTTCAACAGAATGACGTAGAGGTGTTTTTCAGATGTGCAACCTCCACTCCAAATTTTACAGCCCTTGGTCATCATTATATAAATCCAGGTTCAGGCAGTAAAAATGGATATATCAGAAAAAAGAAAAAGCCTTATCCAGTGGATACAGTCATTTCTTTAACAAATGAACCTTCATTAAAATTGAAGATTGTTCGTTCTGGAAAATCCCATAGAACAGAACCTATAAATGAGTGTGATGTAGGTTTTTGGCTCGCTTTACTTAATGGCCATTCAAAAGTTAAGAGATGTTGCGGATGTAAAGTTTTGTTCATGAGAACAACTTTAGGTCAGCCATATCCACCACCACATGACTTGATCATTCGTCATTGGGAGCAGTCTATCATGACCGTGTTACAGGTGTGATCAAAATGGGACGAATGCAGTATGTTTACTAATGATAGTAAAGGAAATGAAGGTTTAAATCGCCATTTTAGGTGCGAAAACCTGTCAGTTGCACAAGACATTAAGGAAAGACTGAACACACTGAACATATCAGAAAGCAGTTTTGTAGACTTTTATTATCCCTTGTTTCGTGAACCTGCCGAATGAACAAGAGTCGAAAATGAAACAAAAATAAAATTTTATTTCAGCGTAATTTCTCGTGCACGCCGACTTGTAAGTTCAAAAAATTGCTACAAAAAATTATTGTTATCTTCATTTTTTCCGCCCGCCGCATAACAGACCCAAGTTTCATTTTCGTGGGAGTATTATGATCAAAGTACCGAAGTCTCGCGCAGATGAGAAACAAGGTTATACATTGAATAACATTTTATTTCATTTCTTCTCTCCGATCTTCTCTCACTTACAATTCTTATGGAAAAAAAAAGAATTAATTTTATTTTTATTCTGCCCTCCTCAAAAAATTGCCTTATAAAAAAACTCGAGAAACAAGAAATAAAAAAAATATCTGGCCTAATCTGTGAAAGTATTGGTTTGTTCATTCTTAGGGTTGGACCATTTGATTTTTGAGCTCGGTGAAAAGCAAATCTTTTCTTTAGGTGTTTGCTCTTTTTAGGAGTCCACTATATCCAACATTTTATTTTTTCATCATCTTCAACGAAGGTAGCAAAGACATGATATTTTATTGCCAGGTGGGATGGATTGGTAATTTGATAAGGGTTGGTCCCTCAGAACATCATAAACATCCATTCTCTCCTTCCATATCTGAATGCTGAGGTGTAGTGACCCATTTTAAACAAGTCATTGTCAATGACACGTCCCCGTTCCGTTCATATTTAAGTGACATACATTCAAAGCAGATCATGGCCGAAATCTCAGACCACAGTGGTCTGATCCGAAATGCACCTGCATATGTACAACACATTGTATGATGTGTGTGAAGTGTGGTCTTGATCGGTTCAGGCATGCCTGAGATATGGATGCTTGAACTGTATTCAGTTAAAACCCGATTTGGAAAACAAAACAACGTGATTCAAGGTACCATAATGTACAATGTATGCATGAAGTGTGAACTAAATTCACCCATGGTGAATATGTGCAATTTTGATGCAATTTTGACCTTTGATGGAAGTTATACTCCCATCTTAAATCAGATCTTGACCCACCTAACATGCATACATGTGTGTACAACATGTATGATGTATGTATGACACTTGAACTTGATCAATCCAGGCATGCCTGAGAAATGGATCCGGAACTATATTTAGTAAAACAAAATTCAAGATTCAATTGACATGACATGTTTGGGTCAATCATGATAAATCACAATTCATGGTGGTCAAAGGTTGACCATATTAGTGCTATAAATTCATAGTCAAATTTTGTCTATTTAGAAAAATGTAGCTGCTTTGTCAATTCTGACTGAGCAAGATTTTAATAGTTATGCCCATCTTGCTGGCAATACCTGGACGCCAGGCTGGCCTACCAGGACCATCTGGTCTGCGTGGCCAAAAAAGGTGTGAAAGAGTTAATCAACCATCCCATGAAAGACAACCATCACCAGAAGGTCCACCGGTTGGTCCAGGACCATTGAACTACCAAGAAAGTTCAGGTAGAATTTTGTCTTGTACAGATCATTATAAAGAAACGATCTCGTATTCTAACATTGGGTTCACCTGGCCTGCCTTTCCAGCCCTTTTCAAACCTGCTTGGCTTAGAATATGCACACTTGTAATAGGTCTGAACCTCGCTATTCACAAGGAACAGCACATTAACCCCCCCCCCCCCCCGCAAACAAACAACAGATAACAAAGAAAGAAAGACCAGGGACACATAGGCTTAGATTAGAGAAATCTAAGTTTTTCTTACAATACATTTTCAAAAGGGCTTTCTGGAGAAAAAAATAAGATGCATATGATGAGGCTCAATAATGAAAAAACATTGTTCCACAAATCTATTTATTCATTATGTCATTTGTAAGTATGAGTAAAATTATATTTATTTCCGTGATTGGTAATAATGAGGAGTTTTATACAAACCTGCATTGTCATACAAGTCAATACAATTGTTCAATCTATCTGCAATTAATTACAGACAAGATAGTCTGATATATTTCATTTCATTATTATATATGAATCAAGTGAAACCATAGACCCTATATTGTGAATCAATGTTTGAAACAAAACAGGAAAAAATGCAATAGAATTTCAAGCTCATTAGTATGAAATTATGTTATATATATACTCTGAATGGTCAGTAAAATATCTTTGTCCATGGAGCTATAACTGGTACAAGTACAGTTAGTTTAGTGCCGGTGTCAGTTCAAATCAGATTACACATGTTGAATTTGTAGAGTCTAAGAGTTATAAAAATATTATCAATTTCTTAATTTCATCATAACATTGTTTTCTGCGAAGACATGTCAAAACTAGCAGCCTGTCGGCTGAGATAGCTCCGCTGTTAGCAATGCACATTTCAATTAAGGAACTGAAGATATCATCAGAAAATGAACAAGTTGTATAGTATCAAAGCAATTAGACTTGCGGTTTTTAACAATTAGAGAATTAAAGATATCATCACGAAATGAACAAATCTGAGATAGATATTACATATGTAAGTTCTACATGTAGACCTAAGCAATCGAACATGGGGTTTTTACAAAAAATATTCGCTATAAATGAGACAATTAAACATATCCACACGAAATGAACAAATCTGAGAAAGAATCATTCAAGGTAATTTGTGGTTTTTAAGAAGAAGTCGAAAATGTAAAATTGACAACAGACGCCGACAGAAAATCAGTAATACTATAAGCTTCACTCGACAGCGACGCTGTTAGGGCTCATTTTTTATAGACAGTCTTGTTGCCTTTATTAAACGTTTACAGTAGGTTTGTTTGGCACGAGTGCATTTAATTTGTTTTTGTTTTATTCTTTGTCACCAGCAAATTGGAATAAAACATGACGTACGCTGCATTTGTTTTTCGAATTTAGCGAAAATCACTCCTGAATTTTTTTGGGAAAATTTAACGCCCAACAGTAGTAATGGCTAGGATGCAGCAGTGTACGTAATGTATTACCTACCATGCAGTGACACGTGTCCATTATTCGGCTTAATAAACAATCTGGATTGATTCACGTCCTAGCTCTCAAGCGTAACAGTTTATCAAAGCAAAACAATTTATTCAGAACTCTTTCAGCACTCTTTTCACTGGTATTTGGAAGAGTGTGTTTTTTTTAGGCGACATGCAGTTGTAAAAGCCAGCTCACTCTCAAATAAATCATCACATTTCAGGGACAACAATTTGGTCTTGAAAGTCTACATAACGGTAAAGATAACCCTGTCAATCCTAAAAATAACAATTTGGAGGGTGTGAATAAGAGTGGTTTGAACTGCAGTTTTCATGCAAATTCATGCGGCCGTCCTGGGACCTACTGTCTATTTTCTAGACATTAAAACCGCAGAATTGGGTTTTATTAGAGGTTTTGGTTTACCAAAGTTTGACCCAAGTGTTTGAATATGAGATCGTAACTTAGCATAAACCATTGTTTCGGTGGTGAATTGGGGTTTCTTCTAAATTAAACGTCTAAAAGTATTTTTTTTTTTTACTCCCAAAAGGTCCATGTCCAACACGCTTGTGTGATGGGAAAGGTAAGAATTATTTATGAATTATCAATAGACTATTACAATATAGATCTAAAGTGGATGAGTTATCTGCACTGCCACGTAATGACAACCCATCCTGAAACTGCAAACTTTAGGCTTTTGGGTAGACATTTATATCTATCTGCTACATGCATCTATGTATGCCTGAAATTGTGTATTATATGTTATAAAATTAGTTGGAGAGGCTGCTTCACCACAAACTGATAAATAAAATCTAGTGACAGTGCCTATTCCTTTTGCATTCAACAAATCAAAAATCAGTGAAAATAAACTTCTACCAAGTAAAATTGAAGTCCAGCTAAAATAAAATATTTAACAGGTGCACAGAATATACATATGTTCTTTCAATATTTAGCATACATATATCCCAATGTATTGTTAAAAAAATGACAAAGTGTTTTGGATTTTCAATTCTAGAACATGAATTTTCTTCTTGCATTATACTAGTAGAATTTTGCTCTTAGTGAGGAAACTATAATCACTCCATATTTTTTTCTTCTATTTTGTGTATTTTTTTAACAGGGCATAGGACTAGCAAATACGAGTCACCACACGACTAGTGGATGTTCGCGAGCACCACTGCCACCCAGAAAGCGAACAACACTCGTTGGTCGTGTGGACACA
The DNA here is from genome assembly GCF_978046115.1 of Saccoglossus kowalevskii. Lineage (NCBI taxonomy): Eukaryota > Metazoa > Hemichordata > Enteropneusta > Harrimaniidae > Saccoglossus > Saccoglossus kowalevskii. The sequence goes on from NC_140644.1 coordinate 23,862,013, forward strand.
GAGGCCATCCTGAGGTATACATTTAATGCACATTCAGTGCAGCACATTACTTGACACTTGTTTTAGGCTCTGTGCATGTGCATTCCGGCATGGTACATCCCTTGAATGAAATGTCTTGGTTATTTTATTTTTTGGATTAGGCTCAAAATAGCCATTTATTTTCAAAGAATGCAGTTTCTGTTTCATATATTCAACTTGCCCAGACAGATCATGCTCAAACTTCCCACATGTATCAGATATCACATCGGGAAAAAACATGCATGCATTTTTGGCACCATGAAATTCAAAATGGTTGACTGAAATTCGTCTTGTTTAAAGAAATGCAGTTCCTTCCACAGAGCAACATCCCATATGTGCAAGACCAAATAATGTTTTGCCTAACTAACTGTGATGCAGATAACATTTTAATACTCTCTCTTTATGAATGACAATTTCAGTGTTGTTAACACACCTCTTGTGGTCACTACAAGTTTGTAAACCATCAATTTAAAATACTTTAGGACTAGCCTGAGTTGGCGTTTGTCAATACATAGCAGATATTTTGGTAATAATTTATATCCCTGACTACTAAAAAGAAAAGAAAATCAGTTAGTTACATTCCCACTGCCTTGACAAAGTACAAATCGATGATTTCTTGTCTTGCTTGGTCAATCAGATTGCTGTACCAATTATTCATATGTATAGCATGATAGTTCTTGATACAATATTGTCTTGCTATCGCTGGAACTGTATATTCTTACTGTTGACTACTACCATTAGCCGACTCGACCATTTTTCTGTACCTAGTGCATTTTTTTTTGGGGGGGGGGGGTGATTTTGTGATGTTCTGCTTTCATCAATTTTGTTGATTTTATTTTACTCCAGAATAGCTAAAATAATCATTAAGGTAATGTGAAATAGGAAATGGTTCACTATTACTAGAATATGTGATAGGAAGTTGTAAAACAGTAAGCAGTCTGACATTCTGATATGCAGTGTTTTGATTTATTTGTTATTATAGATACCCATAAATATACTTTGTTAAGTACAGTTGTATTTACTGGCATATTATTACTGTTTACGTCATAATGTTCTAATATGTCAAATATATTCACAAGAAACTCATGGCATCATTTTCCATAAAAGGATTAAATAGTTCAGTATTTTCAATGTATTTCTGTAACCATGCTGCACTTTTAAAACTGCTGACAAAATACATATTGTAAACCAAGTTCATGTGTCTGATGCATTCAATTGGAAGTTATTTAACTCAAATCTTGAAGATGAAATAGTTCTCTCTATAGTTAGAGCAAACATTGTCTCAGATATGTTATACAACAAGTGTATTGGTCTTGTGGGAAGACGAATTACCATTGATTTTAAAGCAGAGAAAGCAACCGATTTTAGTGGTTTAACAAAAGAACTGTTTACTCTTTTTTGGGAGGAGTTACTAAAATACTATTTTGACGGTGAACATGAGTGTGTTCCACGTGTGCATCCTGATATACATGATGACTTTTATCATGCTGTAGGTAGAATTATTACACATGGATATGTTTTGATGGGATTTTTACCTTCCCAGTTGTGTAGAGTTGCTATCCTTAAAATGGTGACAGGTCATGTATCTAATGATAATTTAATAACATCATTTAAACGTTAGCTATCAGAGAGAAAACTTATAGGCGCCTACAAAAGATTTAAAGCAGGAGAAGCTGAATGCAGAAATGATACAAATAAGGGCAGAAAACAAATCCCTTTACCATGAAAGAAACAGTTTGTTGTCAATGTTGGATGATAAGGGACTAAACGTATTTGATGAGGACACACGCACACTTCAGTCCTCATGGAGTGTATTATGAATCTTGACAGTAACAACGTTGCAAGTGGTAAGATGAGGGAGGTAATTGCTGGAGTTTTGGCACTGTGTGGAAAACAAATAATATGTTGCCATCAAGAGTACCAGTATGTCACAAGCACCTTGCAGCTGCTGTGACCCCAGCTTTGGACACCTGTTTCTCCAGGATGAAACCAGGAAGTTTGGACGGACATTCAACGTCAGCGATGAACAGCAGACTGCATTTGTGCTTGGACTTGGGGAAATGGGAAATAAAACATCAAGAACACTACTCAGCACTCTACAGAGTGGACATCAGTGAAGTTTCAAGTAGTTCTGTTAGCAAGACCATTGAAAGTCACATAAAAACACCATGAGTGACTGAGCTAGTAACAACATAGCTTTCAATGAGCTGCTTGAGGCATACCACAGAGACATTCTTTCAGATATTACATCTAATTTGAATGACCTGAATGAGGAAGAACAGGAAATCTACTCAAAAATGAACTTAGTCAACTTTGCTGATTGTTCGCAAGTTCGAAAAATCATATACCATCAACGGGAGTGCAGGTAGTGAAGGATCCATTCCAGATGCTGGTGCTCTTAATCCGGTGAGGATGACTGCCAAATGCTTTGCAAGGGGTGGAGATGAAAAGTCTTGAGCTTATGGGGAATTTACAACCTTTCTTTGTTCCACTGGTCATCAAAATTCTTTGGTAACCTTTCGTGGCAACAGATTCAACATCATCTTCCTTCTGGCTGCCCATGTATATTACCACCGTAACAGAATGCTGAAATTCTTGGGAGAAGTTCATGGTGCCATCAATGGTCTGCAGAAAGCTCTAATAACCAGCTTAAAAGATCCTTTGTATGTTGAAGGAGTCATGGTACTCGGCCTACTGGGCAAACTTATATCTGGTCCGTTTGGGCAGATCACATTCTGGAACTGAACGATACAAACCATCAGCTTCTACAGTTTTTCACGCATACAGCAGAATTTCTCAAGGGCAAAGATCACCCATTTACTGAAGATTGGCTCCATAAGGAAGTCATGTTTGAAGCTCTCATCGAGGGAGATAACATCATGGATGAGATTGCCCAGACCCTTGCCATTTCTCTGGGGCTATCCACTTTGTTACAATGTGCTGCTAGTAGCCATCTACCAGTTGGTGTATTTCATCAGCCATCAGATAGTCTCAGAACTTCCACCAAATCAATTCTACCAACTAACAAGATGCCAGAATTTTTCTTTGGTATTGTAGATTTCCTGTTGAGGTATAGACCTTATGAGGTATACATTATGTAGTCAGTAAACAAAATAGGGCACTGTCTTAAGAAAGAAAGAAATTTATGGAACGTTGTATGGAGCTTAACTACACAATTAAAATTCAGAAAGACAATGCTACAGCAATCTTCCACCACTCTCCAACTTTTTACCTTGTCCAAAAAACTGCCTTCTGGCAAATATGTTCCACAGATAGTGCCTGAACTGACAAAGTGTGTAGAAACTCTTATGGGGCCACATCAAATAATGTCGATGAAAGTGCTCCACTCTTGGTTGGTAAACATGTGGATTATAAATTTGATGGCATAAATTATACAGGAAGACTAATTAATGTAGTGCCAGGATTTCCAACATGGTACATCAAATATGACCACTTTGATGCTGTATATACATATCAGTTCTAAGATAATTACTATCCAAGATGATTACCAAGGGGGAACTCTGAAAATTAATATGGAATCAACTCTTTGAGTTAGGTAGTTATCCATCTGCATATACATGTGTAACTTTGAAAATTGCACATAATTTGAAATAAAAAAACACCTCTGTTATAACCCACAAGTAATAGGCGAAAAATATCACATTTATTCAGCATTTACCACAGTAAAACGAGTTGAGCACATATATGTCTATATATTTGTTAGTGTATAAAGAGTGCACATGATATATGTATGTACACTATAAAGGGTGTGATTGTTTATATTTTAAGTGTAATAACCATTGTCATTTTTTTAAATTTTAACTAACTAATATCTCATCAAACTTACTTTGTGACAGGAATCTGAAACCATTCTATCCATATAAAACTACATTTCTTCATTCATGAATCAATGTACTTGCACACACACCATCACAGTATATAAATATTGTGTTTAATAATTAATTAATTGGAAAAGTATACATATCAAAAGATATATAATCAGTATAAAGTAATCCTCTACCCGAAGATCACTGTTTACATTGATTGCTGGCTTACATCAAAAACAATTTCTAAATTCAAATACATAATCAAGTTGTGAATAGCATTACAATTGTACATATTCAGAAGATTTATCATATTCTGTAAATCCTGGCTGTCCCGACTTGCATAAAAGGTAAATACCATGAATCTGTTCTGCTAATGGTTGGTTTTAATCGTTGACCCAGCATGCAAATTCCGACAATGTGGTGATACATTTGTTATTTCTCAAATACCACTATACTTTATATGTGTGGCACACTTAAAATCGGTTAATATATTATGTACTATTACTTTTTCTGCAGTTGTAATTTTTTCCAAATTTCCAGGAATCTCATCACACAGCAGGTGGACATTTTACTGGGCTGCCATGCCAGTTTCTATTCATTACCAAGGTCAAGCTGTTGATATTATCATCATTGAACTCCTATTAGTTAATTTCCAACATAAATAATTAGCATAAATTATTTGCATATGAATGGTCTGCCTTGCCTCACTGAAGTTTTTCCCCTTATTACAACTATTATGTAAACAAAATGGCTGATGTTGGTACAGGCCACGCTTGCCAGACAACATTAACGTGCGGAATAACCACGTTTGGGGCAATCATTCCTTCTCAAACACAAATGAAATAATATTACTGATCCATGACACCGGAAAATAGTGCTTACCAATGCGTATTTTCTAATCTGTGCTGAACGTCATTGCTTTGATTGTCTATGGAGCCAGCCTCGCTGAGAGTAAAGTCATCGTCAGAAAATGCGCCTTTTTGGCTAAACTTCACCAATCAGTCCCGTAGACCATTGATAATTCACATAATCTGAAAAATTGGAAATGTCTGTGTCATCAGACAAGGACGAAATCAACGTTTTTGATTGACAGGTGAATGTTAGTCTGCTTTTACGGATGTTTTTTTCATAGACGTTTTAGGTACCAGTATAACTCTGGCTGTTAATATTTACGTTCAGCATACCAGTGAATAGTCAATGGAAGCACTATTCGGAGTGCGTGTCAATCCAGATGTCAGTGTTGGTATAGCAAGAAAGCAGCAGTATTATCGCTGCGCTGTGTTTAATAACCATAAAAGCACAATTAAGGTGTATAGAAAAATATTAATTCCTCCTCGTCTCTGGATACAGAACATTTGTAGTTTGTTGACATTAAGAGTGTCCATAATACTTAAATGTTTTGGGCTTAATCATGATCCATATGTTCTTGTATCATATGCATCAAAACATTTTTTAATCGATTGTTAAAAAATGTTATTTTAATTTTGGCCTAAAATCTGGTCTGGTTAACAGGTTGATGGTTTTATTCGATTTTCTGATTCAAAATATTATTTCTGTAGTTCTATGTCTTTTCTAAATAGTTCCAGCAAGCTTTGAAATAGCTTAGAGAATTTAGTAGAAACAAAAGTTACGCTGTTTGTCACGATGTTTCTATACTTCCTGTACGGAGACTTCCCATGCTGTTTTTGCAGGGAACTCTCATACATTGTTTATTACTGTGAATGATCAATTCGTGGATCCACGGTAGATTTGTCAGATGTGCTGTGTTATGCTAACTTTTATTCCAAATGACGCCTTTTTCTTTCACTTGTTTCGTACGACCTTGAGTGTGTTCGAAGGCTTCCCTGAGGAAAAAGTTTACGCCACAGTCAGCTAGCTGTATATGGTAGAGGGAAAGTTGTGAAACTAAATTTGCCAAGATTTTTCGCCGATACAAAAATAACTAAGACAAAAACTTGGTTTTTCAGCATTTTTGAAATAAATACATTATTCTCTATCAATAATCTGCCTAAAATAGGAATATTCTCGTGTTTTTTCGACGTTTTTCGTAAAACCTGCGACATTCCGGGGGAGGTGAAACTGGCGGATTTTGAAAAAAAAGTGAATTATAAAAGAGTCATATTTATATTAATTTTTTTCTATGTTAGAAAGGTGTTGATTCCTATAACCTATAGTCAAATTAAAAACAATCAACGGAAAGAGTTTCATCCCACCCCAGCACATTTCTACATATTACCTAAGGCTAGACTTTTTTTATTCCTTGTTTCTCGAGTTTTTATAAGTCATTTTTTTAGGAGGACGGAAAAAAATAAAATTAATTATTTTTTCCCATTAGATTTGTGTGATTCTCAAAGAATTGTAAGTGAGATCTTTGATCGGAGAGAAGAAATGAAATAAAATGTTATTCTATGTATAACCTAGTTTCTCATCTGCGCAAGACTTCGGTACTTTGATCATGATATTCCCACGAAAATACACTTGGATTTGGTATGCGGCGGGCGGTAAAAAAATGAAGATAAAAATAATATTTTTTTTGCGCTTACAAGTCGGCGGGCGCGAGAAATTACGCTGAAATAAAATTTTATTTTTATTTCATTTTCGGCTCCTGTTTATTCGGCGGGTTCGCGCTACAAGGGATAATAAAAGTCTGGCCTAAAATACATACAGGAAGACCTATCGTAGCTGCCAACTAACATCCAAATTGAGTTATTGTGTGAATGGGTCTACTATCTACTGCGGCCTTTAGGTCAAAGAAATCCCGTCTTATACTGAAGACACTTGGGACTTCCTTCATTATTTTAGTGGCATTGGCAAATTACCTTCCAAATGTAATCTTTGTACAGCGGATGTCACCAGCCTCTACAGTAACATACATCACGCGTATGGCATTGAAGCTTTTGGAACCAGGCAAACCAAAGAACCACCTTCCAACATTATCTGTAATACCATCAAGTCAACGTCAATATTTGACTAATCTTCCTTCTCTTTAACGTCTATGCAGTGTTCTTTGGTCATATACATGCTTCAAGAATGTTTTACGTTGATTCGACTATCACCTGGTGTTGTCTATAATAAAATAGTTCATTTTATAATAGGATATATTCAACAATGCCCAACAATGTTTTTTTCCACACTAGCACACTTTACAATCAGTAAATTATCTGTACGGTTCTGGTAGAAAATTTTTTTTTTTTTTTTTTTTAATCAATTATGATATCTCATTTAAAATCAAATTCGTTGTATTAACAAACCTTTTCCAATATTATATATTTAGAATTGCAAGACTATCCTTGGCTATTTGGGCTAGAAGTCCAAATGCATATACTGCACTGAAAGGCAGTGGTTTCTTAGTGTTACTGTCCCAACGTCTGCTTAATTACTATAAAAATGGAGTGTCCCAAGAAGCCTATTATAATGCCAGGATGTTTAGATGGATGTCCAAAGAGGCTAAACGCCTAAATATTCCATCAAATGATTATCATGGAGGTCTGATTTTTGATGACAAGTAATAATTTGGTGTGTTGAGAACAGGTAAGAGCATTTAACTACTTAGTATTACTAATCTATATAGGTCAACATAATAAGGTTTAATAATAAAACGATGTTCTTTGTTTTAGGAGAATACAAAATGTCACTCGCAACACATGCACTGCAGATGTTTTTTTTAGGGGACACAGGATTCAAATTTCCCATCGCACATTTTCCTACAAGCGAAATTACAGCACTAGAATTTTATAATATATTCTGGACAGGAATCATAATACTGAGGGAAAGGAATTGTATAGAAGGTCATTTAGAAAAACTACTATTTACATATTTGAAAATATCTGTACTAGCCGCGGGTATTTAAAAATTTATATTAACTTAACTCAATCCAACAGGTTAACTATACCTGCATTGCTGGCGCTTCAAATAATAGATCATTTGTGAAAATTCACTTTCCAACTGGGAAGCCTGAAGATCAGTTTCTTATTCAACCATCAAATATCATTTATATTTGATTCCTCAGTAAGTGATATGCTTATGAACTTATACAAAACATATCATTTTTAGAACTAATTGTAATGTACCCATAATAAGTCTTCTATTCACCACAAGCGTGATACTTGTCTGAACGAATTAACAATGTGGCTCATCAGACGTGGGTATCCCGCTGAGCTGGTTACTATGGAAACTAATCGTGCTAAAACAATACCGAGAAAAACATATTATCATACAAACCTAAAAAAAGTGACTCGTATACCACTTACAAATCACATACTCTCACTTCCACATTCTGCAAAAGTCACCACGATGCAAAACGCCATATCACGATCACCTTTAATTGCATACAGTCGCAGCAAAAATCTCCGGGACATTCTTGTTCACAGCCTACTAAAAAACTCGACTCTCCCACCTGGTTTCACAAATACACAAAATACTACCAATTTCCATAGCACCACAAATAACAAAGTATATACCATAAAGCACCCCATCACTTGCACAACTAGAAATGTCATTTATGATCTCATCACTGGCAAACGATGTCAAAAACAAAGACGGAGCTCAGAACCAGATTTAATAACCACCTAGTGACAGTGAGACACAACCTGGACACACCTATAGCCATGCACTTTAATAAAACCAACCAGGACACAGATGATATTTCATTTATTGGCATAATAAAAACAGACGACCACCTTAGAAGAAAACTTAAGTCTATATGGATAGACAAATTGACTACACACACCACTGGGCATTAACATCCGCCAGTGAGGACGCATTTATCTAACAGCGCAACCTATTACACCTATAACCCTCTGGATTATGCCAATTTACATCTCACGGCATCCCAACAGAGGTAAGTCTTTGTATTTACATTTCACTGTGCCATTTTCAATCACAATCATTTACACACCGTATCTATTTGTTTTCTTGAAGAAGCCCTAATTCCAGGGCGAAACGTTGAAAGGAATAAACGTCATTATTACAGAACTGACCAGGTGTATTGTTGTGACAGTCTGTGTGTTATTTTCACCTCAAGTAAATATAGACCAATTATCGAACAGATGGGCAGTGTAGCAATTGCTTGTGCAAGTAATTACACTAGGGTACTTTTGCAGTTTCTATCAAATCATTTGTTATATACATTGGGATTATCAACTACTCGTGAACAAATTCATACACAATCCACCATGTTTTGAGAACTTTGATGAAACATGTAGAACACACAACCCCAACAGCTATTCCATTCAACATATAAAATACTGCACTTACCAGTGTTATATCTCTAGTGATGTGCAAGATGACTGAGGACATTTGATTTAATAACAATCACAGCTAAAGTTCAATTCTGACAATCTATAGACTGAAAAAACAAAACAATTTGTATTATCTGTAATCAGCATGAATTTAAGAAAATAACTTACTCAAAAGCAGTAAGGAAGGAGTGAAACACCATGAAATTCTATGGAGTCACTGGTTGAAAACATATTGTGACGTACATTGTAACTTGAAAGTACTTGAAAAAAAGGGAACAGAACCCTGGATGTGTGGGTGGAAAGCACACACGTTTGGATACTTTGCGACAACCCATTGCACATATTTATTTTTAGACTGCTGATACAGTAGCTGGATTGGGGTGTCAGCAAAATTTGATATACATACGTCCTGTTTCCCCTTTGGTATAATGATATGTTCCAGATAGTGGTGTGGTGATTGTGAAATACTTTGGATTGTGCTGAGACTAGCCTTGTTGGCAATGAAAATAAATATGACATCATTGACCCAAGTCTCCTACTTTAAATTGGTAGAGCTTGGATGAGAAGTAGTCTATTCCACTACCAAAACTGGCATCCTATGTATACTGGTTGGTCGGCTATTTCGAGATGACCAATCATGTCGTTATATACATTTTATTATTTGCATGGCCATAAATTAACTAGAGTATTTAAGTTGAGACATAAGGGAAAATCTTTAGTCAGGAAGGTAACCTGACTTGATCCCATAACATCCTGAGACGCTGATTCCTGACTCCAGTGAGCTGTACCCTATACTGTGGTATATATGCAGACGTGCTGTGCAGTAACCCCTGCTGATCAACAGGAACCACTGAAGCTCACTGCCTGAACTACTCCCGTTGTACCGGTGCTACCAGTAGCAGCAGATAGCAGTGCAGTTGCCAATACTCCCTGGACACACAGCAGCTGCACTACAATTTAAACTCATGCTGTGACAGTGTGCCAGATACGAAGGAACGCAACCAAGTACATTGCTGTTCACCGGAGAGTGGAGTGTTCCTTGCAGCATTGATCAAGTCTTTTTAATTTTATTTGTGTACTGTATACCCCCACCCCCTGCTGTTATTTGTTTATTAAAGTACAGGAAACCGTATATATTGTGTTGTGTTAATTTGTTATAATCGTTACTGGTATATTTCTTTTTCTGCTCTGTCTCAGTTGTGGTGATATACATTCACCAGAGAGGCGATTTTGCGTGGTTATTTGACGCCACGAAAAGAAAAGGGCGCTCCCCAAAGTTACAGCAGAGATGGCAAGGCCCCTTCAGAATAGTGGAAAAACTGTCAGAAAGGGAAAGGTGGTAAAACGAAGATTTTACATTTCGATCACATGAAACCATATAAGGGGGAGGAAATAACGATCTGGCTGACGGACAGTGAACCCGGAAAAGTGGCAGAAGCTGAAATTAATTTATCTGAATACCCTGAATTGGTGACACCAGAAGCAGTAGTTGCTGACTCAAGCAAGGCAGGCTTAAATATAACTCAGTTAGATGCTAAACCGGAAATATGACGCGAGGCCCAAGAAGGTGGTAACGAGAAAAATGACACGATAAAAGATGAAGAAAAATTCACCCCAAAAGACACGACAAAAGATGCAAGCAGTTCAAAGCAGCCAGGAGAGGCAGAGACGCGAAGGAATCCCCCCAGAACGAGAAAAATACCTCGTCGGTTTCTTTATTAGTAAATAAGGAAACCAAGATGGCGCCCGATGACGTAGCACATCGGGGGCGCCCTCGGAGGTGAGTTAAAAATAGCCCAATTGCTACGCCATTCATGCATACTTAATTTATAGAATCGGCTGACAGGGGAAAAGGTTTTTACCTTCAAAGTTGCACACTTGATACATCCTGCTGACCACTGCTGAAAATTTGAGACCCGCTTGCGTTGCTAACGCGGAGAAAGACGTGAAAGGAAAGACCGAAAGAATGTCTGGCGGCAGGAAAAGAGATTGGGATGGCGAAAGAAAACGTTGGGAGAAAGAAATGAACTTGAGGAGGTGGGACAGTCAACAGCCTGAGCCGGACACCGTAACCTGTGAGGGATGTGATGCGGTTTTTAAATCTAGGAGGCGAATGAGAGATCACATGGAGTGGCATCATGGGAAAGCAACAGGCGGGGAGGCGAGCCGTAAAGCTAGGAAAGAGAAGACGGATGGTGAAAGAGATGCAGAAAAGCCGTCTACATCGTCACTCGGGGTAGCAGTTGTAGGAAAGCTGCACAATTACACTGTACCCCGAATCCGGAAGTCCCGGGAATGGCTGCAAGGTGGGCCCCAATGTCGGAGTGTAAAGAGAGAAGAAGAGAAAGAAAACTCTGGAAGAACGCCGCCAGAAGGACGTCCGACAGTAAGATCAAAAGGAAAAGATATAGAGGCAATGAAGCAAGCGTACGTGAATGCCTGTGAGCGAGGGGAAGTGGAACAGGAATCCGACAGGGTGTTGTCATCGTCGGACTCTGAGTCGAACCCAGAGGCGACGCAGGGTGAGGAGTATGCAGCGGAGGTGAAATATCGAGACGCGAGCACACAGACCCCGGACTTACAGAGATGCTGTGCTGGAGGTTGTAGGGCCGAAACAATGAGAGTAAAGATTAGAAACCGGTCCAAGTGCGTTTCTGTTGATTCGGAAGAAAACATGGACTCAAACTGAACTGTGATAAACTGAAGTACACTGCCCTGTAAGAGTGTTTTAACTATATTTATAATCTGTTTTTAACTATATATTTCTATTTTGATACGACTAAAGTTTATAAGTAGATAAATCGCACTTGTGCATGAGTAGTAAACAAAGTTATTATTTATTGTTCTATACTTGTTGTTATTCGATATTTATTTATTTTATTTTTTTTGTTATATCCATGAAGTACAGTCTTTAGTTTGTTTTGTAACCAGAAAGCAAAGAGATCTCAAACCGAACTCGTACTGCTGGGCTGCAGACCAGCATTGGGAGTTTGGGAAGAGTGGACAAATCTATCAATAAAATGGAAGCCAAAGTTAACTGGACTGTGACTTTTGTTCTTGATTTTATGTACTACTTCAATGCCACACCAATGTATAACGCCTTTTAATTTCCCACAACAGTTTACGTCTGTTTAAAATGCTATGAAATCAACCCCGGTGTGTTGAACTCGGGGGGGGGGGGATATTGTGACGTAAGTTGTAACTTGAAAGTACTTGAAAAAAAGGGAACAGAACCCTGGATGTGTGAGTGGAAAGCACACACGTTTGGATACTTTGCGACAACCCATTGCACATGTTTATTTTTAGACTGCTGATACAGTAGCTGGATTGGGGTGTCAACAAAATTTGATATACATACGTCCTGTTTCCCCTTTGGTATAATGATATGTTCCAGATAGTGGTGTGGTGATTGTGAAATACTTTGGATTGTGCTGAGACCAGCTTTGTTGGCAATGAAAATAAATATGACATCATTGACCCAAGTCTCCTACTTTAAATTGGTAGAGCTTGGATGAGAAGTAGTCTATTCCACTACCAAAACTGGCATCCTATGTATACTGGTTGGTCGGCTATTTCGAGATGACCAATCATGTCGTTATATACATTTTATTATTTGCATGGCCATAAATTAACTAGAGTATTTAAGTTGAGACATAAGGGAAAATCTTTAGTCAGGAAGGTAACCTGACTTGATCCCATAACATCCTGAGACGCTGATTCCTGACTCCAGTGAGCTGTACCCTATACTGTGGTATATATGCAGACGTGCTGTGCAGTAACCCCTGCTGATCAACAGGAACCACTGAAGCTCACTGCCTGAACTACTCCCGTTGTACCGGTGCTACCAGTAGCAGCAGATAGCAGTGCAGTTGCCAATACTCCCTGAACACCCAGCTGCTGCACTACAATTTAAACTCATGCTGTGACAGTGTGCCAGATACGAAAGAACGCAACCAGGTACATTGCTGTTCACCGGAGAGTGGAGTGTTCCTTGCAGCATTGATCAAGTCTTTTTAATTTTATTTGTGTACTGTATACCCCCACCCCCTGCTGTTATTTGTTTATTAAAGTACAGGAAACCGTATATATTGTGTTGTGTTAATTTGTTATAATCGTTACTGGTATATTTCTTTTTCTGCTCTGTCTCAGTTGTGGTGATATACATTCACCAAACGATCCCCACCATGTGACAGCGGACGAGCTGAGAGGGAGGAGACTTATAAGATAAGCACGCTACCAAAGACAAAGACTATTAGACCGACATTAAAGACAAACTCCCCAATCCTGAATACGGTGTAGCCCCATAAAGGCCTCCCCGCATTTAACGTCACAATATGAATGGGATGTAAATATAAACTCAACCGGTAATAAACTCTCGTTTACAGATGAGCATCTTCACCCTGATCAAGCCTCAAAGATGAGGAATGCCGTAGTTGACGAGGTTCTCCAGGCATACCAAAATTCATTATATCATAAAGATGATATAGAGAAATTGAGGTTAGAGAAGACAATTGAGCTGTTGTCATACACATCCAGGCTTATTACTACTATTTTCCGAGACCTACGCCCAATCACATCAACTGGAGACAACAAAACAAAGAAGTAGTTGATTGGTTTGTTAGTTGGGAAACAAATGTTAAATGCAGATTTTTGAAAACAAGAAAAAAAAACATAATGTTTCTGTCTCGTGAATGATGATCTAAAGCGTGTGATTATGGGATTTGATACAATTGTCAAAAATAAACTGGCATAATGTCCCAGAGGATACATTGTGCCTGGTCGCATAAATTCTGATGTGGTTGAAAACATCTTCTGTTCCTAGCGAAGCATGGCAAATGGTGGTTCTACTAACCCAAACATATCTACAATACAGACTATAAATACAATCTTAACTCAAGACACTCGATCAAAGAAATTCAATGCCAGGAGTGTAGTATCATGATTTATATTTCAGTCAGTTTGACAGTAGTTGCCATGACATATACTGATAAAGGTTAATGACAAGACCAGATGGCGAACTGGTCGAAATCAACCAAAAACATCTTATGACTCTGCAGTTTTTAAGATACAAGACAGTAGCTGTAATTCTAAACCAATGTTGTTTGCGAGTTTAACTAAGGTGGTATCTTTGTGGAATGTTAGTGCAAGACTATTACCCCATCAATATTAGTTAGCGTTGACAATGTATAGAAATGTTTTCTCTAGACAGCTTGACGAGTAATTAATTGATTATGATGTGTAAAACTTTCATGTGATTGGTTGTTTGTTGGAAGGCAAGGCCTTGGAGTCTCTTATACTGATTGTAATTGGTTAAGGGGTGACAAGAAATAAAGATGGATTTAATGCTGTCTCGGGTGAAAACCAGGGACTTGGCAGAGAATCGTTTTGGGAACATGAACGAAGCTTGTGTGTGTCTTTTGTTAGCCTAGCGTGGAAACGACCGAATCCCGGTTACCTAAGTGAAAGGTTTTTAACCATCAAAAATACCTATCACACGTGGTGGATAACCCTTGGGCATTGTGTTCAACACAAAAATCATCCTGTGAAGAAAAGTGAAATGACGAAGAAGTGTCTTTCTTGTGAACTGAACTAACAGCTCCATGGCAGAGACGACTCAGAAACCGCGCTTGACGACTAACACCGTTAACAGTATGGCACCGATGAACGACGCAGAAGAGATGAAGACTTCTGAACCCCTTATGAAGGATGAGTACCGGATAGGACTGTATAATTAAGAATTGAGCGACATTAAAGACAAGAAGAAGATGAAAGAACGACCTAGAATAACGCGACAAGAGAAGAGACGCTTATAGACTTTGACTTTAGCTATCTGTGTATTGCTTAGAGAACCGCTCGTTGGACACTGTAACTGACACTGTATAACTCAAGGACGTTGAACTCTTTTCCAGAACCCTAACCCTATTGTTCAGTAATGTAATGTATTGTTTGCTTTTCCTATCGTTTTTACCGTTTCTTTTAGTGATGTTGAATTGTATGTATGTAAGCGCCCAGATCTTTGTTTTGAACTGATATTTAGTGACGTTCGAGGTCCTTTATAACGATTTAAGCGCGCCTCAGTGGACAAGTATTTGCAACACAGTGTTTTGAGTTTTGTGGAGTTTTATGGTGTTTTAATGAGTTTATGAGTACGGATTATGAGGGGGAGAGTAATGCCCCAATGAGTTTTTCAGAGTTTTGAGATTTGTCGAGTACAGAGATACCGACGTTTAAGAGTTGTTTTTGTTTACGTGTTGTTTCCGGAATACTTCTGACGCTTTTTGAGTTGATAGCACCTTTGTAACGTTTTTTAATGTCTTTTTGAGATAGGAGTATGGTGCGCTTATATACGTATTGTTTGATATCGCAAGCTTTTGTTCATGATTGACAGGTTTATATGTGACTTAGTAGTTTCTATCGTTTTGCCTTTCCCGTCTTTAATTGCCAGAGGAGTAATGTGTTATGAAAGCGAATTTGTCTTTGCATTCTGTTTCCACGCCGTATGACTTTTGTTTAGATTGACGACTTGTGAGTTCAGTTGAAGTTTATAAGCGTATATGACAGGAGTTTGATTAATAGCTTTTTATTCATTGTTTATTAGTTACCGCTTTGCAATGCTTTAACCGAGAGACGCATCCCTGGTAATCACGTGATCACGCTGTCGACTGCAGCGATTGGCTGATCGCACGGTTACACCGCCACGCCTTAGTTTTTTGACCTTTTGATATAGAGTTTGTAACCTTAGTAGCGGAGACAGTGCAGCCAAGGGTTTCCCTCGGCGACCTGTTTGAGAAAAGTGAGTCGATTGGTAGCCTTTCCCTTGTTTTTTGCTTTATAACCGTTGATATTTGTGACTTTATAATCATTGTACTTAATTAGTGTGTTTTACTCTTTTTGATTTATTCCTTTTATTAGTATTGTATTTAACCCTATGACGATGAGTAGAGGACGGTATCTTTGATTTATGAACGTGTTATGCCGAGAGGCATATCTCAGTTTGGGTGAAGGGATGTGTCATGAATTTGTTTTTGCGTATCTGTTGACCGACTTAATTAACTGATTATTCGCGAATTGCTGTGTTATGTCTGTCATCGTGTAGGTCTATTTGAAGTTTTGGACGGAACTTGGCTCAGTGGTTTGGAACTAATTACAAGATACCGTCGCTATTCTGACATCCGTAGTTATTAATGTAGTGAACGATTAATCAAAAGATATAACGTATTCAGTACTTAGTGTGATTGGCTTTATGATTGAAGGTTACGCCTTAGAATCTTTTTTACTGCTTTGTAATTGGTTAGAGTTTTGAAAATGAATAAAGAGAGTTTGAGTTGGTCTTGGCGAATACTCCACGACAGACGCAGCCTTGGGCAGTCGAGTCGAGTCCTGGAGAGACTTGGGGCGAGCCTTGACGCAGTCTTGGGCGAGTCTTGGGTCAGCCTTGCGACAGTCTTGGGGATTTTTCCCCGGGGCGCCGTGTCTTATAGAGTGCTCGATTGACCGACTAAGACGAGAGCTGAAACGTATTTCGTTGTATGTGTCTTATTTGACTGTAAAGTTAAAGTGACTTTCCCGATCCCGTACCTCAAGGGGACGAGATATAGAGACGAGACGAGTTCCCCCCCTGACAAGTGTGGAGAACCCCGAGAGAGAGATTTTACCCCCTGATAGTAGACAAGTTGGGGTATTCAGCTCTGCCATACAATTTACGGGACAACCACTTATACGAAGCAAAAGAAAGTTAAAAAAAATGAATGTGTTTTCAAAGTAACGTTATTTTCAAATCTATCTCTAACAAGTTTCCATGCATGTCTTACAGTACCATGTACCTTCTGCCAAATTGTTTACTTTTATCATCAGTGACACTGGCACACATGCCATGAAACTAAAGTGAACAGTGACAGTTCTATGATCCTATGAAGGACCAATTTTCAGAAGAATTGCCAAAATTTATTTATCAAACAAAAATTATATTTAACACAGTATTTACATCTCTTCAAAAAATATACATTTAACAAATGTCGGTAAATTGTTCTGCTATCAGTGACAATTAGATTTGAACAAAAATGAATAAAATCAATGTTTAAAGTTTTAATGGACTACGTAGTTTACTGGTCCTAGATATAGGTTATCCCCATATATTATTTTTAAAAATGGAGTGATTGGAGGGCATCTTAAATTAGAGTATATTTGATGCTGTTTTCAATCGTTACAATCAGAAGATCATTGTTATCATTGACAGGGGGTATTAAATTATATTGCCTGACAATAATTAAATAACCGGTGTTGTGGTTTGCTCTACATAGGGCTACCATTTTATGTAAGCATTAACCTTTTAAACTGTCAGGGACTGAACCATGGATCCTGGGACTGATAATTTAATAAATATAACTTTATTCAACATTTAACAGTGTAATAAAACGTAAACATACTAGTAAATATAGACAAAATAAGTCCAAACTCAATCATGTCAGGATAGGGGCTAAAGTCATGAATTTTAACAAGAAATTCGATAAGTCATCAAATGACAATAACTTCTATCACGAAAAAAAACAAACATGTTTATTCACACATACAATAAACAGCTGAGAATGGTCACTTCAGCATATATACCAAGTTTTGGGTAAGTTTTGCAAACACTGATCACATGCTTGCGACAGAACATTACTGATACACTATGAACCTTATCCTTATACACCATTTCTTCCAGTAGTCAATTCGGGTTCTATCACCATTTTCGTGCTGACGCTTCAGCCTCCTGATAGTATGTGATAGAGGCTTCCATTTGCTGCGCCTTGGTGGTGCACCGTCACCTCTGTCAGAAGCATCTCCAGATCTTTTCACAGTAGATTGTGAGCCTGTTGTAAAAGAATGACATGAGCAAGTGAAAACGAATAAAAGTAATCATCACAATTTATAATGACGTTTTATATCATGTTAACTGATCTATAGTATACACAATAAAGAGATTAATTAATAAATGAATAATGGAGAGGGTTACCTCACATAATCGTTTATTAATAACAAATACCATGTATAACAAACTCATCTTCCACGCGGTTGTTGGTGCGAGTATCCATATTTTGCATGTATACATTCCACATCACAGGGGGGTATTGCCCACAAAGTATGTACGCTGAATATATGTAGCAAAGGTCCGCAGATCAGGACAGCGTTGGAATAACCTCTGTGTTGGGCGGGACGCAATAAATTGTTGAGAATCTTGGCGGACAATGGAGAGGGGAAGATAACCAAGTACCATTAGTCGTCTGATACATTTTTGAATGCGCCTGACTCCCTATACAGGGTTGAACATCCAAGCTCCTGAATGTGTCGCCAGAGCGACTGGCAAAAGTGAAAATAACTGCAGTTATAATGTTGAGCTCTTAATCGCATATTACGCTTGCTGCTCAAAGATCAACTGAGGCAGCCCTGAGTTTTCTCTTCAGTACCTGGCGGTAATGTCCGATTATTTTACTAGTGAGCAGGCAAAATACTTGCCATGTATGTCGCAAGTTCAATTGCTTTCATATTATACATATAGGTACTACATGTGGACCTCTCTCAGATGTGTTAATTTCATATCTTCAATTATCTAATGTTGATGAATATGTTTGTAATTTTTGGTAAAAAGTGATGTTTTCGACTTCTTGTTAAAAAGGGCAAGTCCAATTGTTTTGATACTAATTAGTCCCCGTTCGGACGCAGTCCGAAAACGGGGACTTATGTTTTGCCCTGTGTGCGTCCGTCCGTCCGTCCGTGATCACCTGTATCTCGAACATGCATGGACCGATTAAGTTCAAACTTCACTCATACATCACACATTATATGGGACATATGCACATGCATTTTTTTCATGATCCGATTAACGATAGCTGAATAGCGGCCATTTTAAGGCACATTTTCACCATTCCGGACCCGGATCTCAGTTATGCATGGACGGATTTTGTTCAAATTTGGTACATACATTAAACATAATAGGACCTTGATGCACATCATTTTTTTTTTGGATCGGGTTCGAAATGGCCAACTGGCGGCCATTTTGTTTTAAAGAATTCAGTTCTGGATCCGTATCTGAGACATGCCTGGATTGATCAAGTTCAAACTTCACACACACATGGTACATCTTGTCACAAATAGATATGTGCATTTGTTTCATGATCTGCTTAACAATAGCGGAATGATAGCCATTTTAAGGCCGAAAATGCATCAAAATCACATATTTTCACAATTCCAGAACCGGATCTCAGTCATGCATGGATGGATTTTGTTCAGATTTAGCACAATGTGTTGTACATATGCAGGTGCATTTCGGTCATGATCTGCTTTGAATGTATATGTCACTCAAATATGAACGGAACGGGGACGTGTCATTGATAATGACTTGTTATATCTTAAGTTCTTTAATTGAAATGTGTATTGCAAACAGCAGAGCCATCCCAGTCGACAGGCTCCTTGTTTTTATTTGGTTGAGTTTAGACCAAGCGACCATTTTTGTCCCAAAAACACTTCAACCTTGACATATTTTATTCAAACTTGGTATGAACATCTATCATGTTGTGTTAGTAATGCATGTCATTCAAATTGATATTGACTCTAGGTACTTGCAATTATTATTATCCCAGGTTGAAGAAGTAGAAGACGATGTAATTTATGTGGAGGAAGAGAATACAATCCAATATTTACGACGACAACTACAAATACAAGCAAACACAATTCAAATACAACAACAAATCAAATGCTTACGACAAGTGACACAGAACTACAAAACAAACTTTGCATTGCACCGCCATCTTCACAAAGACTACCAAAAACTCACTATTAGACTAAACAAACAAAAACAACTTGCACTACACATACAGCGAGTGAAGAGGTTCCATGTCAACGTTGCTGATGAAATCACAAATATGTCACCAGTTTCAGTGCTCGCTAACAACTTATTCGCAGATTCTAATCCGATTGACAGTTCCAATCAGTGCAAGTTCATCTTTCAATTCACCATCTTTCAATTCCTTCGAACTGGAAGTCAATCCTCCTGATGAAATGACCAACGTGTTGACGACTCATACACTCGAGGCATTTCATGGAATTGGAGATGATATGACCGTATATGTACGTGACGACTACCACACAGCGGTGCTCTAAGTAACACCTTCAATAAGTAAGTTTATTTTTATAATATGATTTGGCGTTTTATAACTGTTTATACGTTCCCGTGTGGTAAGATCACTAAGTGCCGTGTTTTTACTTTGTCTCTATCATCCCCACACATGTACGCCACTGTCAACTGGCGTGGGTGGTGTAGAAACGACACTTTTGACCTCCTCCAAGAACTAGCTGCATGGCACACCTTCCACTGTGATGTTCTAGGGTAAGAGAAGATGATCAATTATTGAGTTTCCATGTATATTTGCATTGCTTGATTGGTAATGGCCGGTTTCATTGAAGAGGGGCAGTGTAAGGCAAATCAATTACAGACAACTAGCAATGCAAATCTGTTGAGCTTATTCCCTTGTTTATTTTAGTGTCACACACAAGAAAATTACAGTAATGATTTCAATGTCAAGAAGTATTATTTCTGCAGTTTATTTCTCAGTTGTGTTGTTTTTTCCTACATACTTCTTTCTGCACATAACTGTGTACAAGCGAGTATTTTATTGTAATTGGTAAAATTGACTATTGTTTAACTTGGGTAGGTTTCAAATAGCATAATGCTTTCACGAATGACAAGGCGTATTCAATCCTAATATATATTTGTTTTTTCATAGATAAATCAGTAGCTATATAAAGCACAAGACACATGCAGATAATCCGTGTAAGTTCAAATGATAATATGATTACCATTAACTTACTTTTGTATCTTTATCAAGTCAATTGGTTGAAGAGTGAATTGTCATCAAACCTAACTAGTGTAACTCCAAACTAACTTCTAAGTAACAAAGTTAGAAGTTTATTTATGTCAATTACAAATGGCAATTCATGATTATTGTTCTCGTATTTCACTGTCCAATATAATAATAGGATTGCCTCTCCTTGGAAACATGTATCAATATTCTATATTTACAAAACATTGGATAATTTATGGTAGAGATGCAGTTTACCTGACAGGTAATTTAATTAGTTAATTAGGAAACCAAGATGACCTCCCTTGTCCACAGAACTATATATTTTCGGAAAGCTTATTGTATGAATTTAAAAAAAAAATTTAGTGTTTTTTATGGACACTAGTTTGGTGATTTGAAGTGATTTTAAAAAAAATTTGCTCCTAAACCATGCTTCTGTTTCCTGTCAAAATTGGTTTGTGGGTACATCTGTTGACGATGAAGAAAGCGCCGTCTTGAAAACCGTCTACCAGTTGTCAATTTTGCAGGGCAGCAGCCCAAATTTCACTACTTCAAGTTTATGCATAAATTAACACCCAGGCTAGTTGTCTGTACGATTGTTGTAACATCGTTCAACCAAAAACAATGCCCCGACTACGTTTTGAAGATAAACACATTGTCAATCATTTTCAAAACAAAAGGTCAAAGCGTCTATGAGCTATTTTTTTCTGGGATGTGCACTAAAAAGAAGCTGAGATAATTGCTAATTTGCATAACAATTCACTCAGTAAGAAGTTTGCTAATGCTCATAATTAAAATGGCTGTAACAGTTCCAAATTTTAATGTATTATTGTTTTGTTAAAAGTTAAATATAGTGCATAATATGGAGATCCCGTCATTTTAAACCTTGTTTTTTTTATTATTTATGTACAGCCTTGCTAAATCTTGCTAAGCATTCAAAAGTGAGAATGTTTGCACCGGTTATCTATATTTTAAAATCGTTTTTTAAGTATGTTCCACAACTCACAATTCTACAACATTTTAACAGTCTATAGCCAAGACTGTTTGGATAATAAAAAGCAAAAAAAAAATCACTCCCAAGTGCCCACAAACATGCATCTCTACCTTAAGCTATACTGTCGACTTCGTCAAGCAGAACTAATTGTATGATTTCTGTTGTCCATGTTAACTTTTCAGCTCCGCTGTCATAGATGACAGAGTGAAGCTGTTTATATTTTCGATTTGTTTTTGAAAACTACCAGGTCAATTGCTTTGAGGCTTCATTTGTAGGTACCTTGGTGGGACCTCTATATGATTTCTTAATTTCACATCAGTATCATCAATACAATTTTTAGCTCCACTGTCGACTTAGTCGAGTGGAGCTTATCATATGAGTGATTGTCTGTCATCCGTCGTCCGCATCAACTTTTCAGCTCAGCGGAGCTGTTGGTGTGGGGGGTCTCTCCGGCGTTGTGTGTCCCACGTCTCGCGTGAAGTTTTCTTTTAAACAACTTCTTCAAAATCACTTGACCAATTACGTTCATATTTGTACCAAAGGTACTTGGGTAGGTCCTCTATCAAATTTGTTAAATTTGTATCAAAATGTGAATATTTTCGGTAAAAAATGAAATTTTCGACAACTGGTCCGAAACTGTATGTCCAAATGCGTTCATATTTTCAGAAATGATACGATTTGTTAAATTGTCAGATTTGTTAAATTTGTATCAAAATATGCAAAGTTGGATTTTTAGTGATTATTTTTGACAACTAGTCTAAAACTGTAAGTCCAAATGCTTTGATATTTGGAGCAATGATACTTGGGATCGTCCTCTGTCAGATTTGTTGAATTTGTGTCAAAATATGCAAATTTGGGTTTTTAGTGAGTATTTTAGGTGAAAAAATGTTATTTTCGACAACTAGTCCGAAACTCTGTCCAAATGCTTTCATATATTCCAGCAATGACACATGGGGTGGTCTTCTGTCATATTTGTGTCAAAATATGCAAATTTGGATTTTTAGTGAATATTTTGCAATTTTTAGCTCCGCTGTCGACGAAGTCGAGCAGAGCTTATAGTATTACTGATTGTTCGTTGCAATCGCCAACTTTACATTTTTGACTTCTTTTTAAAAACCACAATCTGTATAGCTGTGAAACTTTCTATGAAGGTACCTTGGATTTGTTCATTTCGTGTGAATATGTTCAACTGTCTTATTTATAGCCAATATTTTTGTCATTTTCGGTCAAAAATGCTATTTTCGACTTCTTAAACACCACCATCCCAAATGCTTTGATACTTGGTATGTAGGTACCTTGGGTGGACCTCTCTCAGATTTGTATATTTCGTGATATCTTTATTTCTCTAATTTTTATGAATATTTTTGTCATTTTTGGTAAAAAGTGATATTTTCGACTTCTTGTTAAAAACCGAATATCCAATTGCTTTGATATTACATATTTGGGTACTACATGTGGACCCCTCTCAGATTTGTTCATTTCGTGGTGATATCTTGAATTCTAAATTTTTGATGAATATTTTTTGTCATTTTTAGTACAAAGTGATATTTTTGACTTCTTGTTAAAAACACAGGTCTGATTGATTTTATGTTTTAAATATAGGTACCTCAAGTTAACCTCTCAAATTCGTTTTGTGATGATATCTTAAATTGTCTAATTTAAATTTTTTGTGAAAAGTGATATTTTCAACTTTTTGTTTAAAACCGAAAGTCCAATTGCTTTGATATTATATATTTAGGTACAACATGTTGACCTCTCTCAGATTTGTTCATTTTGTAATGATATCTTCAATTCTCTAATTTTGGTGAATATTTTTGTCATTTTTGATAAAAAGTGATATTTTAGAATTGAAAGCCGTTTATCAATGTATAGCCACAATAGCCCATTAATTGTGAGTTGCTGATAGTGATAGACTTCACATTAAATACAGAACAGGGATTGTGCATTCTCAATGTCTGTTTAATTTTTGTTTTTCGTGTGCATTGTTTTACAGGTACACCAGAAAAAAAAGCCACTAGTAGAAATAAACTTTCCAACATCGCCAAAAACACTACAGTATGCTTCCAAAATTGATTATAAAGATCTGATTGGTTATGTGCACAAAATTGTTGATTGTGGGAAATTCATCAATTCCATTCTTCAAACGCGTGCAGATTGTTATCAAAAGGGTGTAATTTTCCAGAAGAAATAACATCTATCTCACCTGACACAAGTTGCTAATAATCACAAACCTATGAACATTAGTAAAATGAAATTTGCTGCAGTCAATATTGGTTTCGAAGACATTGTCCTAAATGATGACAGTCAAATTAAAGATAACTTCATATCCATACAAAACAACACCAGGGAATACCATAAAGGTAGATGAATTGCAAGCTCAGTCACCAATGACTCAAGTATCAATTCATTGTAAAATCTTAGTAAAAGAAGATATCAAAATGGGCTTAATGAAACCAAATCCTACTTTGCCTTGTCAAGATAAGTATATTGGTGACGAAACAATTGTAACAGCAGCAAAAGTATCTGCTTGGGGAAAATTTGTTGACAGCTTGAAAGTTGGTAAAACCTACATGAAACAAAATGCCACCATAAAGATACAAACGAGAAAACTACTTAATAGTAGTACTAATCGGGGAACAATTGCAAAAGCAGCCACCTCAATGTCACACACCCAACCTATGAGGAAACCTGTTACAGCAAATG
The DNA here is from genome assembly GCF_978046115.1 of Saccoglossus kowalevskii. Lineage (NCBI taxonomy): Eukaryota > Metazoa > Hemichordata > Enteropneusta > Harrimaniidae > Saccoglossus > Saccoglossus kowalevskii. Next base: position 23,886,632 of record NC_140644.1, read on the forward strand.
TCAAAACCATCAATGCTTCAACTATAATAGTCAACTTAACCAAAGAAACTCGTTGTTCCAACAAAAAATGCAGTCATACTATTAACAGCACATACACATCTGGTTTCACTATAAAATGTCCACGTTGCCACACCTTATTAGAAAACGTCATTCATGCCAATATCGTACAAAGGCACTCTCTCGGCAGTTTCTACAGACAATACCATATCAATCGATGCAACCTGCACACAGTAGTCGCTCACCAAATTGTCACCCAACTATCACCATCTCAGTATAATTTACCTGATGGAAATCGTATTAAAGTGGTGACAAGCACTAATCTCGAAGCAATCTTACTGATGGAATTAAGTTTCACCCTAACATATGAAATAACAGATATCAATCTAATAACAAGCATTGAACCAGTCAGACCAATTGAAGTGAACCAATACCTGAAGCTTGATACCATATTAAAACTTAATCATTGCCTTCAAGTCTCGTCACAAAAAAAAATGTAATGTGTTATTCTATTACTTGTCACACATTCCAAGAACTACAATATTCGTAAGTTCCAATACATAGCATTTTGATTAATGCTGTTCCAGAGCAATATTTCTCAATATGGACAAGTACTCGTTTGACGATCAGACACAGAATGTCAATCATTTTAATGTTAAAAAATCATAATCATATTCCTGACATGTTTATATTTCAACTATATTACTATGAAAAAAACTATATTCTTCCATTTGCCATGCATGGCTTGTTATTAAATACTATGGAATGTTGAAATGTGTGCATAATAATTAAATTGCATGATTTGACTAATAAATAGTCCTCATTACTTTGATTCACTAGAGTACATACTGGAAATAGAACATGTAACAACACAAACTGATGCTTTGCACTATTTTTTGGCATTGTAGTGAAGAAATTCTGTCCTCTTCAGTGTCTATTAAGGTGATAAAAATCCTTGTCAGTGCTCTCATTCAACCAGTTTTTTGTTCCTTTTTATTCTGATATATGTAAAGGAGTACTAAATAAAACCACAAGTCCAAATTTATTCGACAAAAACCTTCAAGATCTTTTAGGGCTCTTGTGGTTTAAATTAAATTATTATTAGCTTTTGTTCTGACAGCATTTATGTAATATACAGTTAAGAAATAGAACAATGTTTTCATAATATTGTAATGAGTGAATGAAATGATAAATGGTCAAAACTACTATTAAAGAGGAAGAGTTGACCATAAACGAAACATATTATCAAGTTTATCGTATAGGTTTGAGTTAGATTTGAAATATACATTTGTATCCCTTCTGGCTTAGCTGCACAATCAGAGTCACTTGTGTTGTAGTCGATAAATTCGGTTGAAGTGTTGAAATCTATTGTCACAGAACTCTCTGTGATTTCAATTTTTGTTCAAGTAAATCATAGTTACTTAATGATAGCCGCATGCAAGTCCATTGCCATCCTATTGAAATGGGTGAATCCTTTCTGTCACGGCGAGGAAAAGTGTGTGAATGGTGGCGTTTAATTGGATAATTATGACATCACAAATCCCAAAATGGGAGATGTGTGGGCTGGCATTTCACAGACATTTTTATGACACCTCAACAGCAGAGTTTGGGCACGGTTCTAGAAGCCGTACCTACACACGAATTGGTGACGTCACAAAATAATACCTTCAATCGGGGTCATTTCTTCGGCATATACGAATTGGTATTTACAAATTATAATAAAGATACTTAAGACATTACACATAAGGTGACACAAATCACGTGACAATATAATGATAATAACGGTAATAAATCCTAGCCTATCAGTTGAACAGAACGATCATATACTAGTAGTCAGTCGGGTCGCGCCAAGGGTCACGCACTTCGTTGCAAAATGACCATGTGGTTGGAACTGGGTCATGGCGTGACGGGTGAGGAAAACATCATTAAACACAATAAAACGGGGAAGTGGTTGCAAATTACGGCGTAGCCAACATGGGAAATAAAAAACCACACAATACAAACGCCATGGTTTCGAATTCCACTATCGTTGTGGCTTTCCCGTTCAACTCATCGGAACACTGGAGTAGTTAGAAAAATGAACACCACTCAACGACCAACGTCGTGGCGTGGTACACAAGCGTGCCATCAAAATAAAACAAAATTAGCTTGAAAAGACAGTGGATTCGAGTCCCAGTTTCCAGATACGTTTTGTTAAAGTTTCAATGGCGTTCCCTATATTACGAAAACAATGCAGGCAACAGACGAATATCTTCTGTGGTATTGTGGAATTTATACAGTGTCTGTGAAATTGAAACTTGCAATTGTGGGAATTAATCGAATGCGACTTGTCTACAGCAAAATAAGTCTCAAATATTAGTCCATACATTTATTTTCAAAATTTAACAACTTGTAATGGTGGAAGTTAATTAAACATGACTTGTCTACACCAAAAGAAGTCTCAAATATTTGTCCTTACATTTATTCTCTCAATTTAACAACTTGTAATGGTGTAAAATTATTATACGAGAGTTGTTTACACCAAAACAAGTCTCAAGTATATATGTCCACACATTTATTGTCACAATTTAACCACTTGTTAACATCAGTTGACATAATGCAACTCAAATAATGCAACTCAAATAAATTCTTTGAAAAAGTGTTTTAATTGTCATGCGTACCTTTAACTTGTAGTTAAAAAATATTAACAGCCAACTTGTTAATATAAAAGGGGGTACAGTAACATCCATTATTTAATTGTAGGACTAATGATCTGAGCTAAAAGACACTCCTCATGCAAACATCACACCTTTCTGTATAAAATTGGCATTTGCCCCCCCCCCCCCAAATGACAATTTATAAATGGCCATTCTCCAATCTCGTGTTAAAGTATGGTTGAGATTCTTAGTAAGCTGACAAATTATGTTCGCTGTTGAATAAAGGTCAGCATACTTCGAACTTTGATGAGCCGACAAGTGTAAGTTTGTAGGTGCACAAAAACAGTGCTGCACTAGTATAACTAGTGTTAAAAAGTATACGCCCATCTTGGAGAGCACATTACTAACACGTGCACTTATTTTGACCATATATTGAAAACATGCTAGTTTCACAAAAGTTAAACTTTATTATGAAAATTCACCATAATACTTGGGTATAATACTTGACAGATTTTAACTTTTCTAAATAGCTATGTTTAGTTTTAGCTGAAAATAATGCTGATCTATTAATCAGACTAGGTGAAAATATATCTAAAATAAATATGTTTGTCTTGCATTATTAATGTTAATATCAATTATTTCATCGTCAGCTGCTTTCCTAAAATCTGGGGAAATGTAATCTGGTAGTGGAGCAGCAACATTCTTTTTTTAGCAACGGATTTCTGTGGAAACCTGCCAGCCCATTTTTCTTGCACCTGCAAAAAGTCTCAGATTATGTCTATTGATACAAAGTTAAAGAATGAATATGGTGGTAAATGAGAGCAGGAGTATAACGTTCCACTGGAAATTCAAACTTGTGTACATCATGTATGAAATACAAATTTTCAGTTTATTAATTTGAAATTGTGAAACCATATTGTGAAGAAGTCACTTCAAATATTAACATCCTCCCCACTTTCATGAATGCAGTTCATAGTTTCTCCAAATTCACATACCACTTAATCCAGGGAACTGACACAAGTCTTCTGGGACACCATTTTGTCTTAACTGTTCTTTTTGTTTTCAAACCCTATGAGAATTCCACTCATCAGCAAAGCAATTTAATTCATCTTCCAGTAACGGCATATGTACATATAACAAGCAGCTTCTAAATTATGAAGTTTGAAATGATATGTTTGCACCAAATCAATCCATACACGACAGTTTTTATTAATTTTCTACTTTAAAATGACTACCTCTTGAATTAGGTCATGAATCGGCGTATGTATTATAAGAGTGTGATCGGTATAGATATGTATTATGTACTATAATGGAAGTAGAAATTACAAGTCCCTGTTTTCAGACTTCCTCTGAATTGAATTATTTATTATCAGTAATTTAAAAAATGAAATTATAATAGTTACCTATCCAATCCACAGTCAGGATCATACAGTCCTTCATTCTTCAATGTCTAAAATAAAACAAATTCTGTGCATTAAATTTGTATTGTCAGCTTAAATTGACCATCAGCATTGAACAGAAATGCAAAATTATAAAGTATCATGGCAAATCAGTTTTTTTTCCACCAAGTTTGGAACATTTAATAAGAATCAGCATCATAATACAAAACAGTAAATGCTGCATCAACAACTCCATTCCAATAATTCTCTACATTATTACCGGGTATATAAACACTTTGACTGGTAATGCAGGCATGAACAGAGTTTGCTGAAAACCAGTAATGTAATAAAATACACATACAAATTAACATATAAAATTTATTACAACCTTGTCCATTTATAATGGACAAATACTGATGCACTTACGAGGTACAATACTTTTTTGCAAGTATCATATGAAAATATCTGCTTACAACTGCATTTTAATTTGCGTTAAAAACGTGCACAGAATGGTCATTTTGTGCTTGTTTTCGACATGGCTAATCAGCCACCTCAAGTGCTAAATCCATTAAATAAACAGCCAATGTCAATAAAGTAGCCTAGGTGTTAAAATGGATTAAGTACTGACAAACCAGCTTCTGCATAGGTATGTCTCTAAACGCGTGCTTTTTGGTTGATTTAGTCACCTTTTTTGAACTCAGAAGCCCTCAAAACCTAATATTACTTGTGAGAACGAAACAAATCCGTCGAGATTTCACGTTTTTCCCATGAAAGGGATGCTGGCTGTTCCCTCTCTGGACTCCCTTCCCGTGTATTATACTAGTACTACCAACTCCTACCATGTCCACATTTGGTGCCGCATGTCAAGCTATAAATGGGCATCAGTACTCATTTCACCAAATCTCTCGCTTTTATTGTATTTTAATCAACTGCATATCGCTTAATTTTCGACCGGAAAATGACCATATGTTTCTCACTCGCTTATTAAAAACACTGACCTCTTGTCCAAACACTGATCGAAATGGTTGTTTTAGTCCTAAATTTTGAGGATTCAACGAGTATTAACCATTATTTAATTTCAAACGACACTTCAAATCCATCACACTTTGTATCGTTTGCGTATCTTGTTATGTGAATGTTCCACACCAAGCTGATAGAGCGAGACTGTATTTTTTAAATGAGCCTTAACAAAAAAAAATGTATGGTGCTTAACCGATGATCGATCGAAACAGACTTGTTTTGCAAGTTGTAACAACTACGTTCTGTTGAAGATACAAGACTTCACTTTCGGGGTTATTACCGAAGACAACGTACGACAGCAAAAAAACAATATTTGGTTATGTGAAATTAATTAGCATTTATGTAGGTCCAATCAGTACTGTTGTGTCATCTATTTCGTCAACTGAACGTTACAACCCGGACCTGCTCGTCGATTATTATTGCAAATGTCATTTCTTTTTCCCTGGTCAATGAATTCAGAATCAATTGGGTATAAGTACGTTATTTTAGAACGATTTTCATTTGGTTTCACGTGATAGTTGGTCTGATTTATCATATAGCATTACAAACAGGAAGTCCTCGGCATGGGTCAGAGTACTAGTATACCCCAGACCACTCGTTTTGATGAATGGTCTGCATGTGGCTAATGGGTAAGAATAGAAAATGGATTTCAATGAGGTTGAGATTTTTGAAAACGGATTTTTACTATTGAAATGAAATTATCACGTCTAGGGGTGAATTTTCAATATATGAAGTAATGTTAAAAAGTTGTTCGTCTTGCGTACACCGCAACAACAAAGGATTATTTTTCAATACAGATCTCCAGTCGAGATAGTTCTGTTTGGACGTACCCCCTTTTTAAACTACTCCGCACTGTACTTCCTCACTTGTGTTCACCAACTTTCAATGCACTACAAATATAGCAATGACAACAGTCAATTTGACAAAAACAATTGGCACCTGAGGTAATTTAAAAATGAATTCCAGTTATGTCCGATTCCAACTGTTCAATTACTAGCTTTCCAAACAACCAGGTACCTGAATAGGTTTGCTACCCATACATTGGCTTGGAAAAAATAGATGCATAGAAAAATGTGAATAGAAAATGTATAGCAATTCACACATGACCAACAATTATACTTACTTGATTGGACATGGAGGTTCCATATTTATGAGACCCATCAAAACAGTATAGATCAGTGTGATTTTTTAAAAACATTCAGTCACCTCAGTTCCATAATCAGACCTTGTTCGGCTTGGACATACTGAAACAAATTGGAATATTTTTTGGGTGAAATTAGCCACATTGAATCAAATCACGAAATAATTCATGGATATAGATGTGGATTACAGTATACACAATATAACAATCTTTGTACCTTTGTTTTGCAAAACTGTGTCATAAAAAGTATTTGCATATTACTTTTGGGTTATTATTTGTGGTAAATACTCTCAACCATAGGATCTTGCGAGAAAACCCATCTATGCACCCATGAATAGAAAATGGATATTCCTTTTTTCTATACCCCTTCAACTTATCATATCAGTCAAAGAGCCAAAACCAATTAGGTCCCTAGAAATGAAACCATATTGAATTATAATCTGAAAGCAGAACATCAACAATTTTCAGACAATCACATCACTTGTATGTGTATATGACACCACAATGAATATTCATGCGACTATTGTTCTGTACTGAGCTGGTCTCAATATTTCTGTCAGAATAACAAAATACGACAGGGCACAACTACTTATTTACTTTTATCAATTGTGTGTGGTTTTGTTTTTTTAATAAATATTACTGGTATTTTTATCTCTGTAAACTTCCCTGTAGATTTTTTCTTCTAAAAATTCTCTCTTCAGATTTGTTTTTAAAAATAGTCAATGCTTAACCCCTTCCAGTAGTTTCCAACATGTAATAAGTATTTGTAATTACACTATTCTGTATATATTAAAACAATACAATTATGTAGCAATTCTTTTAATCAATAACATTGAAAAGTATTTTCTTCTGTGTCCAGTACTTCTTCCTAATCTTCCTCTCCGTCTTATTTGCATTTGCTCATAACAATTAACAACTATTACTGCTTCTACTTGGTCTCTGTCATAGTAAAGCAATTGATTTTTATTTAAGATGTTTCATATTGAATGATTTATATGTAATGCAGATACATGAATGATATTTAATGAATATGCATATCTTCATCACATGTTGATGAAACATTTAATTATCCAAATATTAATTAAACATAAAAATAAAGAAAAACAGTAGCACAACATTTGTAGTACATGTATTATTAAATTTAATTGGAAATAAATATGTCAGAGATATTTAACCCAAACAAGTTTTATAGTGTTTACATAAATAGACAAACTGTCAACACTGGCAAACACAATGTCAAGTGTAATATTCAAGTTCACATTATTTTTTTTCAGTGGTTCTCATTAATGCTTAACATATAGCCCAACACTAGCACTCGAATATGAGATAAATGTTCCTTGTTGCATAGATTTTATATTTCTGTCTAAGTCGCCTGTGCATGGCTTTAATTCCAACAAGCTTTCCTGGACCTTTTATTTCTTCCTAATAAAAAAGTACAAGACCCAATATTAACAATACATCACATATTCATCAAAAATTGTATCATTTCTTTTAACAGTTATATTAATTTTAATGACTTGTAAAGCAAGTATGTAAAGCAATGTGTTGTTTAAATAAAAATCCTATTTAAGTTAAGAAAAAAATAACAATAATGACTAAATATTAATTTGTTCGCACATAAGTTTTAAATTCAGACAACTGTTCCTTTATTGCTGCAAGTACTTCATCGGGTGAAATATTTTCATTTCTTGTTATTCCCCAAGAAAGCATTCGTCTTTTTAATGTAGACAAGCTAAATGGAGATGTATAAACATACAAAAATCAATGTCTAAAATACAGAGGTATATTGTGAAACAGTATATGGGAACATACTATACATGTCTGTCACTTTGGGGAAAAAATAAATTAGTAATTATACAATTTTTGTTAAAAGCTATTCATTATTTCCTTTATCAAAAAGAAAAAGGAAAATATTCTTTAACCAGAATCCTAACACTCCACCCCAAGGTTATTGTATATGCCCCTTTAAATAAAATATATTTGTCCTGAAGGGAAGCATATACAATTAAATGTTGTGGGTGAGGGGGGCTTTCTAATTTATATTCTTAAATCGGAGTGGCCCTTATATGCATACCTGCATATGCATATTGTTAGTCCTTCCTCTTGTCACCAAATTAAAAAAAATAATCGTGGACATCATCCATGGCAAGTAAAAATTACTACAATTATTTAACTATTATTACCTGCTCCATAGATGAATTTCAAATATTCTGGAAAGTAAACTGTAGATGTGTACACTTACCAAATAGATCATAATAGAGCTGAAGAACCATGGCTAAGTGAAACCATTACTGTCAAGTCAGCTAGCTACACAAATAGAGCTCCATGCTAACCATAACCCCCAATCCTGCATACTATAGCAACAAACACTGTTTTGTACACATACAGTGGTTGGAGAATATGTTCACAGATATTATACATTAAAAAATATTTGCATTATAGCGTTTATGATAGGAAAAATAGCAAAACAGAAAATGAAGCAGAGCATCATGGGTATTCTCTAGTAATAAACAAATAAAGAGTGCCTACACCACTTTAATATTGACCATTGAATTGAACTTCTACAATTTTGTTAACACACATAATATGTGCAGTAATAGTAAAGATGATTATAATCAATTACTTAACGGGCAAATCCAGTAAAGTGAAATTAAAGAAGCATTTAGTAAACTTAAACATAAAAAAAACATCAGAAGATACTTTATGCAATGGCCCTAAATCAAGCCCATCCAATTACAAAGCATTGCAAATTCTAGTTGTTTACAAGCATTATAAACAGCAGATTCATTACTTATCTAGAAGATCATCACATTTTATCAAAATATCAGTTTGGATTTAGTAAAAAACTAAATATATGCTTGCTTCGTGGACTTAGGAAAGGCGTTTGACAGTGTTTGGCATAATGGTCTATGTTTAAATTTCCTATAAAAAGTCAAAACGTGAGCCACCTCGGTTGCCGTACCGGTGACCTAAAGAGTTGTCCAATTTATTTATTAGCATCCCAAACAAAAACAGACAAAATTATAATTTCACTTTATGATACACTCATCTTTATTACACAGATAAATACTCGTAATAGGTAAAAATGAATGTGATTATTTCGTTAGTAGTACGCCATGATAAAATGAAAGCGTACGATTTATGTATCACAATATTGAAGCAAATATCATTTTCGGATGGAAAATTCCAGTGTGCGTGAACTGGGAATATAATACATGTGCATAATCATCTAGGCCCTTGGCTTCTTTACTCCACGACACCGCACCCCACCAACAATGTAATTATTTATTATTATGTCCCGCCCTCATCCACTTGTCGTCAGGCAACCAAACACAAATAGGCTATCGGATCAATATTTTGGATCCGAAGTGGACGATGGGGGGGGGGGGGGGGCATAAATGTTTCCTCACTGTTTCCACACAGTCCCCAGAGAAGAGTCCTCTCAATCCAAATCAGGGGCAATGGATAAGTATTGTGATGAACCAGCTCTAACCGTACCCACAAACACGCTAGCACAAATATTGAGACCTTAATAATTTCAAACAATGAACAGTATATTATATTATCAAACAGCTAGCAGTCGTACAATGCAAAATCAGTATACTACAATATATCCACAGTAACATTAATCATGAATCACAATTACCACTACACAATTGTGACTGAAACAGCACTTAATGCATACAAATATCTCTACAGTTCAGTGATAACAAGCAATCAACTGTCTCTTTACAAATATCACTATAAACTATCAGCCAGCACTATGCTTTTCACTAGTAGTCTCGATCAGCTACCAACTGCGTGCAAATATCACTGTATGAATTATCAGCCAGCACTATGCTTTTCACTAGTAGTCTCGATCAGCTACCAACTGCGTGCAAATATCACTGTATAAACTATCAGCCAGCACTATGCTTTTCACTAGTAGTCTCGATCAGCTACCAACTGCGTGCAACTCCTTATATAGCAATAGTCTTAATGACGTCACAATATTTGCTAATCGTAATAGCGCATGCCACAACTTTGACCGGACTCCACACAAAGAAGTTCGCTGATTCTGTTCTACACGTTTTGGTTTTCAGCATCCCCATAGTGTTTCCTTGAAAGAAAAAGATGTATAATAATAATAAGGTTTTTACGAGAATACCTCAAAGTATGCACTCAGACAGTACGCCGCGCATCGACAGAAACATAACAAAAGTTCGACAAAAGTCAATAAATGTGAGTTTACGCACATCAAACTGAATCAGTGGAAACCAGCAACCATGTTGTTAACATATTTTCCGTTCAACTTGAGCAAGTGTCCAAAATTTGTTCGCTGGTCAATACAATTTTGGCGGTAAACAAACCACAAATCAAAAATACGTCTGCACTCAAGATCCGACACGGACAATATCTCAGCACAACAACTTCGAAACAACAACTAAGGGAATCACCAGTTAATTTGACCGAGGGGTGCCGGTGAATTTCACATGTTATTGTTAAATAATCACAAGTGCCCCCTAGGTGTGTATTAAAAATTGGGCTGTCCCCCCCCCTTAGAAAAAGTACAAAATATGGTAGCCCCCCCCCCCCCCCATGAAAAATTGTTTTTGAACAATAAAGATTTACATTAATGAAACGTTGCATGCTTCCACGTTCCAGCTCTTCTTCCTGACCTCGTCACTACAGTTTAAGGAACTATTAAGTCATCAGTCTCTATATCCTCTGAACTGTCAACTAGATCATCACCATCAGAGTCCTCTGAGTCAGGGTTGCACATTCTGGTATTTACAGTTTGTAAAATGTTCAGTGAATTTATGTGTTTTTGTTTGATCTTTTTATGATTTTCTGATTACATCACTGGTAATTGCTTTCATTTTGTCTTGTTTGTTCCCTTTTTTGATAGCTTATTATGGTCCAGGTACTTTTCCAACTCGGCTACTGTCAATGTTTTTAGTGTCCCATTCAACACCAAAGAAATCCAGTCATAATCACTATGACTATTTTCCCTGCTTCTCTTTTTGTTGTTTCTTTCTACCTTTTTACCTAATGGTAAAATAGTTTGATGCTCTTAGTATTCTCCAAAGATAAAAGCCCATTTTTGAAATTCTGTGTGATGTTGACATGTGGCTGCCAATCACCTGGCTGTCTTCTTTCACCGTTACTATTCACACATGGACGCTTAAGAAGTGGTACGGCCTCTCACTGTTTGGCACTGGTTGTGGAAAGTTACTCTGACTTATTTAGCAGTGATCGAAGACACCTAAAACAGTGGGCTACTGAACAGACGGCTTACAATGACAGCATGGTTAGTGAACTGCAAGAAATTAGCAACCAGTCTACGGAGTTCATGGCAGATCTTGATAAAACACTGACTTGGTATTTCATGGACTGTCAGATTTAAGTAAAAGAAGAATAAGTAGAGAAAAGAAAACAGAAAAGAAAACGAGATCGTTTTGCAAGAGGAGTTACAGCTTTGTTACAAAGGATGACATCCACTGAGGTAGTACAAAGATGTTTCCCTGATGGTATACATGGTTTAGTAGATTTTAAAATCTCAGATCAAACTGAAGCCAATTTTAAGTTGTCAAAGATGGATGCAGTATATTTGCAATACATTCATCGCAATGTCTTATGTGCTGCAGCTAAGCAGCAGATGATGATGATGAAGCTGTATGATCAACTGAAGTTAAAATATCAGTGCCTGTCTGATAGTTGGAGTGGAGAGAGTTATGAGGATGGTGAAAGTGGTTCTTATTATCCTGGTGATAGTGCCGATACTGATGGGAATGGAGAGGATCAAAAATAGATGCCTAGGTTCCATATCTACAGTTCCTCAGAAAGTTGTGTTTTATTAAAAAATATGAAAACTTTTTTATATATTTTTTTATTTATATACATACAAAATATTACACTATATAAATATATTTTATCTTTATATTTTGTGTTATATTAGTGTGTTTGCTTTTCACAAACTTTGGTTTGTTTTTCTTCATACAGTGGAAAGTGCAGTAAGTTTTTTTTATGCCAGAGAGGTTTATACTGTTGTTTACAAATGAAGTTTCATATTTAATGTTTTATACTAATTTGATTAAGTTATTGTTGTGCAATAAAACAAACAAACAAACAAACTCTTTCTCATTGCAGTATGTTCATCACAGCAGCCGTCGTCTATAAAATATATGTGAATAAACCCAGAAAATTATACACCCCCCTCCTTCACCCTTGGAAAAATTGCTAGGCCCCCCTTTTCATATACAGAAAATGGAAAGCCCACCCCCGGAATTGCCCGGCACCCCCAGGCCAGATTAACTGGTGATTCCCTAACCCAGGGAAACCGAAACAGGAGCGGTGGGGAAATAACCCAGGGGGAGAGTGATTTCGAGCTCGCTAATAAACGGTTATTACATCCAACTCGTCGTCGACCTGAGTATCACTACAGTTTATTATCATGACAAGTGTGATACTCGGTTGTAGCGAAGTCGAAAATATATTGTCGAGCATCGATATTCACTATACACACATTATAACTACATAGCACATATTTAACAATTGTCATTTTCCATATGTAAATATCAATATAAGCTCATATAATTTATATATTTTTACTGACCACGGAACGATAACGCGTTTCGCTTAGCAATCAGGAAATCGCGCGAGAAATCCCACAGAGCGGAAGTGACGTGCATTTTATGCTTTTGAAATGTTGAAATGCATTTTTTTCGCCATCAAGGTCCAAGGACCAACAAAGCAATCAAACACCAGTGTTGATTTGTCGTTGTAAAATGTGTAATTCACATTTGTGATCAGTTCATGGCTGGCGACGAGCGCCTTGGAGCGCAGCGACGTTTTTCTAAACTGTTCAGCCTCTGGTCATGTATACAATTATCAGCTATTTGAATGACCTAACTATTATCTTTTCCATTCGTGAGTGGCCTTTCAAATGCTAATTACTTGACAATTACATCAGTAAAGCGTTATAGCCGGAGTGTCTTCATCGCGTGGCAACTGTAAAGTGTATAAATAGTCCTAAAAATGAATTTAACTAAAACAATTGGTTGTTTTAATCTAAATAACGTAGAATGCCTAGAGTAATATTAATTTTTAGTATACTTTGATATTTTCATAATAACTAAACAATCAAGTGGGGATTATTCCATTCATTTTTTGAATTTTTGGCTCATTTTGCAATTCATCTGATTTAAACTTGTGATGTTCGATGCATGCATGTATATAATACCAATTGCAGTGAACACTGAATTTGCAAGGGTATCAACAATGTAAAAACAAACATTTGCCTTCAGGATAATAAGTGATATCAGATAATAACCTTTTTATTACATGATCAAGTGTCCAAACTTAAATTATTTCAAAGAAAAACGCTTCCTATTACAATCATATGCTAGTTAAGTTTTCAGTTTGAACTCTTCGATAGGTTGTCACAAGTCATTTATACCTTTTGCTAAGTTAATCAATAGTTTATGTTTATGTTTTCTTAAGATTACTCTAAACAAATTGGAAATAGTACAACCAATTTGTATTTCTGTGTCCTTTATTCCAGGTGTACAAGTAGATACAGATTGTTACAAAATTGGGTACGTTTAACTTTTTTTCTCATAAAAGAGAAGTCTTGCAAATGCTAAATAATTTTACATTCGAAGGAGAAATAAATAAACATTTGGAGGAGAAGCTGTCTGCACACATGATAGCCAAATTCTTGCAGGAAACAGTGTATTCTGAGGAGAAAGCATGTCCATCTATAACTGCTACTACAAAGAGTGTCACAAAAGAGATTCGAGAATATAAAAAAAAATAAGCATAGAGAGCAGGGTCTGAAAAGATGGGAAGAGTTTATGGGTAAGGAATACAAACTACCATGTGCCCAGCCCCATCCGCAAAGCTGTTCAGCAGAAACGAGTTCAAAACCAAAAGGTAGCGACATGGTATCCTCTGTTTATGAAGTAGTTTCATGTACTTTGGAAGGAGAGTTGAAGGAGCTGGCGCAAACCAAGGAGCAGGAGTTGTGGCAATGTGGCATCTAACATTGAAGAAACACAAAACATCCAAAAATTGGAAGAAGCTCAAGAAGAAATATTTGACCTCAAAGACTATCTAGATGAGCTTCTTACTGATAAGAAAAAGCTACTTCACATTTTGAGCAACATTACAAGCACCATGTCTGATAGAGTCAGTACAGAGAAGAAATGCAATGTCCTATTGAAAGAGTATAGAAAAACGCTTCTTCCTTACACCATCCACAATTACCATCTATTGGAGGGGGGAAGACAAAGGTGTAGTTGACTGTCTTTTCAATTTCTTTTGTGGCCTTCATAGCCTTGTCCAGTATGCTGAAGTCACAGATGCTGCTATCCTTCAAAGTACGGAAGCTGAATTTGGATCTGATATACCTTCATTCAATCCAGCATATAACAGAAAACAAGAGTCCCCAGTGGCGAGGCTTGTACGCACTTCCTGTAAAATCTTTGCTTGAGGTGGCGATGAGAAATGTTGATGTCATGGTCCATTCAGTGTCTTTGTCAGAGATTTCTTGCGAGAGAAGAGTTTCAGATCACTACCACTGGTGCCATATCGAGGTAATCGATTCAATATTATTCTTACTAATGCTAGTCATATGTATTTTCTGCATAAGAAAATGACAGAGTTCTTGGATATTCACAAGTCGAATGCTTTCCATAATTCTGTTCTGCATGATCTGAAACAGCCTTTCTATGTTACTGGATGTAAAGCATTTGGTCGTTTCTCCAAGCTTGTCACAACACCCTTTTGGTGCTTGTTGGAGAAAAAAGAAATTAATATTTTGGATATGAATACCTATTATCTGCAGTTACTGTGCTTTCGTCGTGATGCCTCCAATAATATAGAGAAAATCATGCTTGGCAACCTTCTACCTTTTGGGGAAGACACAGAAATACAACGAGATGTGATCTATGATTACTTGGCTGAACCAGCAGACGAGTATGATCATCATGTTGTCAGTATCCTTTCCTGCTCTTGCCATCAATATCCAGACCCAATACAAAGAACACCTACCTGGGGGAAGATATTCTGATGTTACAAAGAATCTGAAAAAGCGTATACAGAGTGTAGAAAAACACAACAAATTCCCTGAGCTGGTGATAGCATATCTAGATATGTTGTTGCACCATCATTCCAATATTACTGAAACATACATTATGTATTGCAATAACGCGACGGGGAGATGGTTGACCACAAAATCTCAGAATGAAATGGCAGTCCTGGTTAAAGAAGCGTGAGAGGATGTGAAACATCTTCGCACTTTATTTGCCAAGCGACGAGACACTATCGTCCATAAGAAACAACAAGCATTACAAGAACAGAAGGCTGTTGCAGAGAGGAAAAAGGCTCAACTTAGAGTTAAAGAGAAGGTGACAGCAGATATGATCCACTATGGATTATGGTATTCCAAATCCTGGATTCATTGGCTACATTCCGAGGAGGATGGCTTAAAGGCCCAGCTTCGTTTTGGGGATACTGTCCTTCAGCAGAAACCATCTACACCAAAAGTGTACACCTTCTCTAAGAAATTATTACTGGATAAAAGAGTGTCTCTGACATGGCAGGAATTGAAAGATAACCTCCTCACTTTGTGAGTGTGATATCAAAATAAAATTTGGCTTAACTAAAACGTGTCAGACATAATTGAATGAAGACATTTATAGCACTGAGAACCAGAATATAGTAATATAATCTCTGTCTATTAGATAAGTGTCACAGTAGTAAATTATTGTTTTAATTAGGAATATAATTAGCAAAGTTACAAGTATAGTTTTCCCGCCTTTCAAGTTACAGTTTCGATGGCTAGTATTTCACCTTTCCTGATCTAGATGAATTTTCACACCGCTCACTGTAACCAAGTTCAGATTTTCCGGCCATCTTCTCATCCTATTTTTAGCACGTTCCTTCTACCATTTCGAGAACTCGTCTCTAGGTCAAAGGTCGGTCACTCAATTAGCATAAAAAAACGTTTAAGAGACGTTCCCAACCCATGTCTCGCTTCTGTACACGGTGAATTCTAACAATCTAGAATAAGTCATATACCATGGCATCGGTCAAACACCATGACAACCAGTTTCCACATAAATACTAACCCAAAAAGTGATCCACACTCAGTGAACAAACCGGTAATAAAACAACATTTCGTAATAGTAAACCCAGTTACCTAGTAAACACTAATACTACGTATGACAATTGCAATTTGATAACTACTTTTAGAACGCGCCAGTTTAACAAAACAGCGACTGCAATTGCCAACCGAAGCGAGAGAGTAAATTTTACGCAACTGTGACGCCGATCGCACATCGTAAATTCACCGAAACAATCAATAGTTCGAACATGTTATTTGTCGCATTTCAGAAGCTGATCTTTACATACCACTACTCAATTTCGTGAGAAACAGCAAAGGTAATCAATTATCAAATACAACACATATATGTGTCAAGCAATACAATTATTGGTTGCTATATTAACGTCCATATCATGCATCATAGTCGATAGGCGCACACCGGAAGTAGTATACAGATCCGTTTTACAATTATGGTATCAGGATTTCTAGGTCAAGTCGCAAAATTCAATCGTTTGGGAATTTGGCACCGATTCGAATGAATCTCGAAACAATGCGTCTTTATTATGTCAATTTATGTGACAATCGGGCAGTATAACGTTTTACAGTACATACTTTTTGTTGACAAGAGACAATTTTTCTTCTTTTGAAGAATATTTGACGCCCTGCTCGTCGACATGTAAGTTCGCGTTCAAGTCATCTTGGATTAGTTCTTGACTGTCATTGGCGTCACGATATATTATGTAATCCTCCCCTTTGATGACACAGAACAATTTCTCAAGAAAGAAGTGTCCCAATGTATACCTTGAGAGAAAAGAACAGTAAAGGATTAGTTCAAATACCATGTACGCACATGTTTATGATTTGAAAGTATTTGTATATGCTCTAAATGTAATGCACTCCTATCTATATATCATATGTTTATTTACTGAAGATTATTAAGATCAGTGTCTGATCCGAACTTGACATACAAGTTAGATCTAACAACATAATATCATTTTAAATATGGTGGTAGCCATTCTAGTCCATGTTGTGTTGGTGTTTCTGTACAGTTTAGACCACGACACATCAAAATAACCGGCCGTTACACATCATCGCTGTGTCATGTTTAATAAATAAGGTGGCCAATATATACAGTCGGATCGTTACTTAAAAATGCGTCTGCACACAGCTTCAAAACAGCATAATTTTCGACTTGCAGATATTACAGCAATACCCGTTCGTTAAATATAATGTAAACAATTTTAATATAGTATTATAACTAATTGTGATAAATAGTAATGTAATACCACAACGTACGACTAATATTTAACAGCCGAGTGCTGGCTGTATATTTAGCGCAATCTTTACCAAAATGCGCATAACGGTTACGGTTAAATTTCAGTATTTTAGACGTTATTCAAGTCTGGTGTCGTAGCAGTGCAAAGATGTCAGTCGACATGATGTCAGACGTGGTCATATTCAAAGAGTTGTGGATGTATTTAGCGGTCGTGATTGTTTTTTGTAGGACAGTTACTGATTACGTCCATATGTTTGTGAAACTTTTGTCTTATGAGAAGGCAGCATCCAGTTCGTGACTGATTATGAATATTGAACGAACTAGGTAGCAGGGAGGCCGGTTTAAATGGTTGTACACTTTCGTTGTTTATAGATGTGTTACGATAACGCTTACACAAACGGATACTTTAGTCATTAATGGTATCAACATGTATTTTGTAATAATATTCTCGTTTTGTAATAATTTCGACACGTTTTATGTAAAGCGATTCAACACTATTTAGAACAAAATGTCTATTTGTTTTGTAATATGTATAGTTCAGGCGTAATTTTTTCTGTGAAGAAGTCAATGTGAATATTCATGGCGAATGCACGAATAAGGAACACAAACACAAAGTTTGACTTTTGCGTTATCCGTGACCTTGAATATATCAGCATACTCGACTTCCCCCTTGCAACAACCAGGCATCGGAAATGATATAAAATGCAACGAAATATACATGTTTTGATTAATTACTGATTTTGGTGAAACCACAAAAAGATTAACGACAGCACGACTTCGGTGCGGGTGAGTCTAATTCGGATAAAATTATTTACTGTAAGACATTATGCTAATCCATCCCTCCCCTAAAAAGTAAAAAGGATTCAGTGGCACAAGATGTAGTAGCAATCGGAAATACAGTTGGCGATTTGTGAGAACAGCAATAGCGTCGCGTCCATTGAATCGTTCAATCAGCAGGCAAATAGCTAATAAATCATAAACTAGCTTGGAAAATAATACATACATAATAATACATTGCATATGGTCTATTGAAAGAGGATATTATGAAATGAAACTAAAGATAATCTCAGTGCCGCTAAAACAAAATAATGATCAGATGAATACCCAGTACGAATTATAATATATTGAGAGAGAATTTCAACATGAAGTTGAAATTGTTGTTATTGAAAATGCTAAAGTCATGGGACTATTTTGATGCTGCATGATACATCAGACAGCTGTCAATAGACTTCATTTGAATTCAGGCCAATCACTGGAAAATGTACATTCCTAAGCCTCGTTTTTTCCGACCCAAATGACTGCCAGTTGTTTTCTGTTTGTTTTCTTTTTAAAAGGAATATAATATAATTAATTAATTAATTTAATTTACGTTTCAGTCTGTTGATTATCATAATTAAATTGCAAATACCCACTAATTCAAGTTAATCACCATTCTGTCACATTAATTTCACCATCTCTGCCATCATCCAATTTAAATTCAATACATTGGTGAAACATTTGGTTGTGATCAAGTAATGTAGTATAAGCCAAGGCTTCTCATTCTACCATAAATCGAGCCGACCCGCATCGCTAGTCCCTGTATCGATTTCCTAGTAGCAGACCTTTTGTTCCAAACCATGTTTTTTTCAAGTGAGAGACCAATTGTATATATCGATCATCTTAGACAGAACAGTACATTAATACATTATAACACCAACCTGCTAATAAAATTTCGAAATGAATTTCAAAAAAGAAAGCACTATTTTGTCAATAAGATGTATGTTACATTTGTTGGCTATTCTGTAATTGCAACTCATAACCGAATTGTCATTACAGTTGTGTAATGTAATTTTATCTCTGATTTATCGAGTACAACTCCATTAATTTAAGTCTTCGTGACACCAAAACGTTATGTTCGCAGCAAACGGCATAATCTGTGTTTCGAATACACTTGAACGCTTCAAAATGCACGTGGACGTGTTGCACGTAAGAAGGCGTTATATCGTTTCATTTGAAGAAGGAGTTGTTCCTTTCATTCAGGGCTACCCTTTCTTTAACCCGGGTTTCAAACAGGCCATATATTTTACTTTATATTTTACAGCATATGTATTAACTGCGCAATACAAGCATTTCCAAAAGGGGTCGGGTACCCCAGATTTGTTTGCATTGATAATAGTTTACAATAGCATAATCTCTGAGTTTACAAACAATGAGAAAATGTTGATATTTATTTTTTGTGAAGCGAGTATGACACGCTATTAAAAGCACCAACATTATGTTGGACCGTGACCGTAAATTACAGATTAAAGTTTTGAAAAAAACCGATATATTCTAAATATCAAACGGCTATACACACAGAGTTGTATGATTGAACAACACTGGTTACTTTTATTTACGTTATTTTGACGTCATGGAAGATATTTGTTAGTAAATAGTGTGAATTATAGGGAACATATTTACCTGTACACGCCGGCAATGATAAAAAAGAATATATTGACGAACTTTATATCCAATCGATATAACTCCTTCTCTGGAAAGGTAAATAGTTTCAACGATGCATTCATTGAGTCGATCAGACCATAGCACATATTATATAATGTCCAGATCGCAAGAATAATAAAATGCAGATATTGTATTCCAGGATATTTTTTCTTGTCAGCAACGGAGGGCGTACGTCTATAGTTAAGCACGTACATCAATAAGGTAGACGCGATGAGTTCGAAAGGTAAAAACAAATAGTACCAGGCTCCTGGTCGACTATGATCGTCGATAAATACATATATATAGTAACCGATCAGACAAACGCCCAGTAAACTGTTTTTGAAGAACAACATCTTGTTTCCAAGTATTCGAAGCATATCCCTGACAGTTGGATCTCGTTGCCAACAGCATCGAGTGAAAATGATCCACATAGCAGCGACAATGGTAGAAGAGAGAGGACAAATTGGCTCTATAAATTCACGGTGACTAAACAAAGTGAAATTCTTACAGTTAGCTGTAGTGGTTCCATCAACAATCAGGCATCCTGTGATTGTCGTTGTTAGCTCTATGATGAAAAATAGACTTATTAACAGGCTAAGGCAAATTACAAATACGAAGATCCTCCAAGCCGAGCACATTTTGAGCCTGTAATAAAACATGAATCTCATAAGAAATACAGACCAATATGTTGGATCGTGCGATTTTCTAATTTGTTTATCCTACATATATACAACGTACTTGTTTCAAGTTAGGATTGTATCCAGTTATATTATTAAAGGGCTGTAGTCGTCGCGTCACGCATGCGCGAGATATATGGGTCTCATATAAACAAAGACGGCGACTTTGACTGTTGCGCAGATCAACGAGTACAAATTGAGACGTTACGAAACTTTAACTAGGTATTTTTAGGTGGTTGGAATATATCGAAGTAGTCACCGGTGGTAATTAGTGCAAGTCGCGCCCAGGTAAAACCTCATACTTGTGATTTCCATTAAAAGAGCGCGTTGGATTGTGGGTAAATCAATGTTTATCAATAGAAATGTCGCACATGCGCGGCGCGACGACTACCGCGCTTTAATTGTAGTAAAATAATTATGGCTTGAAAGCAATAACCACGCTGATTCAGAGATACAACTATTCATTATCATGTCTGTTTGAGAAAATACTAAATATACGTGTGGGACATGTTAATAACATTATTATTCTTAATATAAGAATTAAGGTGCTATTCTGCAAAATGTATTAATAGACATTGGAAAAGTTACTTGCAATGACGAATATTGAAATGTATTGTGTATAAAACATAAACTTTGAGGCTTTCAGTTCCACTAGTTGCTAGCCGAGAATCGAATCTAATTCTTGCTATTGAACTAAATTTGCTAATTGTGTGTACTCTCTGTGTCTTCTTTGTTTTGTTAGAGCAAACATTTCACTATCACAATGACCTAAACACGTCATCAATATCTAGGGCAATATCCACATTTCAAGTAAATAAATTACATCGTCTGAAAATATGCATAGCATGTAAGTATTTGATATCAAATTACTTGCACGTACTTATAAATCAGTAATTACTATTAATACAGTGGGGAAAATATATATGGGAAGGATAAATTTTGGGGCTCGGCACAGGAAAAATACATGTGGTTTATCGATATAGACACCAAAAGATGTAGGGGCGAAATCACCACAGACACTTCAACTCGGCAATCATTTAATATAATCTACGTCAGTAAACGGGTACAAGAATTAGCATATGCACATGAATAAGTTCAGGTAGGATGTTCCTGGAAATATATCAAAGAAGGAAATCTTAGCTAATTAGATTTTGAGTTTAAATGTTCTAATCAGTCCCTAAATGAATAATAAAATCAGATTATTCATCCGTAACAAAGCCAATGTTATCGGGCGTGTCCTCGGTGTGTCCATAGATTACCCAGGTATAGTGATGAGGGCGCTGTGCAATATAGTGTTGTCAAAAGTTCACTTGTAGAAATTATGAACAATAGTCGTAACCAATCATAATTCAGAAATAGTTGTACTGTTCTCTGTACAATGGGACACACATTGACTACAGATTCTAAATCACAGTGTGAACGTGTGAATGTAAAAAAGTTGATAGATAAAATTACTATAGTATAGTTAAAGCAGCCATAATTTGAAGGAGAACTGATTAACAACAGATGAGTTGGCAGTGTGACTCAGCTAACTGTACAGTACAGATGTACGCTTTTGAGGTCCATCAATATCTTGATATTGCAAACTGTTTCACTTTGAATTGATTGGCTAGGAAGGTCTACAAACACAGTGAGTGTTTAATGATTAACATTTGTTCTTTTGGCAGTTTAATTTTAGTGCCATTATGGTGCAAATATATCGTACACTGTTTACTGTGCCATTACATTGATTTTTAAGTGTAAATAACTTCACTATAGCCAGAACAACCAAGATTTCAGTATAGATTTGAATAAGTTTGAATAAGTTTTATTATACTCGTTTAGTTTACATAGTTTATGTTAGGAAACTTTGTTGGTTTCAAGTACAACCATTGTTAGTGTACTAGTTGCACTGTCTATTTCTCAGAGCTATTTATAGAAATTAAACTTGTCCATGCATGCATATAGATATTAGGTTACTTGGAAGAGTCATTCCACTCATATTACAATTATGCAGTGTCTTTGTTAAAGACAGGCTGAGCATTATAAGCCATGAAGTACTATGTGTATTTTTAGATATTTTACACTGTGTGTACATCACAAGAAATTTATTTGCTTTATTTTATCATTGTATGTGTATTTATTATTTTGTTTGTGTTACATTTCAGTTAATCGTTATTCTACATTCTTTGTATGGAATAAAGAGTCGTGATATAGAAAACAGACTTTTGTTCAATTAGTGTGGAAGAACGCATTGGCGAGAGGATGACTTCCTGGTGTAATCAATACAGAGTGGCAAGCTTATTCACTGTGTCAGCTATTAATTAGGCGTTATACGGGACCAGTAGAACTTGAAGTTTGCTTGTGCACTACACTGAGTTTTTCTTCTTATAAACAAGCTGAATGCAATAACTACATTCCAGCTACATCGCGTTTGAAGCAGGAATGCGCCCTTTTCCGTCAGAGCTGTTCCAAGAACACTGTTGACATTCTGGGAACTATCTGCTGACTAATTTAAATGTGCAAGCTAAACTGATATGTCTACTAGGGGTACCCCCCCCCCCCTTGAACGTATCCCATAGATCAAAGATAATGATAATAACCGTGTACTTTTCAACTTATATGGCATCATAATTAAAAATCTTACATTCATTGTTTTAATTTAATAAATATAACAATTTATCTGATTCGTAGTTTATGCAATATTTTGCCAAACTAACACCATATAAAATAACGTTATTGTCCTTGTATAAATTAAAAATAAACGTAATATTATTCACTGTTTAGTTGACAATATATTACTAGAAGTTCAGTTGATTGTATACAAAACAAAAATGATTGCAATAAATGTTAACCAGTAATTAAAAAAAATCACATTGAGACAAACAAATCTCAGTCAAAACGATCACATTTAAGTCTTCAATAATAAATCTAAAGGGCGCCCTCAGTGGTACAGTTTCAATTTACAG
Organism: Saccoglossus kowalevskii; assembly: GCF_978046115.1. Lineage (NCBI taxonomy): Eukaryota > Metazoa > Hemichordata > Enteropneusta > Harrimaniidae > Saccoglossus > Saccoglossus kowalevskii. The sequence goes on from NC_140644.1 coordinate 23,910,253, forward strand.
ATTCAGTATGAATCATATATTCGATGGAAAAACTCGGTATTTCCGGAAAGGACATTAATATATCGATATGGCGTCTGGGAAATTAGTGATATGTTTCAGCCATATTGATTCAAATTGCCAGAGCACTTACATAGGACCCTTTAACAAATTGCACGCCAAAGACGTGTTTACGTCAGAGATTGCATTAAAATCTTTAACTCACCGATTGCTACGGAAAGATCAGCTGATATAGTGACTGCAATCGACGGTATGGCGTGATAACAGTACTTGAACTGTGACCAACTATGGTTGTCGGACTGCTAAAACAATACGTCCTACTACGTTTGGTGATCTCATTTACAGATATTGATAACTCGAAAGTCATCTACAACTTGGAGCATGTTAGACATGTACGTATGTGTACTTTCAATCCAAGATTGATTTACAAGGTCAGTGAACTGGGTGACGTCACCATTGCGGGAGCTTTCACTTTCGGTTGTTACGTCTCAGATGATTGGACAACACAGTCCCAGAAAAATGCAGCAAATGCACGATAATTAGAAATATTTTTATCTCTTAATTTGCAGGTACATGTTTTTCAGGGACATTATCAACACCATAGATGCAATTCTATGGAAATGCCAAGTCACTTTCAAAACACGGAACATGTAATATCAAATGTCTTATTGTAGGGCGAATTCATGCCTTTTTCGTACACCATTAACTTGAGTATGTCAATTCACTTTTATTTTATTTATTAATGGGTGCTCTCTATATCAATGTACTTCTCGGAATTACGGAGTTTTTCAGTCGAATATATGACTTATTTTTATGCGCATGCTCATTCTGTGAAAAATATGTTTAATATGCAACTTTCGCTGATGATGTTGTGGTTTGGAAAAACACAATGACTGAGCACAAGATTTGTTTTTTGCTGCCGTCATGTTTCATCGCATTTTGATTGCACACTATTGATGTGAAATTTATTATATTTGAATTAAATTAACTAAACACATATAATATGCAAAACGTGTTTTCCTTGGCCATCGCTCTGTAAAATTTTGCGTTGACAGTTTTTATATCACCGATCGGTCAAGTGATGTAATGATATATTTCTATCACTGTGTATATTGTATGTTTTTATATAGATGTTTCTTGTTTAAAGCCTGGTTCGTCTTGTATGTAATTAAGAGCCCATGACACTCGAAAATGTTTGGCTTTCGGGCCTGAGGCGATTATAAAAACAGAAACTATGAAGTGAGGGTGTTTCTAACTTATATCGAACAAAAACACACCCAGATGAAAATGGTCAGGAACACCCGACACACGCAATTATTACAAATATTACAAATATCATTACTTCATCAATTATCAGCTTAGCTTAACTCAGTCAGTGATGCGACTACTCTACTACTTGGTGGGTCTGAATAAAACAGGCTTCAATTCCCGGGTATTGCCAACAACAACAAACTGTTTTAAAATTGCGGAGATAGTTTCACCTACTTTCATCATCGGAGATGTGCCGGTTAATTCAACCAAACGGTTGCCTTCAATAAAATCATATTGGTTCAAGAACTACCTTGGACAAATTTGGGATGGTTTTTGAACTAAGTCTGAAAAAAGTTAAACTCCGGTGAGTCTGAAACTACCGCGCCTAACACGGCAGTCGTAACCCAGATAAAAAACGAACAATAGTGTGACGTCATAATTGTGCTTTAAATTGACATATTTACTAAGTATACCTCTTTCTTGTTTAATGACATGTCTGTCTATTATGTAAAAATAGGACTGATGCATTGTAAATTAGTATTCGCCCCGTTGAATGGCATGTCAGCATTTTGTAATGACAAACGTTCATTTCATAGTTAAAAATGCGTATGCAATAGAGGAAAGTATTATACATTGCTAAATTGTATATAGATATTTATGCATTGTATATTGAAAGGTATGCATGGTATATTGACAAGTATACATTGTATATTAATAACTATGTATTCTGTATTGAAACGTGCGCATGATATACTGCCAAGTATGCACTTAATCTAGCTATTAAAAATGACCCGTTATACACATATATATGTATCATATATTTACAAACATTGACAATAAATAGGTTGATTGATAAATAGGTTCAGGAGCTATGTATTTTCTACCTCGATAATGCTAACCCTGCCTCCGCGTTGAATAGCAAATGCGATCGCCGCCTTATTCAAATTGAGGCGCTTGCAGATAATGTTGAACTAAATTATTAATATTATAATCGATGATGATGTCCATTTCTGTATTGGTCAATTTGAATTTCTGAAAATGTATATTCATATAACGTCTTTAACTACCCCATCTTTATGCACAGTAAAAACATACGTATTATTTTTGTTCATAATAGTTGACCAATATATTACTAATAGTTTAATTGATAAAATGAAAAATACAAATTGTATTAATGTTAGCCAATAAGTAACAAGATTTGCACAATTTTTCAACAAAACTTTACAATCTCACAGTTAAATCTTATTAAATATAAAGAGAACCTCAGAGTCATACATTTGATTGAGGAAGTCGGTATTTCCGGGAAATACATTGTAAATATGAAGAGTATTTTCATCCAAGGTTTTATGTGTTCTGGCGAATAAGTAATATGTTTATGCACTTACATAGAACCCCTTTATAAATTACACGTGCGTCACAAATTGCATTAAAGTCTCCAACTCACCGATGCCCACTGAAAGGTCGTGTATTCAATGGCGTGATGACAGTATGCAGATTGTGGAAGCTTTCACTTTCGGATGTTCCCTCTAAGATGATGCGGCCTCATATAGCATTGACTGAAAACACTCTCGACATTTTTAATGTATTTCCCGGAATTACTGAGTGCTTTAATCGAACCTTTGACTAATTCTCTGGGGAACCAGCGAACATGAGTCATAGATTCAATTGAAGAACTCAGTAATTCCAGGAAATATGAATAGAATATGAAGAGTATTTTCAATTATGGCTTTATGGGGTCTCGGAAATAAGTGACATGTTTGAGCCATGTTGATTCAAATTGCCACAGCACTTACATAGGACTCCTCAATAAATTGGTTATTTCTGCATCAAATATTGCGTTGACAGTTTTTAACTCATATATCGGTAGACGGATGTGATTCACTTATGTGTATATTGTCTGCGTTGTATTTAGACGTTTTTATCTTGTAGATAGACTGGTCCGCTTTATACATACGTGTATGTCTTGTACGTAATGGAGAACACACGTTTCTAGCTTGGGGCCCGAGGCGATTCTAAAGAAAATTTCAAAAAGAGGAATGTCTTCTATCTTGAACCACACACGCACACACACATCTGAGATATTAATTTTCAGAACCCCCTAATTGGAAAGTAAGCAGTACTGGTAGGTTCTAGAATCACCCACTCTTTGTTTTTCATAATCGCTACTCATTTACATAATAGTCTGGAATGGTTGGCGGATCTGTTTAAAACCGGCTTCAATTCCAGGTATTGCCAAGAACAAAAACCTGATTTAAAACTGCGGAGGTAGTTGCATTTACAATTGTCAGTGGAGATGTGCTGGTGAATTCTACAGGGCGTTTGCCTACGTACAATAAACTCAAATTGGTTCAAAAACTACCTTGAACAAACTCTAGACCTATAATCATCTCTGGGCGATTCAACTCATATGGGGTGAAACTACCTCCATTGACTCATTTATCCCCAGAAAAAAACTGCACAAAAGTGTGACGCCATAATTGACATTTTTACCTAGTATAAAAAACAATTTATTAATATTATAATCGATAATGATGTTCATTTTTGTATTGATCAATTTGAATTTTAACATCTATTTCTATTTATGAAAATGCATACATTTGTATATACCCATCTTCATGAACTACATTTTTTGCAATTTTCTACAATAAAATCACCATACAAACTAACAAACCATTCTGACCTGTTTTGAACTAAAACCAAACATATATTACTCACAATATATTACAAATATTCAAATTGAAGTTATGCAAATAAATGGCGAATAAGTGATATGTTTGAGCCATGTTGGTTCAAATTACCACAGCATTTACATAGAACCCCTTGATAAATTGCACGTCCGTTAACAATTGTATTGAAGTCTTTAACTCACCCATGCCTATTTAAAGCTCAGCTGATATAGTGACTATTCAACGGTATAGCGTGATGATAGTTTACAGATTGGTGACTTCGCCTTTCTTTTAGATGAAACTATGGTTGTCGGGCTGCACGAAAACACGTACTAGTGCATTTAGTGACTTCATTCACAAATAATTATAACTTGACAGTCATATGAAAATTGCAGTATGTTGAACACTTACGTAAAATTTCATTCCAAGATTGTTTTACAAGGTCAGTGCTATGTGTGACGTCATCATTGCGAGAGCTTTCACCTCCAGTTGTTCCGCCCAAGATTATCAGGCCCCATAAAACCTTGACTTTACGCTATTAGAGTACTAACTTATTGAAAGGATGATATATTTTTAAACGTATAGATTCCACGGGAAAGTATATATTAAATCATAAGACAAGTCTCTCCTTAAAAGCGGGGTAAATACATTACCATATAAAGTATGATCTGTACGTCATAGCACAATCTAATAACATTAATTTTCACATGGTACATTTACAGTTATAAGCTATGTGACCAAAATAAATCAGTCGTGTTTTCCAAGCTTATTTATCTAAGTTTCAATAGTTTTACAGTAAATGTAAATGTTTTAAATTGTTATTTTGATGCTTGGGCTATAGCATCGTCAATCTTATAAATTAATTGAGCACAATTGATGTACAGTGGTGTGTACAATTATTGTGATTTAAATCGTATGTATAGATAACACCAAATGTCAATTGAACAAATAATTTATTACCGACATTTTTTTTCTTTTGTCTTTCAGATAGAAGCAGATTTTGGTAAACAGTCGCATGTAAATAATGAAATACGATCAAGCCAGTTTGAAGCCTTGTTTACGTTTTTTTCTTCAGCCTTTCTTTAATCGAGCAGCGTTGAGAAAACCTCCAAACGAAATGATCTTAAATTTCTTATAATGATAGTCCCTAATTTAATTTGGTTAACTTCCCCATCGAAGTCTTGATTGGTCAATTTGTCCGGTAGCTTTTCAGTATCCTCTGACATTCAGAATAAACAATTCCAACGTTGAACCTCGTTACAGAACGATCACTCACTATTCAAAATCTACTGCAATTTTTCCTTGGATCAAAAATTGAAATTTGATAGTTCCTTACTTAAAGATCCTGAGTATGTAAGACTGGTTAAAACCTGAATAAAAGAAACTATTAACATAATATTTATGCAAAGCAAGACCAGAATAGAGAGCAGTACCAGGGTGTCAAATTTAATATAGACGATCAATAATTGTTTGAAACGTTAAAGTTTAGTATCAGGGGGTGCCAATTGAATATTATTAATAAGTCGTAGAAAAAAATAAAAAAAATAATGAAATCAGAAATTGAGAGATTGGAAGAGCTAATAATTATCGAACCTTACATTCAATTAATTGCCCAATTATATGAAAAAGGGAGGTTATGAGAAAGGAACATTTAGATGCAATAATAATCCGATCAAGCGCTAGGTGAGTGGAATCGGGAGAAATAAAAATATTATCATAATAAGTATTTTCTGAGCCTAGAATAAAGAAATTATGTGAATAAAGTAATGACCACCCTTATTAAAAAGACAGTAGACGAAGAAATAACTATCACAGACCAGAAAATAATACTAAACGAACAAGAACAATTTTACAGAAATTTGTATAGTACTAAACAAAATAATGAAAGTTGTGAACTAAACTAAATCACTTTTTGATGATGATTCACGGGTATGTGAGGGAAGCATTGCTGAAGATGATTGCCGGGAAGCGATGGTTTCACAGTTGATTTTTACAAATTCTTTTGGCCAGACATAAACATTTTGTTGTTCGCTCTATTCAACAAACTAAGGAAGGGGATTATCACTCTACCACCAAAGCCAGAGATAAAAGATTTCTAAAGAATTGGAGACCGATTTGTTGAATATTGATTATAAAATTGCGACTTGTGCATTTCAAGGACATTAAAGAAGGTTCTCCCCAAAATTATCAGTTAATCCGAGGTAGAGTTTGTGAACAAAGGCCAAAAATGTTAAACATTTGAGTGCTCCAACCGATCAACTTGATATTTTGTATATGAAATTTCTTACTAGGACAACTGTTATCAGTCACACGGTTTGGCCGCCATCTTGGATTTTCATTAAAAATATTCACAATTTGTGACATGTGTGAGTCATAAATTCTATACCTGATCAATTACTATTGTTTAAAAAAATAACATATATCAGTAGTGTAGAAAAAGGTTGGGACGGCTACACAATTCAGGACAGCAATAATGCGTTTATACCACGGTGAGATTGAAATGAATTTATTGTCCAAATGTCTCATTCAATTCTAAAATGACAATTAAATATAGAATAATAAACATACATGTACATGACTGACTTCAAATTCATAACAAATACAGACACACTATTGCTCATATATCCTGATAATGAATTCGTGCAATAAACAATGCTTCAGTTAAATAATAATTACATAATAATTACAGCTTTCATTTTATAAACAAACTTCACTCAAAATCAGATCCTACATATGTAACAATGAAACTTACTACTTTGCCGGGTATAAACACAATTCTGGTTAGCCAGTTGCAGTTCAGAATCAGAAAGCATTCATATACTTCGTCAATACCTAAATAATAAATTACATAATTTAATGCAAAATCATACAATAGAAATACACTACAGAAAACAATTAAAATCAAAATACACATGAAGTCAACAATAATTTTCTGACTATTTAAAACCCTAGTACAAATCTTAATAACAATTCAGAAGGAAATACAACTATTAATTCAGACCACCGTCAGCGTACTACATATTCATGAGATCATATGCAAATTAGCATGAGGTCAGCAATTCACTCAAATACGTGTTCAACAACAAATTTAACAGTAATATTTCATAACCAAACACTTCCATCATAAAATATCATATCATAATCTAGATCAGAGATTAATGTTCTTTAAACTCAATTGCTTGATAACAAAATGTCGTTACAGGCAAACCGTAATTTATTCATGACGTAGCAGTTTCTGTGCTCATGAATATTCATTTATTTGTGGATCAATACATTCTAAAAGGGGCGATATATTATTTTGGGGGGAAGAGTTAGAAAAGGGTATTAGCAATCCTTAGGATTTCAATGCAAAAGAAGGGACCCATTTGGAGAGCAGCATTGATCCTCGTGGTTGTTGCAGACCTGCAGCTGTCAACTGTGTTTGTACTTCAACTGGCTTTCTTGTGTTCTGTTTTTCTGACTTGAGTTCTTAATATACAAAAGTTGCTGCTTATGTTTTTTCTTGTCTTGTAGGAGTGTCCTGTCCGTGATTCGAACTTGCAATCTTTGAGTTCCCAGCGCACTGTCTTGTCCACTGTACCCACGCAAAAGGTAGGATTTAAGTCCTACTCATAGGATCAATGTTTTCACTAGCATTCAAAAATCGTACTAACCGTACTGGACGCAATGATCCCGGGACCCGCCGTAGGCGGCAGTATTTTCATGCGAGGTCAATTTTGGATCACCAGGTCTCTCCAATTGATGTATGCGCACGCTATATACCTCACGAATAGAACCTCACAGATACGACCTCACGAATAGGACTCAGGAAGTGACGTATTGATTGTTCAATGGCGTTGTGGCACATTATAATTTAATGTTGCCGGGCCCATTAGTATCAATATATTTGGTATTTCGTAAATAGAAACTGAGCTCGCGACGTGGACTCGGGTCGCACACAGTCGGGCAGAGCAAGGGAGCAAGGGAGTGTTTGGTTATTGAATGACCCTTGGTTTGCGGTGCTACTATTCGATGACTCGCGATGTAACGGTCGGTACTGTGACTGATTCAAACGCCGTGTGCCGTTATATTCCTGGGCACAGAATGTGTTTTGAGGCCTTCGAGTTCCAGTTCATAATCTTCAACTTACCGGTAGTGATGTTTTCAACAATTAGATTTTTCGGTACTTTGTAGAAGTTGGTCATGGAGAGCGACACGTTTACTATAGTCCTGTAGGTCCTAGCGAAGTACTCTGATGACAACAAACAATGATGCTCGCAAGATAATTCTAAAATAAAACAGCGTTTGCTTATAATTATAAATGTGTGGGTTGAATAGAACTGCGGTGCTATCTAAATTTAGCTTTGAAAAACAGATTTCCAAATAATCTGGGTGACAGGAAACTCTCAATCTATTACATAAAATATACATGATTCGTCTTCATAGACTAAAAAAATATTTGACCCATTATTTGAATTGACCATCAGCACTAAGTTTCATGTTTTAATGCTGTAATGGAATTATTTACGTTCAACAAACTTATATAGAACTCACGGTTTCACGTTTTGTCACAGTCCGTGCTATTACAGAGAATGGCATTTTCCAGTACACTAATAACGCTTTATAAATTCTCTCAGAGTGCAAATTTTATTTCAAATGACAGCAGTGTGATGATACCATTCAAGCGAATGTTTTATTTGCAAAATCAATGTCGAAATATGTAAGATGGTATGTTTTAATAGGTGTTCTAAACTCCACTTCTTATTTATATTAGAAAAGGTCTTAAAACTCAGGCTCCATTTTGGGTAAATTGTACTAAAATGGATATTCAAATTTCGACATTTTGATGAAGATGTGTTGTCATAATAAGACATAGTTCTACATTACACTGAAAAGAGGGGTTAAACAGTTTGAAATGAGAACTCCGTAGCGCAGAATGTACCTATACCTCTCCAACACAAGGAGCTTCAACTTGGCAGTGAACCCCTTCCATTCACGGTGAATCGTCATTTAAGGATGTAACCCTGCATATTGTCTGTCTTTCTGTTGTCTAATAAGTATATTAAATGAGATTGGGTAATGCCAAAGAAATATTATTTTCTATTGCTATTTTGACAAATTATTATACTCAGTTTAGGTGATGAATTCCACGTCTTTGTTTCACTCATTTAATGAAATATACATTGCACTTACTACTAAATCAGAAAATACAACAACAGCTACATACAAATTAAAACAATATAGAGTACTGAGGCCTTTCATAGAAATGTAGATGTTATAAGAATTATCATATTTCTACCGTTAAATGCGATTTCAACTTGTTCATTAGTACGGCTGCCAGTGAATGCAATTCATATTCACATAACTGACTTGCAGTTGATTGCCGAATGCACTGTGAATCAAAACACATTTAAAAGATGCGTAAACTAACCACTGAGCTTAATGTTTCATTTCGCCACGGTTTTGAGAATATGGGCTACTGGCAATAAGCCCCTGCAAAATTCGCCGATTGGCTTTAATACTAACCTCGGAGTATGCAATGTTATTTTTCTTTTAAGGGGCAGTTACACGTGATTCTTTGTGAACCCTGTGACAGACTCATCAAGGCGTAAAAGACAAAATATCCGACATGTACATATAATACACATATCCATGTGATACTAGTATATGACCCAACCATCCGACTACACTATACATATCCATGTGATAATAGTATATGACCCAACCATCCGACTACACTATACATATCCATGTGATACTGGTATATGACCCAACCATCCGACTACAACTACACATATCCATGTGATACTAGTATATCACCTCAACCATCTGACTACAACTACACATATTCATGTGATACCAGTATATCACCTCAACCATTCGACTACAACTACACATATTCATGTGATACCAGTATATCACCTCAACCATCCGACTACAACTACACATATCCACGTGATACTAGTATTTCACCTCAACCATCCGACTACAACTACACATATTCATGTGATACCAGTATATCACCTCAACCATCCGACTACAACTACACATATCCACGTGATACTAGTATATCACCTCAACCATCCGACTACGACTACACATATCCATGTGATACTAGTATATCGTCTCAACCTTCCGACTACAACTACATATATCCATGTGATACTAGTATATGATCTCAACCATCCGACTACAACTACACATATCCATGTGATACTAGTATATATATCACCAACCATCCGACTACAACTACATACATCCATGTGATACCAGTATATCATCTCAACCATCCGACTACAACTACACATATCCATGTGATACTAGTATATCATCTCAACCATCCGACTACAACTACACATATCCATGTGATACTAGTATATCACCCAACCATCCAACTACAACTACACATATCAATGTGATACTAGTATATCACCCAACTATCCGACTACAACTACACATATCCATGTGATACTAGTATATCACCCAACTATCCGACTACAACTACACATATCCATGTGATGCTAGTATATGATCTCAACCATCCGACTACAACTACACATATCCATGTGATACTAGTATATCATCTCAACCATCTGACTACACTACACATATCCATGTGATGCTAGTATATGATCTCAACCATCCGACTACAACTACACATATCCATGTGATACTAGTATATCATCTCAACCATCTGACTACACTACACATATCCATGTGATGCTAGTATATGATCTCAACCATCCGACTACAACTACACATATCCATGTGATACTAGTATATAACCTCAACCATCTGACTACAACTACACATATCCATGTGATACTAGTAGATCACCCAACCATCCAACTACAACTACACATATCCATGTGATACTAGTATATAACCTCAACCATCTGACTACAACTACACATATCCATGTGATACTAGTATATCACCCAACCATCCAACTACAACTACACATATCCATGTGATACTAGTATATCACCCAACCATCCAACTACAACTACACATATCCATGTGATACTAGTATATCACCTCAACCATCTGACTACAACTACACATATCCATGTGATACTAGTAGATCACCTCAACCATCTGACTACAACTACACATATCCATGTGATACTAGTATATCACCTCAACCATCTGACTACAACTACACATATCCATGTGATACTAGTATATCACCTCAACCATCTGACTACAACTACACATATCCATGTGATACTAGTAGATCACCTCAACCATCTGACTACAACTACACATATCCATGTGATACTAGTATATCACCTCAACCATCTGACTACAACTACACATATCCATGTGATGCTAGTATATAACCTCAACCATCTGACTACAACTACACATATCCATGTGATACTAGTATATCACCTCAACCATCCAACTACAACTACACATATCCATGTGATACTAGTATATCACCTCAACCATCCAACTACAACTACACATATCCATGTGATACTAGTAGATCACCTCAACCATCTGACTACAACTACACATATCCATGTGATACTAGTATATAACCTCAACCATCTGACTACAACTACACATATCCATGTGATACTAGTATATCACCTCAACCATCTGACTACAACTACACATATCCATGTGATACTAGTATATCACCTCAACCATCTGACTACAACTACACATATCCATGTGATGCTAGTATATAACCTCAACCATCTGACTACAACTACACATATCCATGTGATACTAGTATATAACCTCAACCATCCAACTACAACTACGCATATCCATGTGATACTAGTATATCACCTCAACCATCTGACTACAACTACACATATCCATGTGATACTAGTATATCACCTCAACCATCTGACTACAACTACACATATCCATGTGATACTAGTAGATCACCTCAACCATCTGACTACAACTACATATATCCATGTGATACTAGTATATCACCTCAACCATCTGACTACAACTACACATATCCATGTGATACTAGTATATCACCTCAACCATCTGACTACAACTACACATATCCATGTGATACTAGTATATCACCTCAACCATCCAACTACAACTACACATATCCATGTGATACTAGTATATCACCCAACCATCCAACTACAACTACACATATCCATGTGATACTAGTATATAACCTCAACCATCTGACTACAACTACACATATCCATGTGATACTAGTATATCACCCAACCATCCAACTACAACTACACATATCCATGTGATACTAGTATATCACCCAACCATCCAACTACAACTACACATATCCATGTGATACTAGTATATAACCTCAACCATCTGACTATACTACACATATCCATGTGATACTAGTAGATCACCTCAACCATCTGACTACAACTACACATATCCATATGATACTAGTATATAACCTCAACCATCTGACTACAACTACACATATCCATGTGATACTAGTATATCACCCAACCATCCAACTACAACTACACATATCCATGTGATACTAGTATATAACCTCAACCATCTGACTACAACTACACATATCCATGTGATACTAGTATATCACCCAACCATCCAACTACAACTACACATATCCATGTGATACTAGTATATCACCCAACCATCCAACTACAACTACACATATCCATGTGATACTAGTATATAACCTCAACCATCTGACTATACTACACATATCCATGTGATACTAGTAGATCACCTCAACCATCTGACTACAACTACACATATCCATGTGATACCAGTATATCACCCAACCATCTGACTACAACTACACATATCCATGTGATACTAGTATATAACCTCAACCATCTGACTATACTACACATATCCATGTGATACTAGTAGATCACCTCAACCATCTGACTACAACTACACATATCCATGTGATACTAGTATATAACCTCAACCATCTGACTACAACTACACATATCCATGTGATACTAGTATATAACCTCAACCATCTGACTACAACTACACATATCCATGTGATACTAGTATATCACCTCAACCATCCAACTACAACTACACATATCCATGTGATACTAGTAGATCACCTCAACCATCTGACTACAACTACACATATCCATGTGATGCTAGTATATCACCCAACCATCTGACTACAACTACACATATCCATGTGATACTAGTATATAACCTCAACCATCTGACTATACTACACATATCCATGTGATACTAGTATATCACCCAACCATCCAACTACAACTACACATATCCATGTGATACTAGTATATCACCTCAACCATCTGACTACAACTACATATATCCATGTGATACTAGTATATAACCTCAACCATCTGACTATACTACACATATCCACGTGATACTAGTATATCACCTCAACCATCTGACTACAACTACACATATCCATGTGATACTAGTATATCACCTCAACCATCTGACTACAACTACACATATCCATGTGATACTAGTATATAACCTCAACCATCTGACTACAACTACACATATCCATGTGATACTAGTAGATCACCTCAACCATCTGACTACAACTACACATATCCATGTGATACTAGTATATAACCTCAACCATCTGACTATACTACACATATCCACGTGATACTAGTATATCACCTCAACCATCTGACTACAACTACACATATCCATGTGATACTAGTATATCACCTCAACCATCTGACTACAACTACACATATCCATGTGATACTAGTATATCACCTCAACCATCCAACTACAACTACACATATCCATGTGATACTAGTATATCACCTCAACCATCTGACTACAACTACACATATCCATGTGATACTAGTATATCACCTCAACCATCTGACTACAACTACACATATCCATGTGATACTAGTATATCACCTCAACTATCTGACTACAACTACACATATCCATGTGATACTAGTATATCATCTCAACCATCTGACTACAACTACACATATCCATGTGATACTAGTATATCACCTCAACCATCTGACTACAACTACACATATCCATGTGATACTAGTATATCACCTCAACCATCTGACTACAACTACACATATCCATGTGATACTAGTATATCACCTCAACTATCTGACTACAACTACACATATCCATGTGATACTAGTATATCATCTCAACCATCTGACTACAACTACACATATCCATGTGATACTAGTATATCACCTCAACCATCTGACTACAACTACACATATCCATGTGATGCTAGTATATAACCTCAACCATCCAATTACAACTACACATATCCATGTGATACTAGTATATAACCTCAACCATCTGACTACAACTACACATATCCATGTGATACTAGTAGATCACCTCAACCATCTGACTACACTACACATATCCATGTGATACTAGTAGATCACCTCAACCATCTGACTACACTACACATATCCATGTGATACTAGTATATCACCTCAACCATCTGACTATACTACACATATCCATGTGATAATAGTATATGATCTCAACCATCCGACTATTTTATAAAGTTTATTCTTTACTCTGGGTTTTAAGTGTTCAGTCAAGAGAGCAAGTAAACATTATTCCTTGCAAAATCTGCTATTCTTATGATGATGCACAGTCCCTCTGATGATACAAGGGTTCTTCAGCTTTTTAAATAAATTTCAAATACGTACACAATTTTTTAAAAACAACAACAACAACAACAACAACATTCAATTAACAAAAACATCAAAAGCATACCCTATTGGCGTAATTTCAACACATCAATAAAAACGATTGCCCTGTTAGCATTTTGCCCATCTTTATTCTAAACACCGAATATACATGTTCCCGAATGAGGTTTGCACATCCAACATTAGCCGGCCAAAAAATGAAAATATACTTCTATGAAATCCAGAAATATCATTTTGAAAAAAAATATAATTCATCATACCACCATCATGATATAATTCAGTGTTTGGCTGAAATATTCATTACAAATTAACTCACATCAAAATGTATCATACGCCTTAACGATTAGATCAACTAAGTTCTGTATTCAGGAAGGAAATTATACATATTTATGCAGTTAACACGCCAGTCTGTTCTTCGCGATTATTCAGGGGCGGGGGAATTCTGAACGTCACGTACTACTAAGTATACCTTACCGGAGATTCGCTGGTAGGTTCGCCGGAGAGATTCACAGAAGAAATTACAAAAATGTAAAACTTGAAGATTGATTAGTAACCTCTTTTCCGTTTATCTTATATGTCGG
The DNA here is from genome assembly GCF_978046115.1 of Saccoglossus kowalevskii. NCBI lineage: Eukaryota > Metazoa > Hemichordata > Enteropneusta > Harrimaniidae > Saccoglossus > Saccoglossus kowalevskii. The sequence continues at coordinate 23,925,388 of NC_140644.1, forward strand.
AAAAAATATACCCGTATTTTCTTTTCTCGATTTTAATAACCCTACCTACGTGTAGACATTACTTTCTATTGCATAACCACATTCACGGGCATGCACGCGGGGGGGGGGGGGGGGGGGGGCAGTTGATACATAGCTGGGTAGGGAAGTGCTCAAAAGTGTGGCCAATTTTATAACTGGATAGTGGCAAAATCTATACCCATGTTTATACCAAAGTACCATTTCTGTCCTCACTGTTTATTTCGAATAAAACAGTTACCTAGGGATATGAGGCCGGAATCTGAGGTGGAGATATTCGCTCATATACGGAACCATAAATACACCAATTGGGAAAATACTACCGATATTCATACCCATCTTGATCAGAAATAAGACCGATACTTATTTCTAATATTCTAAAAACGAGAACCACTTCAGGGGCACGTAAAATATGCCGCCACTCGAAAATCAAGCTGAAACCTTTTGTGTCAGCACAATTTGCCCCTCAAAATGAAGGAAATAGCTTAGGTTGTAGAGGGTCTAGATTTCAAAATTCAAGGAAGAGTATGCCCCTGGGTCCTCCTAGTAAGCGAGGGGTGATGAGCAGATCTCGCCCCTCCATGGGGTATTTCGTTCCGCCGCCTCTGTAAATCATAATAGCGACTGATTTGAATATCTCGGCAAAATGTATCCTTGTTTATATTACTGTGACCCACCCCCCCCAATACGAGACCACAAAATCTTTGTGCGCGTGTGTTCTCTAGAAAAGTTTGTTCTAGATGAATGGATATAAATTGTATTATCTGATGAAATGTTGAAACCTGTCTACACAACGGAGCAAATGTAACTTCCAGCCATATGTGCTAATTGTTGTAATCTTTCATTTTCCTTCGCAGTGCTGCGAAAACAGCACGAACAAGTAATATTAAAATTTACTGTTTTGTCTATTATGTTTCTTTAAGGTTTATGCACACTACGAATTGTTTCCATAAAATGTTAAGAAAATATTGTCGTAACTAATAAGTTTTTGTTGTGTGATAAGTAACTGCCATTTTCGACGGATCAACATGAAACCTCAACCGCAACCTTTCAAATAGAGTCTGCGATGAACCTCAGACCAATGGTCTGACATTTACAGATAAATATCACAACTAGGACGAAACGAAACGTTGGCATGGCGACATCGATACACATACTGTAAAATGACTAATTTTCACTTGGTTTAAATTTCGCTGATTTACCATTTCAGGTATATTAAGTGGGTTTTAAATTCACGGTTTTGTCATTTAGATAATGTATTCTATGCTAAATTTTACATATTCACTGGGTTTTAATTTAGCGCATTTTTCATTCAGCGAAATAAGCCAAATTAAAACCCGGTGAACAATTGATCCTTTTACAGTATATGGCGCATTACGTGTGAAATGCTAGAAAGTTGTAAATATGCACAATGCTTTCAAAACCTTATGCTTTCACAAAGCTTAGAAGACAGGATGCCCATGCACGATTATTTGTTCAAATACAAATCTGCAATATATGACCCTGATTTAGAGCTTGTGCTGCTGGGTGTAATCAGACCAGACGTTACAAACATGATTTATTGGTTGTCATCGTGGGTGGGAAAGTCCAATAACGTGTCGGCAGATGAACATTTGTAGACGGAGTGCAGTTCATATAGCTGACGGCCGTACGTGGCTACATGGGGTCGAAAGTTTTTTTGATAGTGGTTTGTCATCAGCTAGGTCAGTTTACCAGCTACCCAAGTTACAGTTGGTTTTCCAGTTCTCATCATGAATAGCGGCTACTTTTGTTTGAAGTAGATATAAGACGCATAATAATAATAACTGTATTTAAATCTACAAATACAACACTATCAGATATTGACAATAATGAGCTAAAATCGTCACAAATGTCACGGATATACGATAAAATAAAAAATGTATTTATAAAGCATTGGATTAACTCAATTAATGGTGATAACAGACAAAACACTAATACAAAAAACAAACAGGACTTACAAAAAATTTAAAACAAACTTCATTTTGGAAAACTACTTAATTAAGCTAAAAAATAAAGAACTGAAAAGTACCCTAACTAAATTCAGACTGAGCAATCACAGTTTAGAAATTGAAAAAGAAAGACAAAACAGAATCAAAAGTAGCGACAGAATCTGCAAATTGTGTAATAAAAATGATATTGAAGACGAACATCACTTCCTCATAATATGCCCAGTATATAGTAAAGAGAGGGTCGTTTTATACAATGAAGCTGAAAAGATTATTCCTGACTTTACTAATCTCACACCTGAAAATAAATTCATAAAAATAATGTCAAATAATAACTTAGCAATTCCTCTGGCACAATATCTGAAATACAGCTTTGCTATTAGACAGCAGCACCTACCCCTGGTACTTAGTCATTGACTTTTTCTTTTATTATATATTTCCGTTACTAACTTTTATTCTGTTTTTAGTCTGTTTTTGGTTGTCTTTAAACTATTAGCCATTGTAATTTGATTAATTTTTTTTCTGTAATTTTTGTTGTTGTTGTAACCTTTAACCTCCTTCAGTAGGTTGTTATGAGTTAATAAATTGTACTGTATTGCATCTTTAGAAATACGCAATTTTCTATCAGTACCGGTATATAGCAATAACTCCAAATGTATTAGAACAGTGTACAGAACAGTGTTGGGTGCTTCCGCAGTAAGCTATTTTGGGGGTTATGTATTGCATGGAGCTTCATGTGTAGCCAGCTGACAATGAATGTTTGTTAGTTCATGGTATTATCAGCACTTTTAATATGAAAAACATTTAAATATCATCTGAAACAATTTCTTTTCATTGTAATGTTTCAGTGTCACTTTATTTAACCCATCGAGGAAAGGGAATTATTTCCTGGACTCGAGACTCAAGTTAACAAATGAAAATAGCTTATAAGATGATTATCAAAAAAATATTTTCATTATAAACTGAAATAATCTGGCAAAATGTCTGTCCTGACGTTGCACCCACATCTATACAATGTTGATAATTCCAGGTTAGCCAGCATTAATTTATATTATATCCAGTATACAGTGCAGTAATGTTGGTTTCCATACAGCTTGTTCTAAAGAATATAAAGGAAAAAATATGGCATTCTTTATCAGCATCCTCAGTTATATTATATAGGTTCTCTAATAAAACACAATTTGTTTTATAATAATTGTAAATGGTTGCAGTGTTATTCCATACTAAATAAACTTGGTTCTGAATGTCCATATGATTTGTGTGACATTTTAGGCGCAAAACTGACAATTGAGATTTGTGTCCACAAAATATAAATAACTGTACATCCACAATTATGAGCAACTAATTTAAAGGGCCAGTGAAAATTTGCACCACAAATTTCATCAAGTATCTTAAGTAGGTAAAGATAATTTTCCAAAAAAATTGAAAACTGTAAATGTGCTGCCTTCTAGATGACTAATATGGCAAGTGTCAGTTCTGCAGTAGCAATAATTAGCTATTTAAATTTGAACTGACATCAATGAAAATCAGTTGTCACTAATACCCTCATAATTGTATTAAAGTTGCCTACAGTGCATGTAAGTAATATACTGGAATGTGGTGGATACTTATGTCATCGTCATCTCAACATTTTATTACAAACTATGGAATTATAAACTTGTTAAATAGGTTAATCAGGTCTAGTGTGCAATGTCTTCATTATAACACTGTGTGACTATCTCTATATGCACTAGTGCTCCTGACAGGACTCTGTACGAACCTGTGAAAATAGGGCATCAAGGGACACCAAATACTTTCTGCATTTTCCTATACTAATGTAACATACAAACTAGAAAAGCATGTACTCAGAATGTCAAACACACATGATATATACAAGGATGATTTATCTGTGGTTCCACAGAATTTCTGTTTTCTTAGCCATGTTTTTTAAGATTTATATATAGTTTAAGCTCAACAAAACAAAATAATGTTTCAGATCACCATGCACATCATTCAAAGATTACATGTCAAATGTTTTTTTTTGTAGTTGGCCATGGTAGTAAAGAAATGCATCAATTTTGAAAAAAATCATTTGGCCAGAAACATTGTTTTTGGGCAAAGAGTGTACAATGTCACCTTTGACTTATTGGGGTACAATTAAACTGCTATAAATAGATAAAACCCAAGTTTTACTGTATTGCCTTCCCAAAAATACTATTAACAAGTTATACAGTCCTCATTGGTTATGAAGTTTAAGTCATTGCATAAAAAACAAAATCCATCCAGGATGGGGCCTTCTGCAGTCATCTTAATAATATTTATTAGATGCATAAAATCCTCAGGGAAGAATAAAAAGGGTCTTACAAAAAGAAATTTAAAAACTATAATTTAAAACAAAACAAAAAAGAAAACACACTATTCTAAAAATAAAAAAACAAATAAAAAACAAATATGAATAAAAAATATGCATCCCGAGTTGTGTGCATGTTTAAAGTTTCAGGTTAACTATCCAAGTACTTTCAAGATATGGAACCAGAATTATATTTGTTAAATCAAAAGGAAAGGACGCGCATCAAGATTCAATATTAGTTCAGAAAGGCCAATTTAAATAAGTTTAATGCATTTTTAGTACTAAATCTTGAATCAAGTAGTAGCACATGTTGTATGGTGTTTGTATAAAGTTTGAACTTGACCATTCCAGTGTTTCCAATATAGAGACCTGGAACTGTATTTGGTAAAACAAAATGGCCACCAGTAAGCCATTTTTAATTATATCTGCATGTCTTGTGCATCAAGGTCCCATTCGTTTTCATTGTACCAAGTTTGAATGTAATCAGTCTATGCATTACCAAGATCTGTTTCTGAAATGGCCAAAACAGGGAATTTTGATGTATTTTTAGCACTAAAATTGCCACTGTTTGTCCATGTTAAATAAGTCTGTATCACAAATGGATGTTCATATGTAAGTCATATGTACAAGCCTATATAACAATTTTGTAAAAGTCTGGAAAACAACCAAATTTGAGGTGAAATCAGTGAATAAATTCATTTGCACAGAAATTAAGGGTGACCAATACATTTTCAAGACTGTATTCAGAAATGGCTAAATAAAATGTTTCATTACTATACACCCTTTTTTCAGTTTACATGGTGGTCTATGGGGAAAACTGCAAACATTTAATGTGATGGTCAATTTTGTAAAAAAAAAATACCAGTTTTCTTTATACTCCAAAAAAATTAGAGAAAAGAAATAGAGAACAACAATTTTAATGCACCAATAGAGAAAAACTGTATTGATTGTCTATTTTAATATCAGTAACATTTTCCATCAACTGTAAATTCTGCATTACTGATAGTAGCATTGGAAATGATGGGAAATGTTCTTAAGAAATATGTTGCTAACATAAACACTGTATTTGCTTGTTTAATCTGTTTATGAAAATGATTGTTCAAACTACTACTTGTCCTGTTCAATATGGAACTCATGACATACACAATACGTGTAAAATACACATTTGTTTACAGGGAATGCGCAGCAACGCTTTAATGACCATGAATACATTAAATACAATTATTTAATTGTAAATATGGCACTGCCAAACTGTGGTTATATTTATTCCCACTTTTAAGAAACTTTGTGCATGCAAATTTATGGGATCTTCGTTGATTTTATTATCAGGAACAACATAATATAATTTTTAAGATCAAAAGGTAAAATAATAAAGAAACATAATTCAACGAGCATGCAACACAAGCTATTATATAGTATTCCCTATTTTGAGTGACGTATCACTAGGAGTCCACAAACTTCAGATCTTCTGTGCAAATCAAAGACTCAGATTCCTATATTTCACATGGATGTTACCCTAATATTCAGAACTTGTAATGGTTGTCGTTTATAGATTGCATATGTGATTTGATAGCATACCATGTACACAGTGATGATTTGTGCTGTGAAATAAATCATTAATCTACTGAAAACCAAGCGACCTGACGGACGAAATAGGTCCGCTGTCTTCATTATCATGGAACAAGAATCAGTGAAGTGGCATTGTGGTTGTAATATTCATAGTCAGTCATTTAGAAAACATTGCAGTTGCAGTTTCTTGCAGTTGCAATTATGAACTTTTATAGTGTTCATAAGGATAGTGCATTTCATTGGACAAACATCATTGAGGCTAAACTTAAGAAATCATGGATGTGCAAAAACCTGAGAAATGGTCGAGAAAAAAAAAATATGTTTTTGTTTGAAAATTGTGGTCATGTTTTTGAAATGTTATCTTAACTGATACGTTGTACATATATGTAATTGTTTTGTTACACCCAAGAACAAATGTTCAATAAATCTGTGCAGTAATAATCTTATGATCAGGTATAAAAGAGTCAATTACAAATGTACTCCAGTTTTACATAAGACATTGCTGAATGCAAGATCAATTGTTGTGCCATATATGTGGTGGCTTCTGAAATAAGCTGAGAAGATCTAAAAGTTGTTTCTAATGACTGTATCAATGTTCTATTTATAATGACCGTCCAAATTATTATGGTTGCAATTTAAGGGACCTGATATAAGCAGAATAATCATCGCATTTTTCATCAAAAATACCAGTTACTTAACTCACTTGTGCTATTACATATTCAAAGTATACTTTAAAGCTGTATTATGTTTTATATTTAGTTGAAAGCTCTCTGTAAATAGGGCTTACGGTTTTGAACCAGTTGTCAAAAATAACATTTTTTACCAAAAATGAGAAAAATGTTCACTAAAAATCCAAATTTGCTTATTTTGACACCAGTTTAACAAATCTGACCATCCAACGTATCATTGCTGGAAATATGAAAGCATTTGGACTTATGGTTTCGAACTAGTTGTCGAAAATAACCCTTTTTTACCAAAAATGACAAAAATATTCACTTAAAATCTAAATTTCCATATTTTTACACGAATTTAACAAATCTGACAGATATATATATATAACAATTTTTTTTTAGATGGTGCCGAGCATTTTTTAGTGGAACTCTGTTAAATCCAATAGCAATGTAAATCAGCATATATTTTTACTTAACTACATTGTATAAAATATACAAATTAGCAATTATCTCTTATAAACTTTACGCTTTGACCTTTTGTTTTGAAATTTTCACAAATGATTGACAATGTGTTTATCTTCAAAACGCCGTCGGGGCATTGTTTTTGGTTGAACAGTGTTACAACAATCGTACAGACAACTAGCCTGGGTGTTAATTTATGCATAAACTTGAATTAGTGAAATTTGAGCTGCTGCCCAGGTAGACAGTTTTCAAGACGAAACTTTCTTCATAGTAAACAGATGTACCCGTAAACCAATTTTGACAGGAAACAGAGACATGGTTTAGAAGCGAATTTGTTTTAAATCACTTTTGACCAAAAAAACAACATTTTTGTGCATATTTCAAACTACAATGTCCATAAAAAAAAATACTTACAAAATTTTAAAATTCATACAATAAGCTTTCTAAAAATATATAGTTATGTGGACAAGGGAGGTCATCTTGGTTGCCTAATTAACTAATTAAAATACCTGTCAGGTAAACTGCATCTCTACCTTAAATATCAATTGGCCCAAACCTAATAATCCCCTTATATAGCTACAATGGTATGTTAATGATTTGTAAACACAATCACTTTTCTATTTCAAAACAATATTCCTTCCATGAGAAATCTCAACCCAGGCATTTGGGATGTGGGATTCAATTAGTCTCAAAAATTGAATAATGCTGCCTAGCACAAAGAGATGGCTGGACAAATGTGAATAAGATACAGTATTGTATTTATATATGCAATATTATGCAATATTCAAATGCTGCACCTTTCACAATATGAATGATTAAAATATTAAATAAATGAATTTTCAGGACAGCTGATTCCAAAACTATGGTGCACACAATATATTAAGGCATGCCTGAAAAATGATATTCTTCACTTCATGATTTTAAATGGTAGAATTTGAACAAGGTGGAACTACATTTACAATTATCAGACATTAATCTTTCTTGAACTTCTATAAAACTAACAATTGCTATGCAATCTTCAATTTCAATTACCGGGGGTAGTTCACATTATTTTGTATCTTTCTCCAAGCAACCCATAGAGGGCACTGTGTATTTAAAAAACATTCACTGGTTTGAATTCCAGTGGATACTAAATAGAAATATTCATTAGATTAAAAATTCACTTGTTTGAGAAAGGTAACTATACATTCTACTGTTAAATCATGGACCATTTTATTAGGTTCATACTGTCTATCAGCCATCCAAATCAGCTACTGGTAATAATTTAATCTGATTTATGTACATGCAGCGGTAAATTTGATAAAAATCATTAGCCACATTTTATTTATTATAAGTAATAGAGATGACATCTATTAGTAAAATAATTTGATTTTCAATAAACACAAATTAGAAACATACATTGATCATTATTGAGAAAAAAATTGTAGCACCTGATGGTTACCAAAAGAAAGTTGTTGTAAAATACATTGCAGTAATTAACCTGTAGTAAGCACACCAATCACTGTCTTCCTTTTATTTTAAGGAACTATTCAACATCATGAAAGATGTTTATTCCAATCACAGTTTTGAAATATAGGTTCTGTCTTGTGTATAGGAATGGGATTGAATGTTTTGATCACTGAAGCAATATAAGACCAAACATGCTAAAACAGAAACATGTTATGTTCTAAGATATCAAATTTATACTGCTCCTTATACCGGGGTATAAACCACTACTATACCAAGATAATAATGTTTAAAAATTACAAAGGTATGAAGTATTGTTTTAACGACAACAATAATACACAGTCACCTGAGTTAGCCAGTCAAATTTGTTTACGTCTAATGTGGAAAGAATATTACCCAGTTCTTTAATGCTGTGTTCCCCAATCTTAGAAAAAAAATTTACCCAAAAACACTCAGGTCTAGAACAAGTAATATCAGGATAACCTTACATTTATTGAAACATGTCAAATTCCTGGAGAGGAATTAAACTGGTTTTATACAATTGTACCAGTTAAATGCTGCAAGCTAACATACTAGATGTTAAATAGTACATTGGAACAGTACATGCTTCAATGCCCCCAGACATCACTACCTCAAACAAGGATTAGCTGAATTAAAAAATAAATTAATTTGTCAAATAATTTATTTATTCAACACTAAAACGAACTACAGTGAGTTGTTCTATGGTCATATAACAATAAAAATAGATAAGATAAAATAAAATAAACTACACTAAGATACAGTGATGTTAATCAACTACACAGAATGCTAAATAAAGCTAAATAATATTACAAACACGCAAAAGATCATAATAAACTTATACGGTACAATACAATACACTAGCTAATATTATTAAGAGGTAACAAAATCACATTAAAATCACATTAGAGTCATAATTATGGTGGAAAGAATATTTTTAATTTTGGTGGAGCTGCTCACATCTCATTTGCATACATTTTTGTATGTATTGTGCAGTTCTTATTCCTGAACAATATTTCATGATTGCATTGAATTTTTCTAGTTCATTTAACTTCCTAAAATTTTGTATAATTTCCTTACAGTACTTGAATAATTCAATTCTGTGTGTATTGTACAGACTGCAGTCCATAAGGAAATGTATCTCATCTTCAATCTGCTTTTTAGCACAGTGTTTACAGACCCTTTCATTCCTTGGAGTTCTGCAATGCCTGCCAGTTTCAATATGAAGTTTGTGATCAGAGATTCTGAACTGGCATAGGGAGTGTCTCAGTTTAATATTACTCATTGTTATTAAACATTTTTCCATTTTAAACTGTGTTTTGAATGTTCTATAATTTTCCAATTTGTTTGTTCCACCATTTGCTCTGTTGTCATCAAATAGAGCTTCTTTCCATTTTATTTTATAATTTTCTTTCAGTAAAGCAGAGATAGTCTTGGTTTGGTGTGGTTTCTTTTTTTTTATTTGTTGTTTTATTGCCTTATCAAGATTGTTGTCACTGATTATTTTGTCGACATTTCTTGTCCACCTAGTTTTTACTGTATTGACCTCATCAAAGGTGCTTTTTATTAACTTGGGCGTCTATGGAAGTTTTGATCTGAGCCAGAATTTAATTATTTGTGTGATAATTTTTATGGCAAGAGGGTATCTTCCCAATTCCCCTAAGATTGCAAGCTTAGTAGCATTCTTTTTAACCCTCAGGAGTAATCAGAAGAAAGAATAGTTAACAGTTTCAATAATATCGCTATTTTTAGTGACTTCCTCTCCCCATACTTCACACCCATAGCTAATGATGGGTGCTATCAATTTATCAAATAGGTTTAGAGCTATGCTTATTTTGAGGTTTGAGACAGAATTGAGTGTTTGTTTTAGTACGAACTTGTACTAGTGTACGTTTGTTTCAGTAATAAGCCTTCTTCCCTATACCCCCTCTAGATAACTATAGGCGTCCTTAGAAGGGACATACGCAATTAAATTGGGCTAGGAGTGGTATGGGGTGATGGTTTTGGTAAAAGGAGCCCCCCCCCCCCCCGTGTTGGAGCACAGGAACTATGATCAAATTTGAAATTTTAAACAGCAACCAATATTCTTCAAGCTGGTATTTTTTTTTAAATTTTATTTTTTCATTCCGTTTGACTGTTTTTTCGAGTTTAAAAAATATGAGCTGGCTGGAGCCTTCATCCCTTATTTCTTAAACTAGATACCAGCCGATAACCCCCCCCCCCCGCTCATAGGGATTGCGTACAGTTGATCAAAGTTCCTGGGCTCCGACTGGTTGGAGGGTCACAAGTGTTCATAGCAAAAATGTCTGGAGAGCATTTATAAAATAAAAACGATTAAATAATGTTGGGCTTAAGTTACAGCTCTGTTTTACTCCTGAAGAGTATGGAAATCTATTTGTTATTCTTCCGTTTAACAAGCTGTCGAAGATTCGGGTCAACGCAACGAGTCCGATGCCAATAAATATTCCAATAAATGTCAATAAATCCTACGTTCATAAACATGAATAAACATGCAAACTGAATCGCTATCTCGCGAGGCGATATTGGTTCAAATGCGCCACCTACGCCAACCTGTCAGGCTAGTCTGTGATTGGATAATCACTTGACGCGTTGGTGAGATCCCATGCCCAGTTGATAAGTTTTATTTTTAGCATATAGTTTTTTTTTCAACGATTGTTTTCTGCATATGGCCCGCGATCGATCTTTTTTCGATGAGATAGTTGTTGGGTGTTTACCAACTACATACTTCAAGTTTCAGAAACAGATCATATAGGACTATGTGCATTCGTCATGACACAAAAACTGAACAGGAAACATCGAAGCTACCTTTGGAATTGACCTACATTTACCTCCCGTGGTATGGGTGGAGCTTAGTTTTTTTTTTTAGTTCGACTGATTATTCAAGTACAGCAAACGTTCTCTGTGCACAGATAGTCAGCATGCCCGCGGACACTCTCCTCAAT